>NW_027271621.1:600000-1170819 GCF_040938485.1 Diadema antillarum
ATATGCGCGTATTCATCCGCATGTAAACCGAGTTTTTGAAAGAGGTAGGCATACTTATTAGTCTCACTCAGTTCTTCTTGAACTATATTTCGTGTATGCAATGGTGGATTGATGTTGAAATTTCCTCACTCGATGTTGTAGTGAAATCACACTTCAAAAGGCAACGTAGTTCAACTCACAATGAGCCAATGTGTTGATTTATGTAATTTCACAAGAACAGTAATTCGGAATTTTAGTATATCATGCCCTCATGATAACAGAAAATAAAACAAACAAGAGACAATTAATTGAGGAATGTCATTTTGAAGTTAAATACTTAAAAACTGTTGAAAGGAATGGACACTCATGTCTTGTTAATGAAAGTTGCTTTGGTATACAATAATACACTGCTAAGTAATCTAATTTTATGCATCATACAATATGCATCAAAGCGATTATGTTTTGTCAGTTGCAAAGCATAATTAATCATTAACTCAATTACACTTGCCGACATTTGAGTCATCATGCAAAATCCTCCCTTATCACTACTGTATAGTTGCACCACATTTGCATTCGAATGGTGACGCAATTCCTGATTTTTTAGTAGTCATGTACACCAGTGATAATGATAGCAACACCATGAATAATGATTTTAAGGT
Source organism: Diadema antillarum (assembly GCF_040938485.1). NCBI lineage: Eukaryota > Metazoa > Echinodermata > Echinoidea > Diadematoida > Diadematidae > Diadema > Diadema antillarum. Next base: position 600,639 of record NW_027271621.1, read on the forward strand.
TGATATGAATGTTCATATGAATGTTGATATGAACACTGATGTGACTGGAATATTATTTTTTTTTTTTCATTCAACGACGTTGAATTTACATATGATACATTTCTCACGAAGTTTAAGCAATCTTTTGATAACATCTGTAAAGTTGAAGTATATGTTAATAAAAAGAAAAAGAATATTCCCCGGAAACCATGGATCACCAGATCTCTACTTAAAATGCATTAATAGAAAGAACAGACTTTATAAAGTATTTTGCTCCAAAACGCGACATATCGTCCAAATTGAAATTTAAGAAATACCGTATAACAAATTTATTGCAATTTTGCGAGCCACTCGAAAACAATATTTTGGTGATTTACTACAGATGAATAAGAATAATCTAGTTAGAGTCTGGTCAATAATTAATAGTCTTATCGGCAAGAAAAATAAAGATGCTTTCCCTTTCTTTTTTATAAAGAACAATGAAAAAATTAATAATGACCAGCACATAGTAAACGAATTCAATTAATATTTTTCAAACATTGCATCAATTGCTCTTGAAAAATTGAATAAAACTTCCATGACTCACTTTTCTTATCTTAAATATTCTTGTGAAACAACTTTGTACTTTGCTCTAACTAAGGAATCCGAAATTATTAATATTGTAAAAAGTTTCAAAAAACAGTAACAGTACAGGATTCGACGAACTAAGTACTTCCCTTTTAAAAAAGGTAATTTATTCAGTTGTTTCCCCTTTAGTACATATATTTAATTTATCTTTATGTTGTGGAAGGGTTCCAAAGTAATTAAAAATTGCTAAGATAATACCTGTTTTTAAAAGGGGCGACAAACACTTATTTTCTAATTACAGACCTATAGCTTTGTTGCCTTGCATTTCGAAAATTCTAGATTTTTTTTTTTTTTATGATAGATTAATTTCTCATTTGGACAAACACCAATTATTAAATAATTCCCAATATGGATTCAGGGCACGTCATTCATGCGAGCATGCGTTAATAGACCTTCATGATAGACTTCTGAATAATATCAATAACAATAATCAGTCTTTTGGATTTTTTTTGGGGGGATTTAACTAAAGCTCTTGATTTGATTAATCATGATATTCTTTTGTACAAATTATCTTACTTTGGAATTAGGGCACAGTGTGGGACTGGTTCCACAGCTATTTAGATGAAAGATACCAATTTCCTTTCTACAATAACTGTATAGTTCATCATATTCTAGGGTCCAGTGTGGAGTCCCCCAGGGATCCATACTGGGCCCACTCCTGTTTCTTTTATATATCAATGATTTATGTTATGTATCCTCTTTTTTTAAGATTTGTGTTATTTGCCGACGATACCAATATTATTTCCTCTCACAGGGATTTTAATTATCTTGTCTCTAAAACAAATACCGGGCTTGATAAAGTGTCTGATTGGTTTGATGCTAATAAATTAATTAATTATGTAAAGACAAGTGTTATGTATTTTCGTAAACCCACAATATCTTATGTCCTAGATGAAGTCAAAATCAAGATGAATAATGTTCAATTACATATATCAACATCAGTTAAATTTCTAGGTATCATATTTGACAAAAAATCAAAATGTAACGAACACCGTCTTTTGATTTGTAGCAAAGTTTCTAAAAATATTGGTATATTATGTAAATTACGTACTACGCTCCCTGAAAAGCAGTTATTCATGTTGTATAATTCTCTTGTCCTCCCATATTTACTTGCAGTATTGCACCATTACATGGGCAAATGTTGGTGTTACTAAGTTAGATCCCATACACAAATTGCAAAAGAAAGCTTTACGTATATGCTCTAATTCTGCTTATTTTGCCCCTTCTCAGCATCTATTCTTCCGTTTAAAAACCTTAACAATATATGACATTTATAGATTCAAAATTGCTAACTTAATGTTTTATGTTAATAACAATTTGGCACCAGTCAAAATTTCTAATTTATTTCGCCACAATAAAGATGTTCACCAATTATAATACTCGCTCACGTTTCAAATTCAATTATCCTGTAGTCAATAGTCACTCCATACTAAAATCTGTTAAGTATACCGGTCCCCGTATCTGGAACAACCTTTCAAATGACATCGCTTTTTTGTTCAACCATAACTTCTTTTAAATTTAAATTGAAGAATTTTTTGATTAATATTTATAAAGAAAATAACCAAGTTCAATAATTTATTTGATTTGAACGCCAAATGTATTTACAATAGCTATAATATTACCTATGAATTTCATCACCAAGAGGTTAATATATGCATTATGTATGTGACTGTATCTATGGGGGGGGGGGGGGGGGGGGGAGGGGAGGGGAAGAGGCGTCGTATTTCATTGGGATTAGACCTCCTATTTATTTTCTCCATTTCAATGTATAGTATTTTCCTATGTTTTATGTACAATTTCGAGCAGTTCATTATTCTACTTCATTCAAAAATTTTGTTCACTTCGTCATGTACATGCATTCTTACCATTGTAATCTGGGGGCTTTACGCCTTTTCAAGCTATTGCTTTTTGTAGTGCCCGTTCTCCTCATCAATATTTCTTTTTGCAATGTTGATCTCATAATGTATTTGTCTTTATGATGATTGGGATGAATAAACGAATTGAACTGTTATGATAATACCCGATCATATCAACGATAACAATCCTCATTATTATGGTTGAATGACAAAATTGCGACATTCTAATTGTTGCCAACAGTGACTTTAAACTAGAGAAAATTTAATACACGTGTAGAATATTTACTGGGCACTAGTGGGGGTGCACGTCACGAGTCCGACACCCACGAGTCATACAGCCCTCCACGGTACAGCCCACGAGCTACGCGGTCCACCAGCTAGACACTGGGCAAATAAGGCCCATGAGTCCGACACTAAAGGCAAATAAGGCCCATGAGTCCGACACTAAAGGCAAAAAAAGGCCCATGAGATCGACATTATGTGCGTCGGTCTCGTTGGTCTTGTTTGCCTAGTGCCAGACTCATGGGCCTTATTTGCCTAGTTTATGACTCGTGGGCTGTATATGACTCGTGGACCCCTTTCGTGGACCCCCTTCAATGTCAAGCTCGTGGGGCGTATGGCTCGTGGGTATCGGGTTCGTGGGATGACCTCACTACACAGATATTCTGTTTGAAATCCTCCTGCTAGATCTCCTCTCTTCTCACCATCTCTTCCTTTTTTCCCCTCCCATCTCATCTTGTCTCGTCTCGTCCCTTTCTTTCTTACTCTCTCTTAATTCCTTTCTCATAAGCCGGGCTACAGTTTTTAATTTAAATCAGTTTGGCACGTTTTGTCATGCATCGAATTTTCGGAGGCCTAAGTAATTCAAGCTGTGCTGTTTATCCCCACTTCTGTTCCAATTCTTATTCTGTATTACTGTACCATTATTTTATTGCTGAAGTATACGTTTTGACTATCATGAAAAACAAAATGTCATTGTACAGAGTGTCCCAAAAATGATGCACTTTGAAATGGCCCCAAAATAATGATTAAGAAAAAATTGGACTTTGGCTAAAAATAGATATGGATAGCTAAAAGTCTTTTCTATCATATGACACCAAACAGTCAAAAATATTCATGTTTAAATTGCTCACTTTTATAAAGGACGTGAAAATAAGGTTGCGCAGGAATTTGCTATCCACTTTGAGTGTGTGTGTTTGTGTGGGTGTGTGTGTGTGCGTGTGTGTGATGCACCATAATTCATAATGTCATTGTCACAGGTCCATCCTCGGGCATTTTGTTCCACTCCAAACTATTCATTTATTCATTCCACATTTCTTTGCTCAAAACTTTATCATTTTCTTCTGGGGGCACCCGAAGGCACAGGTCTATGCTAGCCCACCGGCCAACTACATGGACAGTGAAGTCCTGTGCAGCCTACTTTTCATGTCCTTTACAAGAAGTGGGCAGTGTTCACCGGACTTTTTGTTGTCATATGTTAGAAGAGACCTTCAGCTACTTATATGTAAGAAACATTTCCCAAGAATCCATTCATATTTTGCTTCTGGGGCCGTTTTAAAAGTGCATTTTTTTTTTTGGGAGGAGGGGGGGGGGGGGGGGTGGAGAACACCTTGTATTGCAACACTTAAATTCAGTTATGTTTGCTTCTTCATTTTTGTGAACACAACATGGAAATGGATTCAAATCAGATCATATCAAATCAAATCACATCAAATCATACCCTCCTGAACTTGCAAAAAAATGTCAAGAAACTAAGCTTGAACAATTAGGTTATGAAAATATGAAAGTTTGCAAATCAACTGTTCCTGATAACTTCAAAACAACTTTATGTCTGGGTAAACAGTGAGTGAAGTGTCAGTACATGTACTACCATCAATGAAATGAAAATTTTGTTTTCATCATATACGGTAAAATAAGTGGAATTTAATGTGTTAAATACAGACCAAGATGCATATATACATACGTAAATGATATGTTTATTGTCTACGCAAAATATATACAACACTAACTTTTGAATATGGATTCAGAATGACCTTGTTACAATGCTTTAACCCTTATTGTCCTTCATTTGCCAATTGGCACGCATTGGAGTGCTTTCTTCACAGTTGGTACAGATGTCTGGCAACTAACTGTTAATGAATAGAGATTACCTAATCCTGCTAATCCCTATATAAATCACTATGACGTTTCTCTTGTCACATTGCTACACCTGAGCAGGCAAGGCTATACAACTAAGTCAAGTTAAGGCGAATTACTGAATGTCGATTAAAAAGCTTGACAAGTTAAGCCGAGTTCCTGGCCACATAAAAGGGTAATATTTACAAATAAATCAAGACAGGAATGAAACTTACGAGATGATAAATTTCCTTACAACGTGTAGTTGGGTATACTCATCATGACTGTCATAGGCTCTATTCAAGGCTTGGTAAGAGTATGACAGTTGTCCTTTGATAAAGGTCTTTGACCGAAACGTCAGTTTGATGAAAACAAAACCTTTATGACCTCATTAACATTCTCTCTGACTGACTGTAATTGAGCAATTCAGAAACTGTCCATTTTGGTTTCTCACGCTGGATTTATACAAGTATTGCAATGCCCCCGGAAGTATGGCTGTAAAGTCTCTCGATTTTCAATTAGTTTTGTTTTGTTTGAGTGTCACTTTACTACTGGTTCTGTCTCTTAAACTGGTCTCATGTATTATGCATTTCTCCCCCGGCCTCATCATTCTTTAAGTTTAAACGATGTCATTCTTAATTTAAGATACTATGTAAGTGTTGTCTCATGCTCATGGATACTACGCCTGAAAGACATAATTTACAGGGACAATGCCACAGTATAGAGAACAACAAATAATCCTCACAGTTCCATGCTATTCACAATTTATTTTCATTCTCTACATATAGTACATGCACAAATAGATTCTATCACATTTCATCAACATGCTAATGACTGACAACAAACTCCGGGAGTCAACATGTAACACACAGCTGTCACACATCTTGACTGCAGTCCAGCTACCAAGTTGAGCGATGTTTCAAAGATCACCTTTGAAATGGACATGGCAAGTTCAATGACTCTGCTGCAATTTTCTCTTTTTGTCCTTTTCCCCCCTCTTCATTGCTATTCTCATTATTCTATTTTGATGTGACAGCATTAGCTCTCACATCAAAACATGTATTGTGGTTTCCATAGAAACAGACTGACTGTTGCTCCAAGCAATGACTATGAGTGGCTAAAGAGCAACCATCAGGTCATGATAATGAATGCAGTGCAAGACACACCTTCTTGTTGTTGGGTTTTTGTTGTTGCTGCTGTTGTTGGAGGTGGATTGGAATACTCTGTCAACGATTGAGGATGGTGACAGGAATTTTTAAAAAAAAATCATTTCTCCCTACCACAAACTGTTGCAAATTAAAAGCCATGATTTCATGTTATACTATTTTTTGATCAAGGGATATACGGTGTATATACATATATTTTTCTTCTTCTTTTTCGGTGGAAAGCATAAGAACAAGGAGCTGTAACTCTTGGTAAAAGAGTCTCTCATTGATGACAAATGAATGGAAATACAACAGGTACCTTGGTACAAATAACAAGGAGGATGGAGAAAAAAAAAATAACACAAAACATCGTCATGACATATGGGTATTCAAGGACAATCAAAAAATCTCCCCCTACTATTCAAGTCATATAAAAATTGTGTGGGAATGGTATGCGTTCGCTGTTTCATATACTCACTCTTCAAGTATCCCTTGCTCTTTTCTATTATCGCATACACAAATAACCAACAGCATTTTTGACCAGTTACTTGGGATAGATTTCTCGCAAGGTTTACGGATAGATTGAAACTTTAGACTAAAATGTACTTTTTTTGTGTACTAAAAAAATGCCCAACTTTTCAGCTGCATATATCTAGAGATAATATTTCTCGAGTGATTTTTATGCTATTTATTTACAACCTACAAATTTTGTGTCGAATTCTGCCATCAAAACAAAAATGTACAATAGTGGTGAAAGTCAAAATCTAAAAATGATAATCCATCCAACACCAGCTGACTCAGTGAACAATAACCACTGGCTACTTTGTGGACAATCTCCAAGACATATCATGACATGAAGATACATTGTAGCACAGAAGTTAATGATTAGCTCGACAGGAAGAAAATATATCTCATATTTTCTATACCCATCACATCTTTGAAATACCTACTAGTGCTTCAGTGCAGGGTCATATCTATGGCACGCCACCCACATCTTAACCCGTCGAGGACGAGTCCCAGGTATACTCAGGCAAGTGTCTATGGGAAATGCGCGTTGTAGCAAAATTAGCCTGTCCTCAATGGGTTAATGAAGCACTAGAGTGTTTCAGTGCAGGGTCATATCTACGGCACTCCACCCTTTACCAGTAATGAGCTGTGAGAATCCAACTTTCTCTCCTTGATGATGGAACAGCACAATCCAGGACTGAGCTTTTAAATCTGCTGATTTTAATCCATTAAGTTCACATAACCACATTTTTGTAGTTGGGTGCAGAGTCTTTTTTATCACTTTTCAAAAAAATATATATTTACTGTTTTCGTGTCTTTAAGAAGAGTAAAAAACCCCCTTGGTGCTTTTGGTGACACAACATTTGCTCCTGCATCAATTGCTCCAGTCTTATTTTCTTCAATGACTTAGGAATAGGGTTGTGATAGGGTTTTAGGTTTAGTTTGATACAAGGATTAGGATTTGGGCTAGGGTTACATTTGTGGGTAGAATTTATATTTGGCTCAGCATTCAGATATTTCATGGGAGCAATTGTCGCAGGAGTAAATGTCATGGAACTGGTGTTTTTATATACAAGTGTTCATTTTGGTTACATAATTTTTAGAAGTCTCTTGATTGAAAAATTAATACTCAATTCTTGAATTGGTAACATATCTAAGAACCTCTTGTCTCACTCTTACAATGACAAATCCTGCAAAATATATTTCTACAAATATAAAAATACGATTAAATACAGAAGTACCAATTTAATGATGATAACGTAATTTCTGCAGTAAACTTTCCCAAAGACTAGCTGGCTTAAACCTCTTATTTCTTGAATTTCTAAAAACCAAACTACAGCGTAGTTGGACGTATGAGAAAAAAAAAAAAAAAAAACACCTCCCACTTTTTTCTTTTTTTTTCCCCCACATAAACTGCTGCAACTTAACCTTTGGATCCAACAAAATGGCTTCTAAACAAGGAAAGAAAACAAAACCAAAACCAGACAGAAACCTCGTTTAGAAATAATGTCTTGGAGCATCAACGGAGGTGGAGCATGTTAACACATTATAATAAACAAAGTTCTGGGATGCACACATCTATGTAATGGATCTGTAGTGTGTGTGTGCGTGTGTGTATGAGTGTACAGACAGCAGACAGACTGGAGTTGGTGTGACATCATAATACCAGGTAATGTCTACAGTCACTATCTTTTACTGAGGACTTGGATAAATAGGAACACTGTCTTGATGAGACATGACCACAGTAACACTTCCACAGAACATCATGTTTACCCCTGAAACAGGACCAGACATTGGTACAATGGGACACAGTTTTCATCTGATATTTGTACATGATAGAAAATACATATAAAAATCTATCTTATAATACTGAAGGAGGACATTTCCACAGATTTACATCAAAATCGTAGCCAGCTGTGGATACTGAATTACCCTTAAGCAGTCACACGAGTATTCCATGGTAGCTTCAGATTGAGCCCAGCCGAGCTCCTCTATGAAATGTGTTTTCACTTGCATTTGTGCATATCAATTCTTGTTAAAAGTTTACCAAGACCAAACTTGACAGCAAACATGTTGTAAACACTTGTCTTTGATGAATGCATACAGGTACTTTAGCAGTGGGCGTTTGCTAATGATATTACTGTGTGTGCAAGTTATGGCATAAAATATATGTATATACATTATACATGTATACATGGACAACTCAATTTCTGACTTCTTTTAATCATGACAGTTGTTTCACTGAGAGCAAGGTCTATATCATGATCAAATTGTGCCAATTAGGTGGCGGTGACATTATTCCACAGAGGTCACCAAAGAGATTTAGCACAGGGCTCAAGCAGTTTTGTGACCTTTCTCTCTGACCATACAAGTAGGGAAGAAATAGGCCTGAATTGACCTATAACAGGACACAGTTTATCATCTGGCATCAAACGTACCAGTACTTCTCTACTCGAATGAACCATTCACAAGAGCAACAAGTAGCAAAACTGTGACTATCATGGATCATCAAGGCTTGTCTAGATATCTTTACGGCTTGAAAGAATTGAAGTAAGTAATGCCATCAATATTTGTATTCAACTTTGCTGGAAATGAGGTTTGAGAGATAAAGTCTTCACTGATTCTGACATCTAATCACATGGAAATCATATCATAACAAGGTGCACGGAACTGCTGATTTTACTCCCATGGAACCAGTAGTACATCATTACATATGCACACATGTAAAGGACTATGGATGAATGAGCACCAGTTTCACATGCTGCTTCTTCAACTTGTTCTGCATCAATATCATGAAAGAAAAACTGACTATTTGTGTTAATGCACTTGTCCAAAGTAATAATGAAAAAAAAAGAAGAAGAGATAAACATAGAACTACCACCACTCACAGCGCGTACTTTGTAGTTCTCCGCATCAGCAGTTAGGATTTTTTTTTATGTGAGATGAGTGGATGTAAGATTCACTGTGGACTGTGCACATAACATGCCTACATGCACAAAGACTTAAGGAGTCTGTGTTATGATCTACATGCACAATTAAGAAAAAAAAAGTTTCTGATCCTTGGACTGTGACTTCACATTGTGCTGGCTGCATTATCTGGCATAGCTGAATAGAAGACTGGTACAATGTATGTCTGGGATATGGAGAATGTTACAATTCAATATGTTATGATACACTCCAATGATTGTGTCTGCACGCATTAAGCACTGTATTGCACTAGATCTTGAGAGCCTGTAAGAAACCTACTTCAAAGCTGTAACTCTAGGTTGCCTTGCAAGATTTGGAATTTTGGTTGGCATACAATGTAACTTCTATTTGTTTGTTACAACAGGGAAATTCTTTACTTTTATCAATGGGATAGGGAAAACACCTTGCTTTAAACTTTCGCAATACTACGTATCACCATAAGATACAGTACTCCTTTCTATTGAACAACACATAAATCAAGACTTGCCTTGTTACAGGCCGTACCCTGAGCATGTCAAATCAGGGCTTCCCTGCACATGTTGCATCATACATGCTGTCTTCTGTTGCTGAGATTACTTTAAAGGGAATGTTTCCTTCAAGCACATGTGAGTTTCAACAAGGCCTTTAAAAAGCAGCTCTCAGAGATAGTGTGATCAAGAATGATAAGAAAATTCACTCTGTGTCATCTGACGTGACCCTCACAATATCGAAGTAGCAATTTATCAAAATAAATTCTGTAAAATTGGTGTTCTCAGTCCATTTGTGTATACAGTCCAACCTATCTTATCCAGACATATCGGGACCGCCGCTCATCCAGATATAAGGGATTTGGCCGGATATGGGAGACTCAATGTTTAATACACGCAGCTGCCTACCCAATGGTAGCTACATGTCACCTATTGCAGGTAGCGTACACTGAAACTCATTCTTTGCTCCAACCAATGCGAGGCTAGTCATATCGTCGACTGCGCAAGTGACCTACACGTGGCAATGAGAATGAGAGAAGCACATATCAATTTTGCGTGAACATGTCACATCCTCGTCAGCCGGTCTGCAGTTAGAATTCTCTGGTAATTTGCTTGATGAACGATCGCCTGTACCTGTGCCCTGATTTAACGAAAAGTTTTCTATGCAACTGATTGACAAATTGCCCTACATGGGCGTAAATAAGCACTGAATCGATCAGTGTTTGAGTAATAGCCCTCACAAAAGAATCATGGGCGTAATTTGAAGAAAAGTTTTCTGTCCATGTTTTTGCAGTTATTTGGGGGAAGTGAATGTCTGAATACACGTTATTTTAGATGAAAACTTGCAGTGAATGTATGTTAATTATGTTGTGAATAATATGTAATTCACGTGAGTTTGTGTTTGAGTTTGAAATTCCCTTTTTCCCATAATTATCGGATTGAACAAAAAAAAAAAAAAAATCACGAAGAGATCGCATCCCGATAATAGAGAGATCCGGATAAAGGTAGGTCGGATAAGAGAAGTTGGACTGTATAGCATACAAAGAGAAGCAATGTTACAGTCACATGAAAGCATTGTCATTTTTTGGTGACACTATGCATCTCTGTTTTGTAATACATAAACATTTGTCAATATCTCCTCTAGCTGTTACCAATTGATGTCTTTCCTATTATATTGTCACTGATTTCTTAAGCTGAGACTCCATAACCTCAGACTCTAAGAGTGCATTTGAGTGCTTAAAAAGCGAACCTAAGCAAACCGTACTGAAGTGTGCCAGATTTAGAGTGTTCTAGCGCTCCGTGGAGAAAGCATACCTCCGTGAGTTATTTTTAGTGGGGTCACAGATTTTGTAGCAACAGGGTCATTCACCTGGTGTGCTTAAAGCTACTGGCAATAGATGTCCCGAACAAAGAGAATGAAGTATTTGCATTATGATGTATGTGTGTGTATGTGCATTCTTCACATGCAAACTTTTGGTATGCTTTTGGAGCACATCAGGAGATGGTCCACTTTTGGCCCTATTCGGCTGGGTACGGCACACGTTAGAAGCGTTCGAGCGTTCCTCTGGCGCAGGAACGGTATGGTTCGAGTCACCTTAGGAGAGCACTCAAACACTAAGACGTTTAAAATGCAGCAAAGTATACATGGGGACTGTCACCGCTTCCTCCCTCTTTTCTTCTTGTTTTTTGATTTCAGCAAACATCTGGGGCAGAACCACTCATCTTCAGTCGGCTCACTCTCCAGTCCAATACATTTCCTGTGTGTAGATATGAAAGATGAATCAGCTTCAAGTGGCTTGATACACTCAAAACATAATTAGAACTACACAAATAAAATTCTCATCTTGAAAAATAAGGTGAAATTGATATCAAAGCCCAGAAAACTAATACTTCATACACCATTTATTTCGCCAGGTTTTTATTTTCACGGTGCCATTCAGGAATTTCTAAACGCACATAAATATCAACTGTGATCCTAACATGAATGTGATGCGCATGCGTACATTTCTCTGTTCATAACTGTACTCCAAGATGGCAAATTTAACCTTTTGCGAAATTGTTGGGAAGTCCTGATTTGCAAAAACATTAGACTTTGCAAAATATGTGGCGTATACAGTAAATAAATTACCCAATGGCTGGGATGCACGACTACTCATCTAAATCTAGACTGAAAGAAAAAAGTATCTAATGATGCATTGTATTTGATGAAGCAAACTATGAGGACTATGTTTGTGACCCGCTACAACAAAATGATCCTAAAGTCGGGCGAGGTCGATTATTTGAAAATTGCATGATATAATCCCCTAATCTTTCTGCTTTAAATTGATACATAACACATTTTATAAAAATAATCGGCTGCGGAGATATCGATGTTTGAAAGAGAGCATGTCGAGACGTCTGGAATATCACTGTTTTGAGAAAAGTGCCCTAAAAGTCTTCCTTTCGACGCAATTGCGATCAAGGGACACGCAAGTCAGTTTTCACCTCTGGACAATAGAAGGTAAGCCCTAGCAACCCCCGTAGAGTTCATTCAAGCACATCAGCGTCGGCGGTCTCCTCACTAACCAATCAGTGACCAGGATGTGAGAAGCGGCTGAGCATAGCGCACCCCGCGAAGTGTGCGAGCTTCACGCTTCGGTTAGCAGCAAGCAGCAAACTGACCAATGAGATCACTCTGGTCGTTGTTAGGGGCGGAACCTATCTGTGGCGCTCTATCCAAATTTTCGAACCAGTTTCTGCTTCGTTGAAATGCCCAAAAACATGGCTCAGAAAAACGCTGTTTTTTATCTTTCCTTTGATCATTTTGCTTCAAAATTTCGACAGATGATAGAAGACATGTTAGACTCCAATAATATATCAAAATCAGAAAATCGTAAGTTTTGACCAATTTTAATGCCTGACCTCAAACTCGATTTTCACGGCTTTGACCATGCGCGACTTTAGGACCTTTTTGTTGTAGCGGGTCACATATTCCCTGAAGTAGATCATGGACACTTTAAATAGCACATAAATGCAAAATGGAAGGAGAAATAAAAAATAACAAGACAAGGAGGAACAAGAAGAACATGTGACATCACAAAGTGTTGTAGTCTTGTCATCCAGCAATGGCTGCACCATAACTTCAAAAAAACAAGAGACCCGCGGGTCTAGCGCTCACCTGAGTATCGCAAGTTCACCTTTCACGCAGTCACTAATCTAAATTATTCACAGCTCTACCAAAATTTGACGAGGCATTCTCAAGTGGAAGATGAAAATGTACAATAAGGGCCCAATTTTTTCAAGATTCCTTAATTTGGGGGAATTGGGGCCCCCTGGGGCCCTCTGGGTGGGGCATGGTGCCCAGTTTGATAAATTGAGATCCTGACCACCTAGGGATGCTACCTGCCAAGTTTGACAAAAATCCATCATGAGGTTTTCAGGAAGAAGATGAAAATGTACAATTCAGGCCCCCATTTGGACCCTTCCAACCACCCCCCTCCCCCTACCCCCAAGAGGGGCACCCCTGGATCTCCTATGAACAAACTTGAAACTACAGTCATTAATGTACTCACTCATAGTATTATCTCAGCTCTATAACTTCTGATTCTAGAGAAGATTTTTAAAGATTCCTTCATTTGGGGGGTTTGGGCCCCCTGGGGGCCCCCTGGGCGGGGCATGGTGCCCATTTTAACAAATTGAGATCCTAACCCCCTAGGAATGCTACCTGCCAAGTTTGGTGAAAATGGGTCATGGGGTTCTCAAGAAGAAGATAAAAATGTACAATTTAGGCCCCATTAGGACCCCTCCTCACCCCCCCCCCCCCCCCCCCCCCCCCCCCCCCCCCCGGGTCCCAAGGGGGGCACCCCTGATTCTGCCATGAACAAACTTGAAACTACAGTCATCAATGTGCTAACTCATAGTATTAACCTAGCTCTATCACTTCTGGTTCTAGAGAAGAAGCTTTTTGCGGATTCCTTAATTTGGGGGGGGGGGGGGGGGGGGGGGTTTGGGCCCCCTGGGGGCCCCCTGGGTGGGTCATGGTGCCCATTTTAATAAATGGAGTTCCTAACCCCCTAGGGATGCTACCTGCCAAGTTTGGTGAAAATGGGTCATGGAGTTCTCAAGAAGAAGATGAAAATGTACAATTTAGGCCCCATTAGAACCCTTCCCCACCCCCCTCCCCTGGGTCCCAAGGGGGGCACCCCTGATTCTGCCATGAACAAACTTGAAACTACAGTCATCAATGTACTAACTCATAGTATTAACTTCGCTCTATCACTTCTGGTTCTAGAGAAGAAGATTTTTACAGATTCCTTAATTTTGGGGGGTTTGGGCCCCCCTGGGGGCCCCCTGGGTGGGGCATGGTGCCCATTTTAACAAATTGAGTTCCTAACCCCCTAGGGATGCTACCTGCCAAGTTTGATGAAAATCGGTCATGGGGTTTTCAAGAAGAAGATGAAAATGTAAAAAGTTTACGCACGACGCACGACGGACGACGCACGACGGACGACGGACGACGGACGACGGACGACGGACGACGGACGACGCGACGCACGACGCACGACGCACGACGGACGCCGGACGAAGGGCGATCGCAATAGCTCACTTGAGCCTTTGGCTCAGGTGAGCTAAAAAATCATCACTTTTCAATGGAAAACAAAAGACCAAAAGAAAATATATAGAGAATTCCACAAAATTTCAATTTCTATGAAAAGTGTATGTTCCCTCAACTTGTTCCTGACATATGTTAAGGGTAATATTCACCTCCCCCCCCATGTCTGAAAGAGGTACGAGTATTGCAAAAGTCAAGCGCTCTTTCATTATGCTTGAAAAGTAACATTTTGAGGAATTCCCTTTGTATTTTCTGTATATTGTTTTCCAAACCTGACATCACAAAAGTGTTGCTGTCTTCTCATCCAGCGATGGCTGCATCAAAACTTTATAATTCATCACTTTTCAACAGATTGTCTGATTTTCCTCAAACTTTGCTTACGTGTTTTTACTGATATTGGTATATTCATTCAATCCAAATGTATATTTGGGTTTCATTCCCCTTGAAGGCAAACGAGCTGCTATGTGGGAGAGATAGTGTTCCCCAGCCCTTCTCAGAGAGGTTACTCACCAGTGATACCAGTCATCACACATATCACAGCCCACCATGGCCAAGATTCCGTCGTCAGGGTTACGGCAGGCCGGACAGTACCAGATCTGCTCACCGTGTTCATTCTAGAACAAAATCAGAGCCAAAGCGAGCATTTTAGAAATGCTATGGCACTTGGCAATAAGAACAAAAAAAAAAACAAACAAAAAAACAAAACAAAACAAAACAAAACTGTCCAGCACCTATTCTGAATACTAAATCATCCAACAAGTATACAAGATGACAACATAAAGTATCATGACACTTTCTGCTAACAACCGGTCTGCTTAAAAACAAAACATGCAGAATCAGGTACAGAGCCAACCTAATGCAAATAATATCTATACATGCCATTAAGTAGGGCTCGACACTAACGGTGGCCTGGTGGCCCGGGGCCACCAAAAATGAAAGTCGGGCCACCAAATTTCAAAAAAGGGCAAATTTGGTGGCCCGCGTCGGGCCACCAAATTTTTTTGAAAAGTATGTCAATAAATTCGTAACTTTTTGCGCCGGAAATTAGCAGTTAAATTTGTTTAAAGGATGGATGAAAAGGACTGAATGAGTGCCCGAGAGTGAGTGTTGCAAGTTTGTTGAAGTTTATTTAGGAGTAGATATGTCCAACTTGTCTAATTCTTACAATCATAAAACTTAAATATTTGACTCATTAAAAAGGACTTTAATTCTTTTATTGTTTCCTTTTTTGGGACACCAAATTTTTCTCTCGGGCCACCAAAAATTTGAAATTTAGGATTTTGGTGGCCCCATCGGGCCACCAAACAAAAAAGTTAGTGTCGAGCCATGCATTAAGTGACACTCATGTCTACCTTTTGACAGGAAAACTCTGAAATTTCAAAGTGCTACCTTCTTTAACATGTTTGGTGATTTTGCAACAATCACAAAAGAGTATTGTATAAGCTGTTATTTTTTTCGCGTACAGATGTTTTTGCGAATGAAGAGGTTATGGACATTTTCACAAGATGTTGTTTTCGCATATTGACACTGCAGCTATTTTTAGTCCACTATACCCTAGTACATGGTGACATTTTCGTGTATAGTGTGTTACATTTGCGGTCCACCAGTGATTTGCAAAATTCGCGAAAATAACAGCATATACAGTAGAAGTAGGCTCTGAAGTGGATTTTGATAAGCAGCACTTCATTACATATGTTTCACTGATACTCACAATCACAGTCCCAGCAGTCTCCATGATAAGTGTACAAGGTCCTTCCGGCTGGGCCTTAGAAGCCTTGGCTGAAAGCGCTGCCTTCTCTTTTTCCTTCTCCTTCTCTCGCTCTTTCTCCTTCTCCCTTTCTCTTTCCCTCTCCCTCTCTCTCTCTCTTTCCTTCTCTCTCTCCTTCTCCTTTTCCTTCTCCTTCTCCTTCTGCTTACTTGCCCTGCTCCCCTTGCTGGCGGAAGGAGGCAGAGCCTTGAGGGCAGCCTTCGTCGGAGGTGGAGTAGGAACACTTGTCTGTATTGACAGAATGCAATGGGGCAAAACTACCGGTTATGATGGACCTCTGCAATATGTGAATATGGTTGTCTGAACACTGCTCCAGAGATAGTGAAGTTCATATGCATCATCTGATACACATAATCTACCACTTGAGTCATTTCTTTGAATCCTGTCTTGTTGCTATCGCAGTTGGCCGCAGCTCTGTTTGCCAATACATGTATACACAAATTGGCAACTTTAACTGATTTGTAAAACCAACTGCCTACCAACTTAGCTTTTGACCTATCATATTTAAGTGAACATTACCAAATTAGTCATTGTGACAATGTAACAATTTATTTTACACTAGCATTTTGTATTAACAGAAAGAGCATATAAATGTTCACGTGAGAAAAGCAGTTTAGTCTTGGGAAAGCCACCACAAGTATCTGCATGGAAAAAAGAAATTAGTACACTCCAGTTGAAAAACGAACTTTGGCCACAAACTGAAAATTTCAACTTCTGTGGCTACAACATTGCATTGATACTGTAAATTCAAACATAGTACCAATAATTGAATAGTTGACATTTCCAAACAAAAATTGGAGACAGCTTCTCAGGCAGGTGACACAACATATTCTTACCTTTTGCTTTGATTTTTGAGGAGCTGGAGAGCTGGTTTTTGGGGTAGCAGCCGACTTGGATGAAGACTTTGATCCAGTGGTGCTGGGTTTGGAGGTAGCAGGCGATGAGGGAGGAGGCTTGGAAGGTGCAAACACTCCGGGCGGCGGCTCCTTCTTGGCGTGCGTTGACTCCTTCTTGCCTTTGGGAGTGGTAGGAGGTGGGGATGGGGCATCAAAGTCATACGGTGATATCTCCACCTTCGACATGGGCTCTTCCTTTGCTTTGCTTGGCTTCTCTTTCTCTCTAGCTTTCTCCTTCCCCTTTTCCTTTGGTTTCTCCTTCTCTTTGTCACTCTCCTTCTCCCGATCTGAATCCTTTTCTTTCTTCTTGGATGCCTTCGGCTTAGCCTCTGCCTTGGGTTTGGGCTCGCTCTTGCGGGAATCGGACTTGGACTTGGGCTCGGCCTTTGCCTTGCCCTCTCCCTTTGCCCCCTTGGC
Organism: Diadema antillarum; assembly: GCF_040938485.1. Classification (NCBI taxonomy): domain Eukaryota; kingdom Metazoa; phylum Echinodermata; class Echinoidea; order Diadematoida; family Diadematidae; genus Diadema; species Diadema antillarum. Next base: position 617,974 of record NW_027271621.1, read on the forward strand.
AACAGTCTTTTGAGACGCGGGAGACTTGGATGACTTGGAGGAGTCCTTGCTCTTCTTGGTTGGCACAGCAATGGAGATTTTGGGAACAGTGGGTGGTGGTGGTGAGGCAGGGGGCACCTTTATGACACTATTAGCATAGGAAAAGGGTATATAAACAAAAACAAACTTTGAATATCTCTTTGCAAATGTTGCTCTGGCTAGAGCTCCATTCATAGCGCTATTTGTCAAACTTGGCCAGCATTTACTGTCCTCAAATGCTGTTGTTGGTTTACATTAATAGTTTCATGAGTTCAATAAAGGAGATGATGATAACACACAATTCATGCTAACTCTGATCTTCATATTGTATAGATGATGACTGGCAGGGGAGGGAACATACCGAATGTTCTACCCGAAGGGTTTGAAATGCCATTGAGGGAGGTGAAGTCTCGGGACTTATAGCCTCCCGAAATAGCATTTCAAACCCTGAGGGTGGAACGTTTGGTACATGTTCCTGACAACAAAAGTCATCATCTGTTATATCACATGGGTTAGTCAAATCTGCTTTTTCACATTGTGTGGAATAGGCAAATTCATCCTATCGATTGCGAGAAAAATATGATCGTTCAATCGTTTGTCATTTGTTACGTGAAAATGTTTTCCCATGGGAGAACATAACAAAAATGTTCCGCCCATGGGCAAACATAACCAATGTGCCTCCATCACGTGACTGTGTTCAGCTAATCACTAACCGGTATTTGACTAACCCATTTAATATTATACAATGTACTGTAAAGGAAGATATTTTCGCTGCATGGAATGTCTGTGAATTGTCAATTGCATTCAATGTACATAGTGTAGACAAGAACTTTCATGAACATTTTAATTTTGCGAATCTTGACCCTTGCAAAATTCGCTGAATTAAAATGTATGCAAATATTCCTTGTTTTACAGGATCTGGGAAACTATTATGCTTGCAAGGCATGCAAAGTAGAACCCATCTTTGCTAGACCTTCATCAAACATATGTATGACTCTACGGTTTCTTAACATATGAACCCATAATTGCAACCATAAAAGAAAGAAAAGAAAGCTGCAAATATACACAGTGTCCAGAAACTAAGTGCTGCTATAGACCCTCAGTCTCTTAAAACCATTTTCCTCATTTTTGTAATCTGACACATTTCTTTTCCACTTGTGTTTAGTAGGTTACAATAAAGTTCATCGAATATGTATGATGTGTGGGGCACACTTCATCTATATCATTGTCCATAATTTCCTTTCATTTCTGTAGATATTGGGCTGCGTTTATCAACTCCTTTTCTCGGCAGAAACAGGTTATCCAAACAGCTTTCAAGGAATTTTTACGAGTTGATAAACGCAAAGCTGTTTTGAAAGCCCTTTAGGAAAGCCTTTTACGAAAGGGTGCGTTTATCAACTCTCCTTTCTCGGCAGAAACAGGTTATCCAAACAGCTTTCAAGGAATTTTCACGAGTTGATAAACGCAAAGCTGTTTTGAAAGCCCTTTAGGAGATCCTTTTCGAAAGCCCCGAATTTGTGACGATCCAAACAGGTTTCCTAAACAGGTTATCAGAAACCTGTTTGTAAAAGCCTTTCGAAGTTGATAAACGCAAAGCTGTTTTGAAAGCCCTTTAGGTCGCCCTACTGCGGTTACGCAACCATGCGTTTCCGGTTTCTAAAAAGACGCGCGCCACGTAAAGTGCACACGAGTACGTGGACACAGGTGTATACATACAGCTGTGTGTAATGCACGCATATGCTTGGAACAAGGAGGTGTTTCTCTCACCAACAAGGTTTGAGAAATAGAGTAACAACAGTCTCATTCCCTTTGATCCCATGTCTCATGCCGCCACTCAGAAATATTTGAAATATGTGCTAAACTGGAGCTGCCTCACAGATAGGAAGACAATTGATTCATGTGGCATTGTATCATGACTCGTCACTCTCAAAGGATAATGATGGTAATTGCTTTTCGCCGTCCCTTCTTAGAAAACAAGCGGCACATTAATAGCACAGGCAGTCGGAGCTTTGGAAAGGGCTCTCGAAAGGGCTATGGAAAGGGCTTTCGAAAGGGCTATCGAAAGGGCTATCGAAAGCCGTTTAAACAGGGGAAAGTTGATAAATGCAGCCGACGAAAACAAGCGGCACATTAATAGTACAGGGAGTGGACAGGGCTTTCGAACGGGCTATGGAAAGGGCTTTCGAAAGGGCTATGGAAAGGGCTATCGAAAGGGCTATCGAAAGGGCTATCGAAAGCCGTTTAAACAGGGGAAAGTTGATAAACGCAGCCTTGGTCTGTAAGCTATACTGTCTAAAACTTTCAGCAAACTTCTTTTTTTTTCTCTCTCTATCCAAGTGCCTCTGGACCCAACTGTGTTCAATCATTGTACGACAGAGTGTGACAGCTTGAGCAAAACTAAGCTTTCAACAGATTGCTTCTTCTACTAAAAATTTAAACAAACAAAATAGAACAGTACCATTTCCTCACATAAAATTCAAGAACCACATGAGTTTCCTATTAGCTTGACAGCCATTTGTACTCTTTTTCTCTGAATGTCTGTCCTTCTTGTATGAAGGCAAGTGCCCTGACATTTAACACATCTTGATACTCACATTTGTGGAGAATCTCCCCCTGCCGGTGTAGACCCCAACTTGAATGTGATCTTTGGGACTACCGGTGTTGAAACAGTCTTTTCCACGCTCTGCACATAGATCAAACAAAATGTAGAAGCAGTGCAAAAGAAGCCTGTGTAACAACATGGACTATGCTTTTAAATTTTAATTTTGATGGGAGGGAGAATGTTAACTGTAATGTAAGTAACACAGCATCGCAATCATATTCCAATTGTACCAAGAGTCCCTACAACTTAGAATTGTGACGCAATGCCGACGCGTATTGTGGCATATATGAAATAGAAAGCAATTTCTGCTAACACGTTAACAAACAAAATTATTCCAGTAATCTTTGTATCATAGCATACTCCAATATGTTGGTTCTTACAGGTTAGCATATCAACTGTGGGTACAAATCACAAGAATGTGCAGAGCAAAATACAGAGAAGTTTTGGATTTGACCAATGAATTGTAAACATCACTCAATAAAGATGAGGATGGAATTGATATATGTATATGTCTATTCCATGGCATTTAAATCAATACCTTCTCTGATTTGCAGAGTTTTTATCTGATTTTTTGACTCTTGCTTTCATTTTGTTGCCTCTTCTTGGTACACCAGGGCTTGCAGCCTGCTCAGCCCCCCCCCCCCACCACTCTTGCTGTTGCTATTTCACTCTTTTCCTTTCTTTGTTCTGTGTCCCTAGCCCTCCCCCTGACTGTTCTTGTGTGTAGTCCTTATATGTGATTGCTGTCCCTGCCTGTTTGTCATTTTGCCTCTGACGAAGATTCTGCTGGGATCAAAAGCTCAGGCCCCCTTTCACTCCATTATTTTTTTCAGCATACTAAATTTTCTTTAACTTTATTCAAATCATTACAATTATTTCATTTATCATAATAACTATTGTCTTGGTTACTTTGTAGTGTATATGTTCACAGTTTCACACACTCAAATTACCAAACCAAACGAAAAGTGTTCTCTTCCATAAGCCATGAAATCTTCTTAAATAACACAAGAGTCACACAACAATGAATGAAGATGCTTACTGTAAAACCAGAAAATTTTGCAAGCACGGTACTTTCTTGAATTTCTACACAATGCATCGAATGCCAGCTGTGATTCACAAAAGTTTCATGCCGCAAAAGTTTCTGGTTTTACAGTATCCTGTAAATATCCTGATCAATAATTTGGCTAATTGTCTTTACATTCCACCATGACCACCTGATAATTCAAATTGAAATTCTTACAACATTGGACAAACAATTATCCATTTTGGCCATTGATAATGACAACTGAAATTCAATTGTGGTAACCTAAAGTATCCTGTACACCATAATATACATTGACAGTGGTTACATTTTGCAAATTTGGCATGTTTACTGACAATACCAAAATGAACAATGGGCAGAAATATTGCTTCCCAAAACACAATACAATGTCAATCGTCCCCAGGGATTTGCTTCTCAAGAAGGATACGTATTCATTTTCATTAAACTGCTATGGTTCCTTCTTACATTAACCTTTCATGAATTCATGACACAAGTCCTCATTCATAAAATATTATGCTTGTGAAATACATAGCTCGTGAAGGAATATTTTCACTACTTACCTTTTTCTCTGAGCTTTCGCTCTTCCCCTCCTTTTTCACCGTGCTTTTCTTCTTGTCTTTACCACTGTGTTTTTTCTCCTTGTCAGAAGACTCCACCTCACTCGAGCTGGTCTTGATCTTCTTGATCTTCAGCTTTGCCTTATCCTTGCTCACCACCTTCTTCGGCTTCTCTGGCTTCTTCCCCTTCTCCTTCTCCGGCTTCTTCCCCTCTGGGGCCGGCCTGGCGATCTTGAACTGGAGCTTGGAGCCCGAGCTCTTGATGAGGCTCAGCTTGCCGATGGGTTTCCGCTTCTCCGGACTCGAGTCGTCCTCTGGCTTTGTGGCGCTGGGGCCCACTCCCTGCTTGGTGGCTTTGGACTTGTTCTTGTAGTCAATGCTCTTCTTCTTCAGCTTCTTCACCTTCAGTTGCTTCTGTATGTCCTTCTCGCTAATCTTCTTGTATTTTTTCTTGATCACCTTCAGCTCCCCTTCGCTCGAACCCTTCTGGCTCGTTTTTATGACCAGCTTGGGTGTCTTCCTGACGCCGCTTTCAGAGTCTTTCCTCTTCACAATTTTTGGAGTTGAATGCTTCTTGTCCATGGATCCCACTGTGTCGTAATAGCTTGGGATATCTTCTTTGCTCTTTTTGGTCTTCAATTTTTGCTTTATCTTTGCTTTGTCTTTACTGATTGATTTGCGTTTTTCTTTGTCAGTCTTCTTCACCTTAGCAGGCTTTTCTCTGGATGGTGATGGCTGATTGTGTTCTTCCCGGGACCTTGATAGCACTGCATCGATGGAAGCATTGATGCTCTCAGAAGTGGCGGTTTGCAGCTTGGACGGCTCGTCCTGTATGAGGAATGCAGAGGGTTCCTTGTAGGGTCCTGTCGGTGTGGGCGATGACTGCGGATCCTTGGAGGGCTTGCTGTCAAACTCGTCTTCTTCAAAGTCGTAGATGGACTTCTCCTGTTTGGCAGCTGACTCCTGCTGCTTCTCTGCCTGCTTCTTGCTCAAGGAACTCGACAAAGCCTTGGGGCTCTTTGGAGGCGGAGGGAAGGAGAACTCTCCCGGTTTGTCTCCAGCTGATGGTGTGCCAGCAGATTTGGGCCTGATCACAGGGTACTTTGAAGGTCCTGTTGGAGAAAACATCATGTGTTTGGGGGACTTTGTCTGTGCTTTTTGTTTGGGTGTCACTGGCACTTTGGATTTGGGGGATTTGTTGTCTGGAGCCGGTGTCCGAAGGCCACCCTTGGGGGACTTTGGTTGCAGTCTGTCTACAATAGTCTCTTCAGACTTGATAAGGAGTTTTTCCGTGATGGCCTTTGAGGCCTTGCTGGCTGAAATGTCTGAGCCAGGTAAGGTCAGCTTCTGAAGGCGTTGAGGCGGAGTGGTTGCAATGGGTAGCTTGCCTTCCCTTTTGGGGGTCAGCTCCCCTCTGAAGTTGATGGAGACTGCTGTCAGTTCCTGCGGGGTGCCATCACCATCCAGGCGGAGTCTCTTCATGGCCTGGTCGCTGAACAGTGGGCCGGATGCATCCCTCTTCTCCCCTCTGGGTGAGTTGTGGCTGGCTCCTGTTGAGGAAGAAAGCTTGGACTCGGGGCTGTCTGTGTCCATGGCTGCACCTGAGGTTGACAGAATACTATCTCGGTGGTGACCAATTGGCTCCCCAAAGTCTGTCATAGAAGTGAACACAATGGCTTATTATGAGGGAGATGAACATGAACATTCTTAGTACTTCCCATAATTCCACCAAAACATTACACCTCAAGAGTCCAGATCTGCACAAATCATATATAAGAAATGATGATTCAACAAGCAGCTGACCATCTATTTCAGAAACTTTGTTGGAATACAGTATTTCTGTGAATGTGAGATAGAAAGCCTAAGTATGAAGATGTATGAAGCTGCTAAATGAAGACGAGACTTGGAAAGCAAATTTGCCATCTGAAGAATAAACACATAAATATTTCTCTCCCTTTCAATTCCTTCTAGGATATACATTCAAGATTAACAAGAGAGTACAAAAGATTACTAGTTAAAATGCCCTGCCTAGATATTAAACTGGAGAATAGATTTCAAAGAGGCTAAAAAAAAAAACAAAACAAAACAAAAACAACTATGGTCATGTTGAAGAGCTTGCCCTGACTACTCTATGTTATGAATGGAATTCATTCTGATATCTTACAATATCTTAATGCATTAATGCCTTAAAACATCAATTATTGCCAGAATATGTTCTTTATAGCAAAATCAGTGAGTCCTCAACTGGTCTAGTGAACTGCCAGATTAGAAAGAGGTAGCATTATTTTTCCTCTCGATGATCTGTATTCGGATTCTACAACAAACATCGTGGGAATTCAAGGCCCCAGTGTATTTTGCTATGATGGCTTGTACATATTGAAGGGAAGTAAATGGAATCCAAGTTGGCCTGACTTACCATCGGACCCAATGATTGGTGGCAAGTAGGAAGGTATGTACTGCAACCTCTCCCGGTCATCCCTGCTCCCAGGTTTCGGATGCTGAAGGTCATTGCCCTTAGGAAGAGGGAACTTGGGGACGTCATGCTTGAACGGGATGGGGTCCACATCCCTGACGTAGTTCTCCAGCTCATAGAGGCTGACATTCATCTGTCTGAAGGCCAGACCAAGGTCGTCCATGTTGGGCTCAGTCCTGCCATCTGTGCAAATCAAAATATTTTTAGGAGGAAAGGAATAAGAATGTTTACATGTAACTGGTATGTTACCTACATCCCACTGAATCCCCCTTTTTTTGTTATATGCCTGTACTATTTGCTTGTTTATACTTCTCCATCACTTATTTTTGTCAAGTTCCCCTCAATCTTCTCACACTGCTTGGCCTACTTGCTTGAATAACTTTGATCCAGGCTTTTGGAGGTTCTTGCTTTCTTGTTCAATCATCTTAGTGGTTCTCAAAAGCATGGTCCGAGAATGATAATATGCAACATGTACCTATAGTATTAGAACACAATTGCAAAAGTTTCACGATACATGACCAGTCATAGCTGTTTTTCTATTTATTTGTTGTTGTTTTTTGGCTAGAAAAGAACAATCTGAAGTAGACGTAAAATATGCTAATAGTATGGATCTGAGCACAGATTAACTTGGTTCAAATGTACAATTTACGCGTGTATGATGATTATCATACACGAACTTTTTATTTTTGCAAAATATACAAACAGAATGAAAACACAAATCACATATGGCCAAAATATGTTGAAGCAAACACAAATCATCTCATGATTTGAAAAACAAACAAAGCAAAAAATAACAACAACAGAACAAAAACAAACATCATTCAGTGGAAAGCTTACATTGCTCAGCATACTGGTGAGAGACTGTGGCAAGTTGCTGGATGTAGCGCTGCAGGATGTCAGTCAGGAGCTCACAAGGGGTGGACTGAATGGCGTGCCAGCCGAGCTCCTGGCAAATCTGAGCCATGGAGATACGTAGCAGGCTGCTGCAGAATCCGTCCATGATGAGTGTACTCTTAGTCAACGACTTCTCTCTATGTACATTTTCCTCAGCAAACTTGTAATATTCAGTTAAATTCAAACTCAGCGAGCTTCCACAAATTTACCCGATTTGTGGATCCATACAGCTACATCATGAATGGTCTTAGTGAAAGAGTTCTTGATTGCATAATCTCCATTAGCCCATGTTTTTGTGTGTAACATGACAACACAGGACAAAACGATTCCATGTAATATGCTGAGCAAAGAAAATGACCTATTCTTTATGGCATTCCATCCATTCATGAACTCTTGGCAATAGTCTTGATTCGAGCTCTTCTTTCTTCCTGATTATCATGCAGCAGAATGTCAAGGCATATGATGAAAACGGCAGCAGTGTGCAGAAGTCAAATATGTTATCCTGAAAGAACAAATATACAATATCATTGACTTATCAAATAATATATGCATACAAATGGTGTGAACAATGTACATCTTGACTGGTGGGTATTGATTCTTGTAATTAGTGTTTCTTGCATCATTTTTTTTTTTTTAAATTGCAAGTGATTAACAAAGTGTTTCAGTAGTAGCCATGAAAAAAAAAATCATGGGCATACATACTGAGGTGTGACTCTAATCAACAACCTCCTGATTGCTAGACAGTTATCATATCAACTTGACTACTGGGGTTCCACGCGGCAGGTATTGCATACATTGGTATTTCCATTCAAATTGATCAATATTTCTTGAGCCAAGTTATTGTTTGTTGAAACTGAATGGCAAACTGCACTTCATCAATGGAAGTACACACTTTATTATTCAATGTTTTAGTAGTAACTATCCTGATAAAAATCCAGGGTATGCACTGCTCAGGTTGGATATAAAAATATAAAAATATAAAATATAGTTAGATATGATTATGATGGTAAATATTTGGGGAATATTGTTTCATCGACAATCTAGATCAATATTTGAGTAATTGCAACTGATTTTACTTCAATAATTATGCAAAATACCCATAAACATGGTTCTCCATACACTAAACGAATGCAGGACAAAGTGTCCCATACATTACTGTCCCATACGTAACACATCATGTCTGTCTTTAATCAGAACCTGTGATAAAAGCTTTTTGCATCATGACATGAAACTTACAAGTATGTATTTGTGCCTCTGAATATCTTGAGTTTTGTGACTTTTACCACACTGAGTTACAAAATGTGAAATTATAACATACTTTCAGAGAGTTTTCAGGTTGAAATTTTTTTTTCTCGAAAAAACACATTTTTTCTGGTCCCATACGTAATGGCACATATTTTCTCTTCTAAATATGATTGTCAAAGTAATTTTCTCCATTGTTTACATAATTTTATCTTCTCCTAGAAATCAATCACCATGATGAAGTTCAATATCATAATCAAAGGCCATTCACTGTAAGAGTGGAAATTTTCGCGGTGCTGAAATTTTCACGCATTTTGAGCAACCAGAAACTAGCGTGAATATTATTGCTTGCTATATGTTTCAGTAGTTGGTGTCTTGTTTCTTCTTACCTGGCCGAGCGCAAAAAATTAGTCACGCAAAAAATTAGTCACGCGAAAATATCCACTTTGTACACTATTTTTCAAGCCATAAAAGCCTCTGAAATGTCCAATACGTGACGTGCATGTTATCTTGGAGTTGGTGTTTATTGATAAAAAAACTGGATAGCGCGATCTGACCCTTGTCAGATACTTGTAGATATGCATGCATTTTTTTCTCCTGTATCTGTACTGTAACTTGTCATTTTCAATGCGTTTCCATCTGCTACAGTAGGCTTCCTGTAGAGTCTGTTGCTGCAAGAGATGGAACGAATGGAATGGCTATAGCCTATAATGTACCAACAAATCAAACGTAAACACATATTAAAAAGTGCGATTATCTGATGTTCCATGTACGTCTCATAACATGCGTCACCCATTTGTTCTTTGTGCTTTTTGTCCCTTGTTGGGCATGCGGTTCATTTTGTTCTCATGCATATCGCATTTGTCTTGCTGTTGTTGGACTGCCCCAGCCCAGGTGCAGGTGCTTTTTTCGTTCATTTTGTTCAGCCCCATTGAGTTATTAACATTAATTAACTAGAACAAGTTAGACCTTTCATGTTCCTCTGAAACTTAAACTTTAAATTTACACTTTTTGTCCACTGCTGGAATGACGATTCGAACAACAGATGAGCAAATTATTGTCTGTTTCTGTGTTTTTTTTTCTATGAATATAGAAAACCTATCCAGCAAAGTGTGACAGGGGCATATAGGCATAAGTTGAACACCTTGATCATGATCATGCTGATCATTAATTTTTACACTTTTGAAATGACGGACACTCGTCATAGCCGCTGGCGCTGGCCGCTCACTGATTAGTACAGTAGGCCCTTTAGTACAGTCTGCCTACCCTGCTGAACTGCCTGCCCTGCCTGCTGAACGTGGAGTGGAAGCTGGATGGAGCGAACGCCCAGCGCGCAGGGAGGGAAAGCGAGGAGCACTTCGGCCTCGCATAGTGCTACCATGGATGTAAGCGCCAAACAGAACACAACACTAACAGTTGCACTCCACACCACACAGTCAAATTACTTGATATGGAAAAGGTCATGGGCTACAGCTTGAACAGCTTTCATATTAAGAAAGACACAGTAAACATTTTTCAAATAGGTCGACACTTACATCGTGGCCATCTAGGTCTAGTTTGCGATGTTTTGTTGGCACTTCGGGCCGCCGATCCAAGCTTAAGCAGTTGGCAGAATAGACGTAGACTGCAATCAAGCTTACGTGGCATCGTAGAGGGCAGCAGAGCACAACACGATCAACATGGCTGGTGCCAGTGACAGCATGGACAGTTCTGCTGTTTTTCACAAGAGTATTCAGTCTACTTTTGATGGATGGACAGGACTTCAGGTTTGATATCGTAATTGTTGACGAGTTTGTATTGAAAGAAGAATTTATTCTCATGCTTGATAGGGCGTCAAATATGAGTGTGATGAGAGATGATGTCTCCTCCGTGTCGGCAACTGTTCGTTTAGTCCCACTAATTGCATTTTTAGGTGCCTAATGCCTTAATGACAAGTAGTAAGTGTGGACTGTTACTAGAGTGTAAAAATTACTGTTAGTGTTACTAGACTAGTTAGTGTTATTGTTCTACATCGTCATTGCAGATGTAGTGGCCTAGACTATTTATGAGGCGCAGAGGGACATATTGGATATGTAAAGGGAATAACACACATTATTTTTGTAGTTGTACATATGAAAGTTGATGAAGAACAACAAAGAGAAAGAATGATCAGAAATATAAGAATTCTACTACTACCTAGGCCTAGGGCTAATAGTAAATCCCTAGAGTTAAAGCCCCAATTTTCGGACACTTAAGATTAAGGCAGTGTAATTTATACAACCACACGCATGTGTCTTTACCATCCACCATCCAGCCACACGAGTGTGGTTGTTCGCAAAGGCCAAAGCGATAAAAGTAACCTCATTTTCATACCTTCTATTGTTTTCTTACAAATATTTTTTTTGTTGTTGCTCCGTTCTTATCGTGTTTGCTTGATATGGTGGGTTTAGAATTGATAGCAAAGTTACAACTGCCGCTAAATCAGGGGACTTCGGATTGACATCGTCGCTAGACTGCTGGTGGTAGGCCCTACATCTAACCCCGGGACGCTCCGTATACAGTTACACACTGTGGGAGCGTCCTGAGTCAATAGAGTGCTATATCGGTAAGCTTGAAAAACATACACAGTCTGTCACAGATTTTCGCACCTCCGTAAGTTTCGAATATCACGAGGAAAAAACGTACTTTTATAGTATACATAAGATTCTTATCTAATTAATACCCTTCGTTCACCTTGTTCTTGTTCACACTGGTCCAATGATCTTGAAAAAACGTTTTTTTCACGGCCATATACGGGTCCGTAGTCCTAGCTCCCCATCCCATTCACCATTTTCGAAATCAGTATGCAGTACACTGCGCACGTAAATATTCATGTGCTGGCGGAGTCGCAATGCGTTTAGCCTTCTGACAAGGCCTGCGCGCGCGCACCCACCCAGAAAGCAACGCAATATACAGCGAGAGGGTTTGCCAACAGTATGATAAGGCCTTGCCACAAAGCTACACGACTTGACGGCCAGCGCATGCGCACAAATCTCAAATCCATTGACTGTATAAGATGTTGTTCTCCCGAGTTCCTCTCGACCGAGTCGCATTTAACTCATCAAACCGAGCAGAAAGGGACTATTGCCAGAACCAAAAGTTGAACGCAGTCAGTCTTCAACATTACATCTTCACCTGTAAGTCTTCATATTGCACAATTTTTGCGATTTCATATCGATTTTTAGGCGCTATACTTCGCCTGTCATGATCATGTCTGCTACAATGCGCAGCCCCAACACTGCGTGTTGGGGCTGGTCGCAGTTAGCCCTACATCATGACTTTGGGTGCAAGCGATTGCTCAGCGCAGCGCAGCGCAGCACAGCAGTAGCCTAGCCAGCACAGTTGTGCCGCCGCCAGTGCCAGCAGGGACCCGCGTGCCGGCTGTGCCGGCTGCCTGTGTACGCTAGGTGTGCGATTTGCGACTACGAGTTACTGTACCCGTACGAAAGCGAAGTCTCAATAACGACGCGATGCATGATCAATCGTAAATCAAGGTGCAAAATCAATTGTAACTTTGCTATTGATTTTAAATTCATCTTTAATATCAAATAAAGAAAATGAGAATAAAGTTTAAAATGAAAAAGTAAGTTTGTCTAGATGGTGAAATAATATTAAATGAAATTAATCTAGGAGGTAGGTTCATCGCTTTGCGGTGGTACATCATATCGCGCGTTGATGTGGCCATACACAGCTTGTTCCCCGCTACGCAATATACTGCAGTATAGCTTCTCCGTGTGGATATGTACATTGTACATTACACACGAGTGTGGCTGTATCCAGTGACTCGGGCCATGGCTACAACCACACTCGTGTGGCTGGATGGTAAAGACACACGCGTGTGGTTGTATACACTGCCTAAAATTAAACGTTTAAGCCTTAATTTTGCCATATTTGTTCAACTCAAATAATAATCTACAAAATTAAATCTATATAGTATAATAATGTATGTTAAATATATAAACCTACTTCTTTCAATATTGATTTTGTTAAATAAATCATAAAATTTTACAGAATTTCAAAATATTATCACCTTGTCAATTCCCCAAAATTCGGACAGCCTCTCCAAATTCGTACACGCGCGCAATGTCAATACGCATACAAGGCCGCTGAAAAATCCGCATGTGCCATACCTTGTTGGCGCAAGGATACATCGGGGATGTTGCGGCGCCCGTTCGTGTCCGAATTTTGGGGACTCTGCACTTGCATTCAGCCCCTGTACATCTATTCACCGTATCGGCACCTACAGAGATTTTGTTTTTCTGTGTGTTTTTGAGGATACCATCACACTCTGAGCTTGCGATAAGTGAAAAATCTCGCAACAGAACGGCGTAATTTTTCGATTTTTAGCGCTTTTTCGGTGACCCCGATTCATTACACAGGACCTAATTCGTGTGCGCTTTGGAAAATCTGCGGCGATTCTGCGTTTTTGACGGCAAAATTTGGGATTTTAGATGGATATTTGGAGGTGACTCAGGCACTTTCCTGTATTGAACGAGTGTGCCAGTATATAAAACGATGCGATATGCGTGTGTTGTGACAGTACAATTTGCTGGCTTATGATATGTGGTAAGTGTTCGGATTTGGGGGCTGGCAGAAAATTGGGGTTCTTACTTTAGACGTGGATTTACTCAAGAAAATCTAAGCAATTCAACAAATATTCAACCAGGAGAAGATGTGGACATATTTTACTAAGGTAAAGCAAGTTACCCAATGGTCGACATTCTAAATTGCGGAAGCAAAATAGCGTGCATGATCCGAACGCTTGCACTGCAATCATCGTTTGAACGCTTGTACTATTGTTCGGCACCGGGTGTCCATGGTTCGACATTCACGATGTACCACGCCGTGCGCTCGCCCTGCCTATGTGAATGTATAAGCGTGCGTGCCACGCATGGGCGAAACTGTATATACAGTACATCGCACTATGAGAGCGCGGTACTCAATGTACTCCACGCTGTGCGAGAGATTCAACGCACACAAAACATGTTGCGATCGAACCATGGTGATACCGCAAATTCTGGCACGGATGGCATGCAAAAATATAAATATTGCGTAAACGCTCAAGTTATCTCAGAAACGGCTGCCATCATGGCTGTAGGTGTACACGCTGTACAGATTCAATGCAGATAAACGGACTAGTAACTTCGAAACTTGGAATGAAATGAGTGTATATGTGTTGCTATGCAACTTTACTTGCCCGTTACTTACCCGTTGAACTGCTTATGCGAGTTGACCCGGGAGGGTCGCGACAATGATTTCGGGGGTCCGGCGACGAGGCCCACTGTTGTGCTCTTCGGAACACGTGTGGAGGTAGTTGCATAGTTTGGATTTCGCGCATGATATGTGCCATTAAATTTTATATTCATATATTCATGAATTTCAGTGAATTTTTATTTGTAAGAGTGGTCTATTCATGGAACCCTGTCGAATCAAGGGCAACTTGCTTTGTACAATCTAATGCTTTTTCATAATTTTAAATGTTTCAATGGTTTCTGCTGAGTGGCTCCTCAGTGGAAGACACATAGACACCTCTACTCAGCATACTCATGAAATAGGCCCCACCACTGTGTATCTGTACTAATACCACAGTGACTTTCCTGTTGTGTTTTAAGTTCAAAGTTTACTTGTGAATTCAGCCCACTGCACTGTGCCACAGTGTGGAGCGTTCGACGGTACATATGCACAGCAGTGGGGCTTTCTTCCGCAGAACATTATAATACTCATGAATGGGACCCCACCAAATGGTGTTTATGTGTGATTGACACAGTGGTGGGCCGTGGGGCTAATTTCCACAAAATAGCATCTTCTGGCCTTCCCTCTTTCCCTTTTTTCCTGTGTTCTTCAGCCTTTTATTCTCGGAAGAACTTACTAATGTCCCTTGACTAGTTTAAGGCCAATTTAACCATAAATACAACCCTAACCTAACCTAATCTTGCTTGCTAATGCACGGGTGCACACGCACTGCAGTGCGGTTGATGTCATGATTTTGCTCTCTAGGGCAAGAGTCTTGGTCGATAGTCTAGATCTCCTCCAGGTCTAGTCTAGATTTTTTTTTTTTAAACAGGAAAAACAGTAGAGTGGTGGACAGAATGTCACTTTGTCTTTGTTTGACATTGTACGACTTTATTATATTTGGTCTTGAATTAACAATTATGGCATTGACATAGTTTGTCTGTTGTATCAATCACTGAGGCACCTTATAGACCCTATAGAATAAGAAGAGTCTGTAAAAATTGTCAAATGATATCGACAGTAGACATGGCACATACAGACATGAAATGGTTATTCAAATGCCTATAAATAATGTAGACTGCGTGATGTGTTGTCTGCCTAACTTGTTGAGTGACTTATTGCTTAATGTAGAGTAATTCTTGCTGTTTATGATGGCACCACAATGAGACAAGATGTAATGTCACTGCAAACTATCCCATCAGAAAAACTTGTATGAGAGCTAAAGTAATTTAATTAATTGGGACTACCCATTGCGGTTAGAAAGTAGAAAAATTCTTGGCAATATGATCAGCAATACAAGAATAGAATCTCACTTCTATTTTTATAATGCTCATTTTTGTTCCTTTTTTAGATTGCAGTGCGGCAAGGATTTGGTGGACCACACAGTCAAGAAAAGGCAAGATGGATGGTTGATGCAGTGTACAATTGGTTCCAAGAGAATGGTAAATGGCATATATTACATTTGTAATCATGTGAATGAAAAGTTTGAAATTAGCTCTAAATTGATGAAAGTTATTGCTCATTACTCTTGATTACAATTTTTGGTATAGAGTGGATATACATTCTCAGAGTTTGTAGTACATATGCATTCTAAAATATGACATATTTCATCATGTCATGCAAACATACAATGCCATTTATAGTGAATTACTATCATTACACATTTAATTTTTTTTTTTTTTTTTGTTAGGATAGATTTAGTGGCAGTTCTGTTTGAAAGGAAGGAACACTAAAAAGTGTCTGCCCTTGGAAATTACAAACCAGTATTGATAATGGGCATGCTGGAATTATGAAAGCTGGCTTCATCATGTCTACAAAATAATCAAGTGATCACTCCACAAACGTAGGATCAAACAAAGTCCATTGTCTGCAGTGTGTGGAGAGATGATGTAATTAGCTTCATAGCAGACTTATTGCTTCATAGGCATCATGTGTGAGATTTTGCCAAGTTTGCTTTGTAAATACTGTTTATGTTGCTTTCTCTTTATCAGAGGGAATAGAGCCATTTGAACTGGAGGACTTTTTAGCTGATATCTTGGATCATGAATTTGACACGATAGCAGAAGATGACAGCTTAGCAGCGGTGAGAAATGATATGAAACTATTGCTTTCAGCTTTTTCTTCACATTCAGTTCAGTTCAGTTTTTGAATTTGCTGATTTTTTTTTTAAATCTTTAGTACGAAATGAATCGCATATATTTTCAAATTTCATGTTATCATATCACGAGGCAGAGACTGGTAGAAATGACCTGCAGGTATGATAAAAGTTACAGAATTAAAGAATAGGGCTGGTTTATTTGTACCTGGCAAGGAATCACTTTTCTTTTTTAAGAAGACTCCAGAATGACCTCGTACAAGCGGAATTTTGCTCCTTAATACCTGACATGTAGATTTTACGTAATTTGTGACTTATTTTGTTTTCTTCATTTATATTTCAATATGGTTGTGAAGAGTAACATTGTCATGTCCTTGCTAACGCGGGCTCTCTCCATTTTCAATATGAATTTTTGTTTTCCATTTCTAGGTTTCAGAGAGCATATGCACCAATTTCCAGCTTTGTAAAACTGGCCGCGTCCAGTCTGTACTCGACAGCATTCAGAGCGCCCCCATGGCCAGGATAGGTGACTGTGTCGCAGATGCTGCCGAAAACATGGATGACGTATGTAAAATGAGTACCCGCTGAGAGACACATGCAGATTGAATTGTTGTCGGTCTCTTCCCTAGTAGACGTCTAGTCTGATGTGCAGCCCTGTGTCACATCAGCTAGATGAGCAAATGACTCCAGTTACATAGCTAACATAAGAACCCCCCCTCCCCCCCCCCCCCCCCCCCCCCGAGAAGCAACAGCAGAAAAGACAATCAAAAAGTCACCTGATATTGATATATTACATATGTTCAGTTTTGAAGTTTTGTGAGCGATGCTTTCTTGTAATATGTTTTGTCTGAAGAGGGAACAAGGTCGTACAGTGCACTCCCGTTATGACGAAAACGGTTATAACGAAATTCCGATTGCAACAAAGTAAAAATTCAGACCCTAACTTTATCTGCTCTATGTTTTTTGTTGTTTATCTGTTCGGTTATAACACAGCATCACTGTGTGTCAAAAGAATAACAGAAGGAATAGGGGATATATAAACATTTGGTCTCATTATGGCCCAATTTTTTTTTTTTGGTGCCCTGTAAAGACCACAATAGCATGGGGATGCCATGGAGTGGTATGGCTGGCCTGGGTGGGAAATATTTGAGAATCCCCATAATGAATTGTGTACAGCTTTATCACTGATCTCTATGTAAGTACACACACAGCTGAAGAATCTTGACTGGAATTCACTGTTAGCGATGAGCATACGCTTTGATGCACATATTCACTGATTCGTGCTGTCCATAGTTGTCGAATGTAACTCGATGGGACGCAAATGAAGATGGATTCAATGTGGCCACCTATGTCTTCCCATGCTACTGCATCTTGTACAGATAAAAAGTGTTTTAACCATTTGACCTTATTTGCCACCCCATCCTCGTTTTATGTTCTAGCAGGCGTATTAGTAGTCAGTACTTGGCTACATTGAAACATTAAAAGAAAGTGTTTATTTCATGTAATTGTAAAGCACTAGAACAAAATAACAAAAGCTGAGATTTAAAAAGCATAACAAAAATATTGTTCTAAGAATAGGGTATGACCTACCTGCTTGTCCATCCTGCTCATGGTCTTGTGACAGTAAAAAGAAAGTTTATAGCACTCTGTTCAGCCTTGACTTATGCAGATTTTCTTCATTTTGCTATGCAATTCATCAGATAACAAGAATCAAGTGAGAACTGACAGAGTGTGATGTCAGCAAAGTAGTTAGCTGGTATCAATTCAAAATGCCTCAAACTTGCAAGTCCACGTATGTAGGCCAAACAAAACTCACTGCCAGGCAGGGGAGATGTTATGAACACTACCTATGCGAAGAAGCCTTCGTCATTTTTGTTTTTTTGTGCATTGTATAACATTTAGTGAATGTGAAATTATTGTAATGGCTTCCGGCTGTTTTTCATGGCGAAAGGAGTGAAGGAACATTTAAATCTTGGAAATTATCTTTGTCTACTCAATAACACTCAGTGGTGGGTAGAGGATATTTTTGTACAGTGAACCTTGCTGGAGTCAACCTCGCATAAGTGGATTGATTGCCTAAGTCGAAGGCCTTTTCGAGTCCTCCTCTCTATATATTTATTATTTTTGATACCAATATGTCAAATTTTCTCTAAATCAAAGCCATTTCTTCAGTCCAGATAGATTCGACTTAAGTAAGGTTGACTGTAGCTTATTTCCTGTCGCCAATCTTCATTTGCTTCTCATTGTGAAGGATGATGCTGAGGAAGGCGGGGCAGTGCAGGATGCTAACGTCAGGGCCATGCTTGGCGGCATGGGGCTTGGGCAGTCACATGATAGACAGAATGGAGGGTCAAGTGAGGTCAACCATGATGCACCAGATGCATCATCATCATCTACAGGAGACAGCAGGGCCTCAACGTCAAGTGAGTACCGATGAAGATGCAAGAGTTGAACACACTCAGACGCACTCAAATTCAATTCAAATAAATACAAACAAAATTTCATTTCTTTGTCAATGATAATTTCCAAGTCCTTCATATATAATCAAAAAGGTTTCATTTCTATTTATTTTTCCTGATATGCCAATTCCTTTCTAACTGGAGGTACTAGAATAGAATGTTTATGTTTCAGAATACAGAAACAGTGCATTTTTTTCAGGTGATTCTTTGGTAGTGAAGGATAAGGTCAGAATCTTAGCAGAATATGTTGAAGTGTTACAGTCTTTATGCAGGAGGACATGCAGCCAGTGTCGATGGAAGGGTATTACATTGTGTAGTTAAAAAGTGTGTAAGACTAGGGTGCTTACTTGAATGAAATTCTACAGATATCACAACATTGTTTACCTATTGGACAAAATGGCTGTGATACATCAAACATTTGTGGAACAAACAAGGGTTTTAATCCCAGGAGTGCCTTTTTTCTTTCTTGTTCCATTATAGACTGTTGCACTGTATAGTTCACTGTATCATCAGAATCTTTTTCGTTGGGAACAGATCTTAACTCTGATTTTTCAATTTTCTCTTTACTTTGACAGGTAAGCAAAACCCCGATGAAGACGATGACGGATGGACAGTGGTTCAGAAAAATAAAAGAAAATGACGCTTTGGGACTATGAACAATACATCGCAAAAAAGTGTTAATGTACAGTCATCAAAATTTATGTCAGGTATGCCTCATGAAGAGGCTTTACTCTACCATAAACCTCTCCATATATATACAACTGTATATATATCTTTCCCCCTCACAACTTAAGCTGTGCATGAGTGTGACTAATATGTCTTCTAGTCTCTAGAGGGTTCCATGACATTTGCTCCTGTGACAATTGCTCCCATGAAATATCTATGCGCTAAGCCAAACATAAATTCTACCCACAAGTATGACCCTAACCCTAATCCTCACATCAAACTAAACCTAAAACCCTAGCACAACCCTAACCCTAAGTCCTTGGGGAAGATAAGACCGGAGTAGTTGTCGCAGGAGCAAATGTCATGTCACCCTTCTTGAGAGAGTAGCCCATGTTTTTCAGCCTTCCTCATTTCTTCCAAATTTTGTGTTTGGCATTAGGTATTGAAATCAATTGCATGTGCTTCAAGCAAAGACAAATAAGGGTCAGGGCAAATAGAATATACAACTACCTCTATGACACTATATCCAGTACATTATTGTCATTTGTTTAACCTCTTGTCAAGAATTAGAGCAAGCTTTTAATCCATTTGACTTGATCGAAGGGTAATGGTCATTGCTATGCCACACAGATCCTGTCTGCTGTATTTGCAAAGGTTGATGACATATAGGTACCACATGCACCACAGCCATTGTTGAGGCCTTGAAGGTGTGCAGGTGTTCCAGATCTTGTACTTTCAAGGGGAATAATTTTTTTGCATGTCTGTCATATTTTGAAATTGTAAGATTTTTATGTGAAATGATTACAGTTGACACATTGCATTTTATGTCTTCTTTTTTGTCTTCTTTTATTTTCATTACAGTAATACACCAGGAGGTGTATTAATGCTTGTATAGCAAATATAGATTTTGTGATATATTGTATAATCATTAGAGGGAGAAATGAAATCCAAATCAAATTGTATGTCCTGAGAATATATAAGTTCACTGTAGTACCACTAGAACTCGTGCTTTAGTCAAGCCCAGATCAAGCTGGGCTGCATTTACACCACCACAAATGCTTTCTTGGTGTTAGCCTTTAATCAAGGCTACTTTGGCCTATAATTATTCACTTTTTCTTTAATCATGGGCTGCCTGAGACTCCTTTGAATGTTGTATATGATTTTATAACACCTAGTATTAAAGTATTTTGCATAGCAATTTTAACGCCCTCATTTGGACAGGTGAGCCTGATTCAAACTGTGATGGAGCACCAACCACGACTCTGATTGGTCAGCCCAGAGTGGTGATTTTGTACAATGGGAGTTCCAGTGGAAGTACAATGGTCTGTGATAGTTATATTTATTCAAGACTGGCTTTATCACTCCTTGAAAGATTCCTAAGAAGGGATTGTCCAGGGTGCCTCATGCGACTGACATGATATGACATCATAATTTATGATAGTAACTACCATAGATAATGTTATCTGTGATAGTTACTATCACTAATGATGATGTTACACAATGCACTTGACTGAGAGCAGGCAATGTACCTTTCACTGAACCTTTGGAAAGGCAGAACAGTACTATCATTATCCATACTTCTGAGAAAGTCCACAATGTCAACTGGAGCATAGCAGTGTATGGTATATTTGATTACTGAACCTGGGTGTACATTCTTTAAAAAAGGAAACTATGAATATGATTTTCACAGCCTAGTAAAGGAGTCCTGCCTGTTGTGATATTGCTTGTTGAGTAGATATCTAAGAAACATGGTGGATCATGTATTTGCAGGACTATCTCTGCCACTGTCTAATGGCTACCGGTATTCCTGGTGAAAACACACACAAAAAAAGAATAGATGCATTTCTGCCCCACTGAATTACCACGTTCAGTAATCAGTGTCATAGTTTCTGGGTATATACAGTCAACACTGCTGAATCGAGACAACACATGAGTAAGACCTGTGTCCCAATCAGGCAGCTGTCCATATGAAAGATGTCAGTTTTGCATGCTACAAATGTATGTGCTTGGCTGAAGTTGGGACTAGGCTGGGCTCATGGTGCTGCTAGGCTATGTGATTCATTGTCCAGCCACAAATATATAGGGGATTGTCCAATATGCCATCCAGGACTGGCAAAAGTTGTTGCACATTTACAGAATTTTCTTCCTTCTGTATGATGGATGCATACAAGGTTTCTGTTTTGCACAAATACTGTACTGAAATTGCACAGTATCTTGTATGACTATTACTGTTTTGTCCCATTGGAGCAGTATAAGATATCATGCCTTGGAAATGGTGCCGTGATACAATTTGGTCTCCATTAAAGATGTGTTGCTGTTTATCCAAGATCCAAGTCCCAATGAAAAGGTAGTGGCTGTCATTGGCAGAATGCTGTATTTCTTAGCCAAGATGGCACTATTTATTTCATGATGCATGTAGAGAGGTTGAGGAAGAACCAATACCTAATATGGTTACAGCTCGTTATTCCGAAGGTTCGTTATTCCGAAGGCTCTTCAGTCCAAAGATTCGTTATTCCGAAGGTTCGTTTTTCCGAATTTCATTTCGGATTAACAAATCTTCGGAACAACGAACCTTCGGAATAATGCCACAAATGTTCGGATTAGCGAACCCTTTTTTATTTTCGGATTAACGAACCTCTAGGTATAGGGAATTTGTGTGTTTCGGATTAACGAACCTTCGGAATAACGAACCTTCGGAATATCGAACCTTCGGAATGACGAACAGCACCCACCTAATACTATAGTCTGTGGGTACTCAGTGTGAAAATGGCTGCAGTCTCCCATTTTAAGTACATTTTTAGTCTAAGCCATTTCCTGTGAAAATGAAATATTTTGTTTTCAATTTTCAACAACACTCCTCAAGTTAACAGAATGTCTTGTTTAGGAAGTGCCTCTAGTAAATTTGAAGTAGAAAATGCAGCACAGATGATGTGCAATATATCAGATAAAAGTTTATTTAAAAGTTATTTTAAGACATATCATTGAAGAAAAAAATTGGTAGCATATGACACATGTCTTTTCACTTGAAATTCCTTGATGTGTGGAATGAAAATTTTCTGACAAGGATGATTTTCATTAAAGTGCTGTCTCATGCAAATTTTAATTTGTGTAAAATTCCTTTATGACATTTTGTGCCACGTGAATACAGGGAAAGGGACTAACACAGTGATCATTTGTGACCCTGCACCTCAAAACAAACAAAAAGTCGCCAGACATGAATTTTTAGTTAAGACCATATTCTGAAAGAGCAGACTTTAAGCTTAAGTTATTGGAGTTGAAATTGAAGAGTGTGGACAAGGTTTTTCAGAAATGAAAAAGGATTCTAAAGACACACCTTATCACACTATTCTACCAAAAATGTTCGAGATAAACTGCTAAAAAAACACACTTTCCTGCCCGTTTTATGATACCAAATTTTAGCATAATGTAAAAGAAGACCCGCTCTTTCAGAAAATATGAAAAAGTCAAGTTCGGCTAAGTTGACCCACTTCACTTATTTTCAGTCCTCACGCAAAATCAGTGTGTGCGACTTTATGTTCGTTTTGAGGTGCACGGTCACATTTTATATTTGTATTTTATGAAGGATGCAGACACAGTATTATGTAGAAATGGTACCATCAAAATGATGAAATACAGCATTTATCTTAACTTTGTCCTTGGAGTCACCATGATACATGTACTACCAACTGGCTGTATCAGCAGATCTCCTGTCATCCTATGTAAGAGATCACACTCATACTTTAGGTAGCTAAGTGTATTTGAATGAAGTGTTTGTCTATATCACCAGTGTATTGGATTAAAAGAAATTGATATACCTATACTAGCACATTTCTGGTTTTGAGAGCCTTTTGTCCAAAGCTTATACAACGACAGAACTAATGGTCCATCTGTGGAAACACAAAACAAAAACAAAACTAATGGGAGGTTGTGACATGGTGCATTTATTGTGTATCAGTGATACTATGATACTGTATATTGAAGGGGAATAAATGCTTGACAAATGTTTGGAAGTGCGGATGATTTTAATACAGTGGAGCCATCATAGTTGCATTGCAATGTACCATACCTGGCATGTGCATGATCTATCAGGGTGTATATGTCATTCTCAGCACAAACTCTTTTACATGGCAGTGAGGTGCTGGTCAATAGTGTTTCCAGTATTGAACAAACTTAGCTGCATGCCACCAGAATCTTCTGATATAGTGTTGATATAATGCTGTGTAACAATTGGGGTTGAATATGAATGCTAATTGCTTCGAAAAGAGAAACTCTGTTAATGACAGAATTAAAAATACTCTTTTATTTCCAAGGACAGTAGTGTTGGAAAGAAAAAAAAATGTTCATTAAAGAGATCATTTAATAGATAGTGAATAGCAGTGACATTTGTTCATATATCTCTTACTGGTAACTGCATAATGTTCACAACTTCTGCATGCAGAGTGTGTGTTTGTGTGTGTGTGTGTGTGTGTGTGTGTGTATTTAATGCATTGTATGAACACCATTGTGCTGCTCATCCAGTAAAGTTTAACAAGCTCTGATCTTCAGCCACCACAATATTATACAGTGTCTTTGGGCTTTCCCAGGTTTGGACCTATATTTGGACCTATATATAGAAGACAAGACAGCATATACAGTGTATTGTAGACCTGACAAACAGTTCTTGTGTGAGTCACTGAACCTCACTGTTATCACTGTACAAAGAAATATGATGCATATTGAGTGCTCTCATGGACTGAGGCAAGAAGCTTTTTTTCACAAGTTGAAACCAGAAAGTAGCCATCATGTACTGGAGTGATTAATTTTATACCTGTGTGCAGCTTGATTCATTGGAGATAAATGTGATAATGAACTCTGAGAGGCATATCTGTCATCTACTCTATTTTTGCTCGCAGCCTTTTGAGTTGAATTCGAGTCACCATGAAAAAGGCATAAGTACACTCACTCACAGATACAGACAGACAGACAGACCCAAATACACTCTTGAGGCAGCAATCACCTTTTTGCTAGACAGTGTTAATAATGGATGTCCGACGGGCAAAACTTTGCAAAAGAAAATTATCCGGTGGTGAAAGCCGTCTCCGTTCCTGGTTGATGCTCTCATGAATAAAGTAGGGAGAAGCTGTTCTGTTTATCCGCAGCAAGTCGTGTAGTGCTCTAGCCTCGATTCAAGTCTCAAGGATACAAACCAATGCGAACTGACAAGTACAAGGCAAGGATCACACAAGTTTCGAACAAAATGCACATCCAGCGTACAACAACCCTACCACCAAAGGACACGTTTGTCTGGGACAGGGCTCGCCTAATAAGAAATACATGTGCAGAATGAGAAATGGATAAGATATGTATGTGAACAGAGTCGAACGGATTGAAAACTTTGCTCTCCATTGGACACCCATGAATGCTATCCAGCACGATGTGACTGCTCATTCTGCTCTTTACCTCTTTACCTCAGTTCTTCACATTTCATTGGTGGAAAATATTCGGGGGGGGGGGGGGGGGGGAGGGCAAAATAGCTATATGCTATGTAATGCATTTGCTCACAAGAGACACATACAATCACTTTGTAAGAATTTGAATTAAACAAATACAGTTCAAGAAGAAAACATACTCACTTTCAATCATTTCTGATTTATTGATTATCATGATTAACATCATCACATGACAGTTGTATTTCAAATGGTCTTGTGACCAGCATTGAGACAATATGGCATTTGGCATAATGATCCAATGTGCTTTGCCGAATTCAACACATTATTCTTGTAGGTATTTCCTTTCTCTTTCATGCACATTACCCACTGTAAGTTGCTGCAAGTACATCATTCAAAACTGAATCTACATATATCTAAACGTTTTTGCATAACAAATAACTGAAGGCACCAACAAAAAAAAAGTTAGTCTCTACCACCCCATGCCATTCAAATATTTGTGTGTGGATGGTCCGTCATTCCTAAAGAATTTTTGCACATGGTATATAAGTCATCCTCATACCAAATACAGTGAAAGATATGGTTTGCAGTAAGAGGGCACTTCAGAAATAGAACAAATGTTTGAGATGAAAAGGAGACTACCACAGGTCTTGCAGCGAGGGGTGATGGATAGTGACAGGTATTGAGTGCTTACAAAGTTGATACATAAATTCTGGCTCATTAAGCACTGGTACCTCACATTAGTGAAATACGACAGCATGGCTCAAGAGAAGGAGATGTAGTATACATAGTAGAAAAAAAGAGTAGCTGTCGGCGGACTAATAATGGGTGATACATTTCATATTAATGCTTGTTATGCACTGATGGCCATTGCACTGAATATGTTACACATATCTGAAGTAGTTAGGAATTCAAACCTAACTTGGTCAACTTTAAATGCCTTTTCTTGATGTTTATCAAACTTTTTGGAGTAGACTCGAGTTTTAAATCGTTGCTGAAACCTCAGCATTCTATCTTACCAAGAGCACAAGTTGCTACGCTGGACAGTCTGGCTATATTAAAGGGTGTGTACAGTTCTGGTCGAGGTGAAGATTTAGCTTTTAACGTTTTGTGAGATATTCAGAAACCACTCTATGAGATGTCAAAGAGCATGCAGTTCTAAGGGGTATCAAACGTTTATTCGATGAAAATCGGTTTTGAAATGGCTGAGATATCCAAAAACAAGGTGAAACAAAGAGATACTAATAAAGTTGGGGCATGCCGCCTTTTATTATTCGCATTTTTTTTGATATCTCAGCCATTTGAAAACTAATTTTCATCAAATAGACGGTGAATCCTTCTTAAAATTACATGCTCTTTCATATTTCATAAGAGGTTTTTCATTATCTCACTTAGGAATGTTCAAAACATGAATCCCTACCTCAACCAGTACTGTACAGTCCCTTTAACCTTTCAGTCCTTAAATTACTCAAACTTGCCTCTCAAACTCGTTGAACTGCCCACAGTCACCCTTTCTTGTATGCATGTGTATGGGCATGGGGATGAAGTGCACGCCTATGAAAATATGCGTGGTTCTTTTAATACCTGGTTTATATCCCTGTTCATATTTGTACCACCCAACTGCCGAAGTTAATCTCAATGCAACAAAAGAACAACAACAAAAACAAACTTGTCTAACCCATGCAACAAATTTGAAATCTGTTTCTGTGAGTGACTGGAGAGGTCAATATTGCAAGAAACCTCTGGGCTGCCAATGGGTAAAGAGTAAAGAGACATTACACTACATTCTCTCATTTATTAGATTGTTAATTCAGATTCTCCATAGTCTGCACATTGCCTGTTTCTCAACTTTTCTAAACTGCCAGGAAATTACTGGCACAGACATGTATTCTCTTTCTACGAATGGCACAAAAGCTCATCCCCAACATTTGCTTCCTTGTTCTTTGGTCCACAACCCAATACAATTTATCACACTGTTGTATTAGTGTGTGTCTGCTAGCTATCACAATACCTGGTACAAGTCTCTCCTTTTAGAGGTGACTTTACCATGAAGAGATGGTTACCCTCCACGTAAACACAGATTCATATCCAATGGATCAGTCAAAAATTCTGACAAAAGTGGACAAACATGAAGACCACAACTCTTCTTTACTCAAGCCTTGCAGGCATCTAAAGTAGCTGTTCCAGTCACATGACAGCTGTGGAGTGCCTTGCATAGAATTCCCTTCAGTTTTACA
The DNA here is from genome assembly GCF_040938485.1 of Diadema antillarum. Lineage (NCBI taxonomy): Eukaryota > Metazoa > Echinodermata > Echinoidea > Diadematoida > Diadematidae > Diadema > Diadema antillarum. The sequence goes on from NW_027271621.1 coordinate 644,935, forward strand.
TAAAGTTACTTTCACTAAAAATCTTTTGCAAAGCTTATCATTTTTTTGTGACTTCCACAAAATATGCTCACAACAGTAAGTGGCACCCTGTAGCAATGCAGAAATGAATTCCTTCTTCCATATTCAAACAGTCTTTCTGTTGAGAGTGTGTTTTGAGGATAAACATTTTACTCCAACACCAATACCGATGATTTGCTAATATGAACACAGACATTACTTTCACTATAATGTCTCGAGTGATTTTCAGAGCTGTCGCAAAAATAAGAAGCCTCTTGCAAAGTTCATTGACATTTAAAATGAACTTTATACATGTCTACAGTATAATCCGCGGTATGTACGTGTACTGCATAAATGACATGTTATCCAAGTGTGTTGGTTCTAACTTCAGGAGATAGTGTGATGGGGTTACAAGGGTGGGACTAGGATATGCATAAACGGAAGGAGTGGATGAACTGATGGATGGGCAACCCAAATCATTGGGGCAGTGGAACAAAAACCAGTTGGTATGCAGAAAGATATTATATCCTGCCCATGAAAACCAGAAAAAAAAAAGAATGCTTTTATAAGTGTTCAACGAACATTGTATAAACCTACATGATTAATAAATTTGCCCTTCTCGATGGGTTACAGCCTACACGGATGTACCTTATGGAGGATCTTCAAGTCATTCCTGATAAGTTACAGACACATAAATTGATAATGCCATGTATTTTGCAAGTGTCATCCATCACTTTACACTTCCATGCACTCCATGCTTCCATGCTATTTGCAGTCATTTGAAACACACACATATCAAGGTCCGACTTGTAGACTAGAGCCCAGTTTACGGGAAATAAGTCCAAGTCTTGGGATCCAGCAGTACTGCACCATTTTGTGCTTACTCGGGAGTACAACTCGACGCTCCTATTTATATGCGGAAGGGACTCTTCGATGCCTCATTTGGGTACCAGTTTGAGACTGAAGACGAGTGAGTTGGGGGTTGTGGCATCGGCGATGACCAGCTCCTGGCCAGTTGATAACCCTAGATCTGTTGAACAGATAGCAAAAGGTACAGAAGGAAATAGAATGAATGGGCAACATTTCTACATATTGGACAATTCAATCTCTCTACAAATAAATGGTGCTAAGACAAAATGTAATCATTCAAACTGGATAATAGTGTCAAGTACATCAGTGATCACAAATGCTTTGACCCATTTGATAAATTTAATCCACACCTGTGAACTTGTGCAGAATACCCACCATTCCATGTCCATATCTACTGGTGCGTTCTACTTCCTTTGTCATACACATTACTGTTATGGCTTTCGATCTTAGTGCACGAGCCACAATGGAATCAATTTTTTCCATTTAAAAAAAAATGAAGGAGTAATAAAGCCAATTCCATGAATGCGCACATACATTATATGACCTGTGTTACAAGAAGAATGAAAACAGAATCATGGCTGAAGATGATTAAATCAATCAATCATAACAGGCCCATTTTGTGATGCATTCGACCCTGCACTACATACACCAGGTAAAAGATGTACTGTAAAATTTCACAAATTGGAACAGCCGGCCTTTTGTGCAGCATGAAATTTTCGCAAATTTCCACTGGCATTCAATGCACATAGTGTAGACAAGAACTTTTGCATGCATTTTAATTTTGGAAATGTTGGCTGTTGTGAAATTTGCAAAATGTACAATGCACGTGAACATTCCTTATTTTACAGTACTTCTATTCCTATGATTTTCCTAACCAAAACTAACAAAGTATATTCCAGTATGGAAAAACTTTGTAAATACATAGTAAGTGCAATGTGATATATGCAAGGGGTGCATCCTTACATAGTACCGATAGTTCATATACCATAATATCATTACAATTATGGGTACCCTTTCATATACTGTATAAGCTGTTATTTTCGCGTACAGATATTTTCGCGAATCAGGTAACGGACATTTTCTCCAGGTGTTGTTTTCGCGAATTGACACCAAGGCTATTGGAAGTGTTCTATCACACTAGTGCATGGCAACATTTTCATGTGTTGTTAAATTCGCGGTTCAACAGTAATTCGTGAAATTCGTGAAAATTAAACCCTCGCAAAAATAATGGCTTATACAGTAGAATGCATCTTACACACCTTCTGGTGGCTAATGTGCAAGAGCGTTGGCTTCATTAGTATCATACTTCATACAATTACTACCCTCTTATTCCTTGACTTGTAGGTAAAGCTCTTAGTTTTCACTAATTCCACATCAAGCGAAGAAGATTTGCCTTGGTGTTAAAACACTGGCAACCATATGGATTATTTTAGGATTACATACTCTTACATTACCTGTGAGTTTCTTGGGTAAATTCTCCTTGGTTTTCTTCCTGATAGCCTCCACACTCTGCATGTACAAAGTTTTATTCCTGCCATTCATTGTGGTCGTAATACTTGGTGCCTTCATTTGTCTGCGTAAGGGATGAAATAGTATGACAAACATAACATTTACAGCATGAAAAATATCTTCACTGCAAAATCAACTACAAAAACAATGAAAGTATTAATTGATGATGTGCCGAATCAAAACTTCTATGTTGGAAAATAGACTTTGCTAAAACAAAAAATTAGTTGTACTAGTGTTCTTTTTGCTGTATTACAACGTAGCTTTGAAAAACAACTAAAACAAACAAGAATTTTAATTTTGTGCAGAAAAAAATGGCTATGCCGTAACACATGATTGTAATTTCAGTGTTCTTTGGAACAGGCACCAGAGTACACAAGGCACAAAGGCCTTTGAAGTTAACAGAGCTGCTGTTATTCAGATGATGCAAGCAGAGAAGAAAACAGTGGATATCTTGTGTGGATTCTTTTCCTGGCACCATCTGTTGTCGGTCATGTGTATCATAAACTAGTCATCTTGGCAAATGATCTCTCTACCTCATCTGTTATATCAACAGAACAAGAACAAGAATCTACAGTATATATCAAAACCATTATTTGGTAATAACTGCCACATTCAAATACCGTATTCGCCGGCGCAAAGGCCGCAGCGCCATATAAGCCGCATCCCCGATTTGCGCAACGCAAAATAAAAAGAAAAAAAAATCACGGAAAAAAATCACGAAAAAAAAAAAATCACGAAAAAAAAAAATGCACGGAAAAAAAGAAGAAATTACACCTTAATTGGACATTGATTTTACGTATATTGATAACCTTTCTCTCGTTGCTTTTACAGGTTTAAAATCAGTCCATTGAGTTTTGAAGCTCCGAGGTGGGAAATGGAAGGAAGACCAGAAGACAGAATAAAAGCACGCAAATGTGCGTGCGGAAATTCCACATCGTGTGGACGTGTGAATGTACAATGCCGATGTCCGGAGCGTCAGTGAATGTTGTGATTCGAATGTGATTGAATCTGAGAGATGATAAGGATGTTAATGTGACGCATGAACGTTTGAGAATGCCGATGTCACAAGCGTTTGGGGATCCCGGGAATGGAACTGAGAGAAGTGGAAACGAGAAATGAGAAATGAGAGAAATGAAAAAGATAAATTTTACGTTGTGAAACGACCGTGAATGAATTCCAGTGAAATGCGTAATATTCTTAAGCGTCGGGCAGGTGTTTGGATTTAGCACTGTAAGTTAATAAAATCTCAAGCTAAAAACAATACTTTCATTGTTGACCCTGAAATGAAACTGCAAAAATAGACTTGAAGGTGTGAACTGAATTTGAATGAAATTGATGAAGATGCGTCATATTAAATTTTGGCGAGAAAGAGTTGAATATTGAATACCGGTAAGTCTCCAAAACCTGTGAAGGAAAGAAATTAATTTAAAAAAGGATTTATAACAATTTTTTTTAACGATTTTTTTTTTTGTGTGTGTGTGTATTGTTATTGACCGAAAATAAAATGAAATGTGTAGTGTAATGCTTTCTTTGGACTCATAAACTTATTCTTTCTTGAATATGTGTGGCCTTACAAAAGGCCGTTGGGGTGTGACAGGGCTTTTGAAAGCCCTCAAACTCTTCGGCGCTGCTTTCTGTGAAGACACGCCGTAGCTCTTCGTCATCGTGGTAGGCCAAGTCGTCGTCGCTGTCTCCGCTGTCGTCTGACTCCCCCATCTCATCCTCCCAGAGAAGGTCATCCTGAGAGCTGTCGAGGTCGATGCTGATGCTGCATTTCATGAATGCTCGCTGGATGATTGAGGGAGGCAACTCATCCCAAACCTTCTTGATCCAGCCGCAGATTGTGGTGAGATCGGCCTTCTTCATTCTGCCGCCCTTGGTGAAGGACTTCTCCCCTTCGATCATCCAGTCTGACCGGCATTTCCGTAGGCCATCTTTGAAGGACTTGTTCACGCGGACGTCAAGTGGTTGTAGGACGGATGTCATGCCTCCGGGGATCATCACGAGGTCGGTGTTGCTGTCTTTCAGCAGTTCCTTCGTCAGGGCCGTGTGATGACACCGAAAAGCGTCCAAGACCAGCATGCTGCGTTTTCGCCCACTCGCCGATCCCAGATGACCCGCAACCAGTCTTCAACGAGCGCCTGATCCATCCAGCCTTTCTCTTGAGCCCTCACGATGACGCCTGGGGGGAACTGTAGCTTGGGGATGGTCTTGTGCATGAAGATGATGTAGGGCGGCAACTTGCCCCCATCAGCGGTGCAGGAAAGCATCACCGTGAAGCGATCTTTCTCATGCCCTGTGGTTGTCACGCTGACGGACTTCTCTCCCTTCGCCGAGATGGTTGTGTTGCTGGGTACATCAAACGTCAATGGCGTTTGATCGGCATTGCCAATCTGGCTGAGAGGGTAGTTGTGCTGACGGCGCTTCTTAATGACGTACCGCTGGAACTTGGTGGTCTTCTCTTCCAGATCTTCGGGGAGACGTTGGGCGATGTGGGTGCGCCTCCGAAAGGATAGGTCGTGGCGCGTCATGAAGCGGTAGGCCCAGGAGGTACCCGCTTTGAAACCTTTGATGCCGCTCTGATCCCGATTTGCCGGGTTGCAGAGACCAATTTTGGTTTTATCGCCGGAAAGGCCGCACCCCGACTTTTCATTTTTATTTTTCTGAAAAAAACTGCGGCCTATACGCCGGCTAATACGATATTTTGTCTTTAGTATAAGACAGAAAATGAAATAAAAGCTGGAATGAACATATACACAGATATGTACATAGACAGTCCAGGATTTCCCCCTAGACGACTCACAATGTGTTGTTTTCTGTCAGGTGGTCTACCAAAGTTTGTAGTGTGGCATCCTCAGGAAATTCCAGCATCTGTGGGGCTTGGCTACAGGCTAAACAGTCCTCCTGGGGAATAAACAAGTCATGTAATCAACACCGGTACACTACTATTCCTCTCTGTGCATTGATGCCAGAATTGTTTTACAATTAAGTTGGTGGCCTATTCAGTACAAGACTAGACACATTATATGTAATGCCATATTCCATCTACACTGATGCTAGCTGATTTAATGTGCAGTAACAGATTACAGTCCTAGATCTTGTAATAGCCAAGTTCACATTGTAAGAATATTAGTATTGGGGTAAACTCGAAGGTAATATAAACTGCTACAGAATTTCTAATAAAGACTTGGTTATTGCAGTATTTCACAGCTTACTGCCTCACTAGTGTGTATTATAATTTCTCCCCAGATTCTCTCCTTTGTGCTAGATTTTGTATGATTGAATAAATGACTTCTTACTTCTTTATATAAAACAGGGAAAGTGGTTAAGGTTTACTGACTTTAACATGTTCCATTAATGAAATGTAAGAGGATACAGAAAGATTATTTTACTCATTATTTTCTAACTCTTGCATTTATCATACACGTATTTGTTGGTATTATCACATCTTTATCAACGCAACTAAAGAACACATGAATATCAAACTAGTTTCCTTGCTCTTTCCTGGCAGGTATAATGACCATGGTACAATCAATAGGTACAAGATCATCTGATGAGAAGGTAGAATGCATGACCAGAAGCACTCTACTGGTGGTCAGTTGGTACAGACTGTCAGTGAATGTATCTACCTTCACTTTGGGCAGAGTAGAGAGCCAGAGGCATTTTAAACGCTGGTGGCCTGACACGATTACAGAACGGTTCAGCATATTTTCTAATACACAAGCCCTAACCTAAATCCTGTTCAGTGACTGCATCCCAGCCACAATATTGCCATGGCAACAGATATCCTTTCATGGATGTAGATGCTGAATTATCCCTTTCATTACATATACATGTATATATCTTTTTCTGCATCTGTTGTGTCTTACCTTCCTCTCAGCCTCATATGTGTAAGTGTATAAGCCATCTGTGTCATTGAATACCATGTAGTTTTTCAAAGGAAAACAGCAGCTGAAATAAAAACAAACATAAAAATATTTCAAACCCTACTGAACAACATATGGGTACATAATTATATTAGTGTGCTAAAAGTTATCACTAACACACTCATGTTTCATAAATTTAAATCATGTAAGTATTTCATCATTAGACAATGTTAATACATAATTGACTCTCACAACCAATAACATGCTCCAGAAGAACTTAGCCTGAATAGAATTCTTTAGTCTACTTTAGTACTTTCATCATTTATCACCAAAAACTGTATGGCTGAACGTGCCTGTCACCTTGTATATGACAAAACATTATCATCAGTTCAATGTTAGTCCCTCTAAACTTTTCCCGTCTTGTCTCTGTTGAACAGATATCAATCATTTCATAATGTGTCACATCATCTAACTCCATAATTGTAAAAACGTTACTTGTTAAAAAGAATATGGCAGAAATGGCACATTTTTAGCTAAATTTAATGGGCATTACAAATTACCTAAAGGTCACTTTAAGTTATTTTAAGGTCTTGGAAGATCAACCGTGACATTTAGTTATCATAAATGTTGACAACATCTATTACTTTAAAAAAAAAGAATGGCTGCTTTATGGAGATTCCATAGTAACCACAGTAACTGCATACCTTGTGGCAATCTTGAAGGCCTCTGTGACACATTGGGCTGCGATGACTGCATTGGTAGAGGCTACAGCTGGGATTATTCTCTTCACAACTCCTGAAAATATATCGATAAATGAAATGAGAATAGATGAAAATAAGCCTCTCACTCCTATTCCTTTGAATAATGCTAATGTCACTTTGGACAGATTCTTTCTCTTTTATACCCACGTAACTTTGTGAGTGAAGAAAAGGTCTCAAATTTGCATTCTGCTGTGTTATTTGTGCCCAACTTTCCCGTCCTATATCACCACATTTTACTCCTAAAGTGCACTGCACTCCATTTTTTAAAATAGTTTACTTTATAATTATGTAAGATTTTTTTTTTTTTATTGATAATGAATGGTAGAAGAATATCTTTTATGCATGCATGCATACACGTATGTACTGAATGTATGAATGTACATGTATGTACGTATGCTTGTAAGCATGTGTGTGTATGTGTGTACATACGTCTTTGTATGCATGTACCAGTATGTATGAATGTACACACTATACGGATGTACATGTAGGTAGGTACATGTACATGTAGGTACGCGTAGGTAGGTTTGTAAATATTATTTTTTCAATATACACATATGCATAAACATAATATGCATAAAAAGACAGTATATAAATACATACATTTACGGATTAAAAATAAACTCTCAAGCATTCATATACAATACTTCAGTATTTTCCTTCATTCAGTTTGCATGAGTGCATAATACAATAATTGAGTTTAAACACTTCCAGCTTTCCATTCACTGCAGAAGCGAGCGGGAGGGAGAGGAAAAAGGAGTTATTGGTGGATTGATGGCAATTTAGTGGATAAATGGCCACTTGTTGCACAAAAGGCACAAAGCAAACATCACACCACCTGCCAATGACGACTTTGCTGCCTCGCATGCATGAATACAGCTATTATTCCTGCTGCCCCACAGTGAGAAGTGCTCAATTCAGTTATTCTCTCATTGATGGCAGGAACGGTACAGTAATGGTTCCAATTCTCTCCCCCTGCCTAATCCTTTTTCAGCGAGATGAAAGAAAATGTGTGATTGTTCCCCACTTTTCTCTCTTTCTGTGTCTCTGTCTCTCTCTCACACACACACAAACACACACACACATATATTTATCCTTAGGTTTCTGTCTGTCTGTCTGTCTGTGTGTCCATTGATCTCTCTCTTTCTTTCTATGTTTATCTCTCACTGTCGTGCGTACACTCACACACACACAAACACCTATCTATCTTTAGGTCTCTGTCTGTCTGTCTGTCTGTGTGTCCATCTATCCCTCCCTCTCTCCCTCTCTCTGACACACACACACACACACATCTATCGTTACATCTGTCTGTCTCTGTTTGTCTCTTGATATCTCGCTCTTCCCTTTCTGTCTGTGTCTGTCTCTCACACACACAATTCTCTGTTTCTGTCTGTCTGTCTATCTGTCTACCCATCTGTTACTTACCCCCCTTGCCCTTTCTGTTAGTCTGTCTGGCTGTCTGTCTGTCTGTCTCTCACTTCATTATTTCTGTTCATGTTTGTTCATTTATATATTCATTTCCATTATTTTCACATATACAGACACACAGAAATAGACACACACACATACACACACACACACACACACACACTGTAACTAGACACTCGTACAATAGTAGTCTTAAATCAACTTCTGCTGCCTTATGATTTCACTACTCTCAAACGACAATGGCATGAACGGTGATGTGTGGGCGAAATGTCATTGTCGTTGAAGAGGCTATTTTCATGCAGTTTGCCAGTGTGTTGCTGCCTTTTACATCACAAAATGCTATGGTTCCTAAGAAGTAATTGGCAGAGGAAACAACAAGGAAACAATAAAAACACAATGTGAGTTTGCCATATGAAAAAAAGCTATAGTTCCTACTACCATAAATATACATTTTATTGAACCTTAAATCAATAAGTTATTGCTCTCTGTCAGTTTTCATTGGTGTAATCATCAGAAAATAAATCTGATGGCACCAAAATATATATTTTCCTTTTTATATTTTCTTTTTCTTCTATTATATACTTGGGTAATTGCCTGGAAGTTTTTGCTTGATTGGAAAAACAAAATTGGTACATGCTTTAAAAAATTTGTGTGGACAGTACATAAGAGATCTGTCTCCATAACACACAATGTGGTTGCTATGGAAACATCATCTGTGGACAAAGATTGTGACTGACCTTGTGTTAACCTGTAGGTTACCCCTGCAATGTTGAATTGATCCGCCCTCTCCTGGGCCTTTTCAAAGATCCACTGAATGTGGGAGGGGTCGTCACCATCGATACCAACGCCAGCTAGATGGAGCAAGAAAGAGAGAAAAGAAAAGATAACGTCAACTCATCAACGGAATAGCAAACTACAGATAAAGTCTACAAACATCAAATAAAAGTCAGATGTAAGGTAAGTCAAGGGTCCTGTTAACCTTTGGGAGCAGTGATTCAATAATGTTTTCAAGATATCACATTTGATGCATACGTGTAGGTCTGTTGTATCACAAAGCATCCTACATATAAAATTTTCGCAATAAAGCCTAAAATATAAGGAGATATCAGTATTTTTCTCAATAAACCGTAACTGTAGACGGTTTAGTCTGGAAACATTTTTATTATAATTATTGTTCACATTTAGTGCATCTAACAATACTTAACATCGATTATACGGATTCAAATTCTTGCAGTGATTGTTTCTATCCCTAACTCACATTAATAATAGAACTATTTTAAAGCACTAATGCTGGGTTTCTTTTTCATCTGCAAATGGTAAATCATGCCTTTAACTGACAAAAGAAGCATTTCTGAGAAATTAAAAAATAAATTTCCATTGACACTTCACAGCTGATGGACATTTGAAACATTGGGAGTTGTTGTCAACTGTTTCCAGATATGTTTGTTTCATCTTATACACAAAGAAATAAACTTTAATGTAGAAAAGGATAAATGTTGACATTATTCTGGATTACTCAATATGCAATACTGATGCAGTTGTTGCATAGTTTTGCAAACTATAACCAAACAGCTTCCAGTCACCCCATGAGAATTGACCTGGGAGTCTGGGGATATGATCTGTGTCTCTCTCACCTCCAAAAGGCTCCTCCTGGGGCCATAGCAGTACCTTGGCGTACTCGATGCAGTGCTCTGGGAGACGGGGTGTGTGGGCGATGGTGCACATGGGAAAATTGACCTGACGATGAATGGAAAGAGTTATCACTGGAAACTTTTCCTCTGGTATAATACCACAATTAGGATTTGCATGATTACGATGCATCATCATCATCGTGGTAAATAGTTTATCATCGTTTCTGCATTTGTCAGATAAATTAAACTCCGGCATCTTGATGAAAAACACAGTGTAATTTATACTATGTCTTGTGTACTGAATAATGAAAACTTACAACTTATTATAAGGAAGGGGAAAAAAATGATGAAATACAAAGTATTATCTCCACTGTTACAGTTTCATTAAAGAAGGAATCACATGAAACCTTGTTTTAGTTTGATAAGAAATCACTGGAATAGCATAGAGATGCAATGACATTTAAGATAAGTATTTCAAATCAGTTTCATCTTTCATTTATTGATTTCAGAGAAATAATCAATTTTTGTTTGTAAGCAAACATTTACACTGCTCTACAAAACCATTCGAATCAACCCGAGGCTTATATCAATGGAAGCCAATATGATGCATGTCAACAGCCATACCGTATATAGGTTGCAAAATGACACATATACACTGTATCTCCCTTTTGCCAATGAGTGTTTCACTACACGATGTACCCATGCGCACGCATCAATTCATATCTTGCGTTTGGCACAATATGCGAAGTTCATACTATGTTTTTGTTCATTACTGCTACTTTCCTGGAATGAACTGCAAAGGAGTCATCATCATTCACTCATTTTCTGGTGTGTATGGATGTACCATGCTGCCTGGTTTGCTGCTCATCAAGGTCCCCTTCTATTTGGCTACTACTACTACTACTACCAATTCACAGACTCATCGGAGACCCAGTAAACTACTGTAAAACAAGGAATGTTCGCGTGCATTTAAATTTCGCGAATTTCGTGAGCTACGATTCGCGAAATTAAAATGCATACGAAAGTTCTTGTCTACATTATATGCATTGAATGTCAGCGGCAATTTGCAAAAATTTCATGCTGCGAAGAAGGCCATCGGCTCCGATTCGCGAAAATTTCATGCCACAAATATATCATGTTTTACAATATGCCAGGCTAAGTATCTCTGTCTATCATGCAGTGTTTGCATGTCGGCTAATTCATGCCCAACATCTCGTACAGTGCAATTAATATAGTCCAGAGGTCTTCTTTCTCTGTACGGTCAGCGTAGGCTCAAGGAAATGAAATCAGATATGATATACTCCCTGGCACAAAAATGGTGACCAGCAAATTGTGTTTTGTGACTAGCTACAATATAAGAAATGGGTGGAATATGCTATGTTTTTGTTGACAAATTAAAATAAATTTGAATTGAATTGAATTGAAATGAACTGAATTGAACTGAATTAAATTGATTTGAATATCTCCATAGATCTCCTCTTTCATTTTGTATTCTCTCCAACTGATATTCTGCACTCTCACTAGAAGTGGGGTTGGATGTGCCATCCAGTAAGTCCAGCAGGATCTTTTTTTATGGTCCATGTCTCGGATTCACATGAGAGTACGCTTTCAACACGAGCTCTGAAAAAGGCAAGTTTGTAGTATTTGAAATGTTTAACTGCCAGATGGGATGCAGTCTGCTACATGCATTCCAAGCTTGTGCTTTGCAAGTCGTGAAGTCCTTTCATTCATTCATTCATTCATTTATTTCCATATCAAAACATAACATTTACAAAACTCAAAACACAATTGCCTTGGTACAAGTCCTTCATGGAGTCAGCCACATAAAGCCTAGATATTAAAAATCATTGATCTCATAATAGCTGGGAACCATCGTTGGAGAGGATTGGTAGATTTGGCTGCAGTGACCCATGAACCTACCTGTGGAGGGTAGAGGTCAAGCGTGCACTCGATGCAAGGTGTGGTCCCTGGTATAATGACTCTGGCATTTCCCTTGAACCCCTCCGTGCCCCCGTCAATCATCGGCTTCACGGTGTTGGGATCCATGTTCCCGTCTTCGTCATAACTTATCATGCTTAGCTGGGAAAAACAGACCGCAATGATCAGATAAAGTTAATTATATATATTTAGGGCCCTAGGTGTGCACAGGTGAAGAAACTGGAGACTATGAAACATGAAATCAGATCGGGGAAAAAGAACGAAAATTGATTTAATGGCAGGTATAATGATATACAAGATGACAGTCTGCAACATAATTTACAATTCTACAATTAGTCATGCTTCATCAATCTCACATCTATCTAACAGGAATGCCATGTTCCAAGCTGGCATAAATATTTGTAATGTGACACAAACTGATAACTCCTTGGTTATCTCATATGAAACTGAATTACAGTAAAATGTCATCTTAAATTCACTTTTTTTTTTTGACGACTGAAATTCATTGGCGCCAGAGAGAAATGGAAAGACAAAGAATGCTTAAGATTCAAATTCATGAAATTCTTTCATCGAGATGTTTGTCAATCAGTTGCAAAGAATGCTTGAGTTGAGTATTTTAAATCAACAGCCAAGGGTGAGGTTTTTTAATGACATGTATGGGCTATTGCTGAATGGGAAGGGTATTTAAAGAGGAAATAATTGATTAAAAAAAAAAGAAGTAAAAAGCATGTGGTCCTAAAAGAACCCCCAAAATGAACAATGGATCTGACTTAATGCCTTCATTCCATAGAAACTTCTACATTTGTATGTGGAGCATTTTTCCACCATAGAGAAGCAATTTTATGATGGTTTAATCATAAAAGAAATCACAAAAGGCAGACTTTTTTTTCAGGCATAATCAAACTTACCAGCATGCCATTCATCCAGCGCCTTGCTACAATAGAATCCAAACCACAAATGATGAGATGAAATTCTGCAATGAGAGAAAAAAAAAAGCATTTGTGAGTTTGTTTGAATGATGAGAGAGAGATGAAAAATAGATAGATTGCTCAAGCACAGTAACAGATACTAGTAAGCTCTTGTTAAATGTCTACTTGTTATTAATAACTCTCAGCACTCTAGCATTCTTTTAAAGATTATCCTTTTTTGTGACGAAAATTCAGCAAAGAAAATGGGGTTCCATCAGGATTGGAACCCGATACCTCAAGAATGCGAGACCAGTGCTCTACCTACTGAGCTATGGAAGGCCTCAGTTTGGTGTTTGTCCCCCAAACCCCTTAATTCTCAATGCTTGTAGAGTCAGAATCTTTAGTAAACATGACATAAACCCAAAGGATATAAATCAACGTGGGGATATGGGAATGAATGCTAGGGATCACAGAAGTTTCCATTTAATAACTGCTAACTCTCAATTTCACCTTATTTGGCTTTTTGCGTTGTTCTTATTCAGCCTTTTGAAACAAAGCATCACATGAAGAAGGTAGAGGAGTTTCAAACCCCAACTCCATGTTGAAGTGGACTTAACTTACAGCACACAGGGCTGTAGCACTTTCATTCAAAGCAGACAAAGAAAATAAAAAGAAACAGTGATATTGGTCATGATCACATATGCAAATAAGATGCACTGGTGCACTACCTCACTGATGTCTCTTTCATACAGTTGTAGGCCAAAAAAAAAAAAAAAAAGTGCACCACTACTGTATATATATTTTTTTTTTTGAGGGGGGGTGGGAATAAAATCAGATCCTGTGTACAGCAGTGTACAGCAGTAGTAGCTTAGCAAATGGTGACCTGTATGGGGGAGGAGGCATAGATGCTAAATCAATGTGTGAGCACAAAACAATTTTTATAATAATTTTTCTTTAAAAAAAAGATTAACAAAGGAAACAGTGAGGAGGCTGCAAAATGATGATACTAACACCAAATCTGATTTGCATGGTGTCACCTGATATTACTGTTTCCTGGGAACTTGACAAACTTGAAATATTCTCTAAACCTCTAATTCTATGTCTGATCTTATTTAAAGTACACTGATTCCTTTTGTTTGATTTGACTTTGCATTTATCACAGTCAATGTGAGTATGGGGTGCCAGTCTATTTTCTGAATCAAGGATTCTGGTTTATTTTGATTTGATCAAGTATACTTACGGCTATAAAATGTTTCATCAAAGTCCTCTATCCTTTTGAAATGACTGATGACAAGATGAGTTAAGGGTGTGTCAGATTTTCAACAAAAATGATGAGTGTATTGATGAATGCTATCAGCATTTCTTTTAAATTACATTGTAATTTCTATGTCATAGGAGGCAATAAGGTGGGAAAGTTCTGCATGGCCAATAAAAATGCCCCACTAACATCTACCGACAAGTGTATGTTACGGTGGCCATGCCTTCCCTGTCCATGACGAAGACCCAAATTTGTCCTTGATTTTTGCTCTCTACAAACACTCTGACAATAGCACACTCTGCACATCTACATTGCCTTTTCTCAGCCAATCCCATATGTCTCCCTGTTCTCTCTCCTTATATGAACTTGTAAGTATCAGTGAAACATACAGAACATGCTCTTAGGAGCACTCTAAATCAATGACGAACATCCTTTACTTCATAAACACCAAGGACAGTAATACCAAGTGGCTACTAATTTTGCTCAGACCTAATAGCACATTGTTTCTACATGGAAAGCTTTTGGCACAATACACTCTGCTTCTCTACACCAAGGGTATAAAAGGATACGGAGTAACATTGCATCCGGCGACTCTGTTGTTGATGAAGTCTGCTGCACAGGTGGCCTTAGCTTTCCCCACATCTTTGGTCCTGGTGGCAAGTGGAAAGTCAAATGAGAATGAAGAGATAATTCCGTATATTTGATGGGCATACAAATATGCAAATCTCCCTGTAAGCCTATGTTTGTTTACTTATCTTACTGTTAAAATGTTAGCTGAATTCTTGTCATTCACATATGTGCATTGAGCAACCTACATTTTATTTGATACGAAGAAGTGAAAATCACTTGGTGTGAACAGCAATAATGAATTTCAATTGGAAGATGTAGTTATAAGAAACTACCTCTGGCTAACTAAATCGTGCTTACAGGATGCTTAGTGCCTCACCACAATTTATGAATTACAGTTGAACCTCTCTTATCCGGCCTCCCTTTATCCGGATCTCTCTATTATACGGACGCAATCTCGCCGTGATTTTTTTTTTTTTTTTATAATTACGGGAGGAAAGGGGGATTCCCAACTCCTTGAGAACTCCTACACAAACACACATGAATTACATATTACTTCCAACATGATTAACATACATTACATCAAGTTTCCTTCCAAATTGCTTACCTTCAGACATTTTAACATCCCCAAACATCCCCAAATCATCGCATTTTGAAGCGTAATTTCGTCGACTCGTACTGTTTATTTTCAAGATCTACTTGATACATTTCTTAATAATTATTTAGGTAAATCATCCCAAGAATTTATAAAAGAAAATGATTTCATTCTTGCAAACACGAACCTCTATTTTGGGGTCTGTTACTGAGTGTAACAATGAAAAGGTTGCAGTATACACATTACTACATGTGGTACTACAATGGGCTACATCAGTACATGTGTATGTATATGTACATGTATAAAGCATTGAGTCTCCCGTATCCGGCCAAATCCCTTATCCGGATGAGCCCCGGTCCCGACTTGTCCGGATACGAGAGGTTCAACTGTACCATTCATTATGTATTACGACAGCATCAGTCTTACATACTTTATGCAAGTCTCTCTTAACTGCTGCCAAAATGTGAATGCAAACGATATTTCCTGTATCATCACATGTCCCTTTTTCAACATCCAAGCTATATCAAGCACTCTATTTCAAGAAATAGAATAGCTGAAATAACCATTGATCTAATCAAGCTCACCTTCTTTGTCTATTTTGCCCTGCCTAATTAGTAGTTTCATCAGTAAAAGGACAGTCACTAAAATGAATTAAAAAAAAAAAAATCTGGATTTAAAAAAGGTCAAGGACAACAAAAAATCTTTCTAATTCACTTTTGATGGGTCAATCCATGTCTGCTAGACAGTGGTTAAAGTTGCATAAGAAAAGTTCAGCGGTAAGAAGTAAGCTCAGGTAGCTGTTCAGTCTTGGTGTGCATTAATCTATACCTTGGTATATGTTTACATCTGTATCAGAGGTAACCAAAAGAAAGTGACTCGACAGTGATTGAAATCATTCCAAGCACCAAGACATCAAACTATATACCTGATAGTTTTTGTCTCCTACCTTCACACTATTTTCACAATGACAAAATAAAGAAAACAAAACAACTCAAGCCTTAGATAAACATACGTATCAACAGATGCATTTTAACTGTTCCAAAGAAGATTCAGCAACTCACCTGAAGAGAAACTGTCGATTAAGATTTGACAAATCTATTGTGTCCATATCAATGACATCAATTTGGCGGAATCCACTGAGGGCCTGCAAAGCATGAGAAAAGTAAAGATCTATGAATTTGATTGGTCCTTTGTGTTTTCCTAGATGAAAAAATACATTATAGTCAAGCCTTATGCTTGACGTGTCTCAAACAGTAGAATTCATTTTCAAAACATTCCCCTGCGTTGAATTGGGATCTACTCATTCGTTCATTCTATTGGTTAGCTAGTCTAACACTACTTTGAGAGTGAGAAAAAAAATATACATTTGGAGTAAGTGTGTGTATGTGTGTGTGTGTATTTGTGTGTATGTATCACTAATATTGAAAGATTATCGAAAAAAAAAAAATTATACATTGGCAAATTAAATATGATACTGCTATCGTGCAGTGGTTGTGTAAGATATTGCCATTTAGTCTCCATTTATTTATATTATCAATGAGGTATTAATTTTTGGCAACTATCTCAAGGATGAAATACATGAAATAAACAGAGAATCTTTCTGGATGAGAGTGCACCTACTTGTGATTGTACTTTTAAACTCATTCACTCACCAGATCTTTGAGGATTTCACATCCAAGTCCTCCAGCTCCTATTACCAGTACTCTCAGATGTTCCAGCATGATGCCAAGAAGCTGTAAAGAGTATGGAGGAAAGATGATCAATGGTACTGTACTATTTATTTCTTCTCTGCAGATCTATGCACTGTAGCTGCCATCATTTTTATGAAAATAAAAGTAATAAGATAATATCATTCACAGACCATGCTCAGCATTCAGGCAGATAGTCTTGTCTGCCTACTTCCATACCCTTGCGACACTGTAGTCCTTTTTTTTTTGTTGAGATTATAAATTGTTTTGATGAAAACTAGAACAGTGATATACTTTGCATCCTATGAATATGGCACAGAAAACTGGATAATCTATATGAAGTGCAGAAATTCCAACAATATTTTCTGTAAAGACTAACAGACTCTACTCTTCTTGATTTGAAAAAGGTGCGATATACGACCTAAGCTAATTATTGTCTGATGATGCAGTGATGTTTCATTTCAAGGTAAGGGACATAGATCTCTAGCATTTTAAACCTGTAAAAACTGTATAGTGCTTAAACAAGAGACCCGGGGGTCTCGTGCTCACCTGAGTATCGCAAGTTCACCTTTCACGCAATCACTAATCTAAATCACACACAGCTCTACTAAAATTTGACCAGGCATTTGAAAGTAGAAGATGAAAATGTAAAATTAGGGACCAAATTTGGACCCCCTCCCCATTAGTATCAATTTTAGCTCTTATCATTTCTGGTTCTAGAGAAAAAGATTTTTAAAGATTCCTTAATTTTGGGAGGTTTGGGCCGCCTGGGGCCCCCTGGGTGGGGCAAGGTGCCCATTTTAACAAATTGAGGTCCTAGGGATGCTGCCAAGTTTGGTGAAAATCCATGATTACATTTTCAAAAATAAGATGAAAATGTACATTTTAGCCTCAATTTGCACCTCCCCATTCCCCCCGGGGGGGGGGGGGGCACTCCTGGATCTGCCATGAACAAACTTGAAATTGCAACCATTAATGTACTAACTCATAATATTAGCTTAGCTCTACCACTTCTGGTTCCAGAGAAGGAGACTTTTAAAGATTCCTTAACCCTAACTAGGCCGGGCTATTTAGGTAGTTGATAGAGCCAGGGGGGGGGGGGCCTCCCTGGCCCCCCCTCCAGATCTCAGCCGTCGACTGCGCGATCGCGACGAAAATTTGCACACACATTGCCTATGATGTAATCTAAAATACCATGAAGTTAATTTTTCAAAAAATTATCATTTATGCTACATTATGCTAATTTATGCATAATGATGCATGAAAACAGACTATTTGGTATAAATCACAAAATAAAGCTCAAAACAAGCACATTTTTTGTGTAAATATTCTTTTTAGTGTCCTTAGCAAATGTTGTAAAAAAAATTGTGATATCAGAAAAAATTATTTAGTATTTTATTGTTTTTTGAATTTCTTATGTATTTCTGTTTTTTCGACTTTATGTTTTTCATTGTTTTTTCGATGAAATTTGTCCATGACATCGCTCCGAACAAGAAAATATGTTATTCATTGATTTTAATCAATAAAACACCAAAATAATCATGCTTTTATGAAATTTGCCTGTAAGCACAGTTTGCATTGAAATTGTACACGAATTCACGTTTTTGAGCAATTTTTGGTCTGACATGCATGTACATATTTATGCATAACTTCGGAACCACGCGCCCGGGCATCGCAAATTTAGTGTCAAAAGATGCGGGAGACTCGAAAGAAAAAAATCATGAAACGTCGCGGCGATAGCTTTTTGCGATTGCGATACATCGCGCGGAATGTCGGGGGGGGGGCCTCGGAGGCTCCCCCCCCCCAGCCTAGTTAGGGTTAATTTGGGGGGCTTTGGGCCCCCCTGGGGGCCCCCTGGGCGGGGCATGGTGCCCATTTTAACAAATTGAGATCCTAACCCCCTAGGGATGCCACCTGCCAAGTTTGGTGGAAATTGGTTTTGGGGTTTTCAAGAAGAAGATGAAAATGTAAAAAGTTTACGTATGGCGCATGCCACCACGATGCACGACGGATGCCGGACGAAGAACGATCGCAATAGCTCACTTGAGCCTTCAGCTCAGGTGAGCTAAAAAGGAAGGGATTTCTTGTTTGAAATAAGCAAAATTTTACATACTGGTGTACATGTATTTAATGCATCTCATCTTTAATCAGCTGGTCAAAGGACAGATAACAATGGCTTTCTGTTGGATATATTAGTTGCCAGAAATCATCCCTGTATTCCACTGCTGATTCCCTTTCAGATCAATTGCCTGCAAGGAGTATCTACCAGCTCACTGACATTTGATAAGCGCCTGAAGGTGGCCCATCTCACCTCTGGGCTAGGTTCAAACTCTGGAGTAGCAAATGGACCAGATCGCTCAAGAAGTTTCTTGATGTGGTCCCAACGTCCTGGCCACTCTGCTGCATCGTTATCATCTACTGTCATTCTGTAAAAACAAGCAAACATAATATATTAGCCAATATAATTACTGGGGCCCATTTGTTACCTGTACTGTTATATTTTGGCCAATTTCTTCATAAAAATAAAGGAAGAAAACAGAAATATGTTGCTCCCTGTGACATATATGATGACATTCAGAGTTTCACAGTTTGACAGTGTATGTTGAACATTAGATATTACAGCTGTGAGAGTGTGCAATATAATGCTCAGGAGGTTGATGTGTACTTGGGAGTGACTTGCTATTGTAAGCTGCTAAAACTTCCTAGATATTCAATATACCACCTAACATACTCTAGAATATCTGCTCTGGCTGATGTATGTGTGCATTCACATTCATTCAGAATCAGAATCAGAATCAGATCCAGAATCTACGCCTTTCTATGGTAAAGTCTCTTCTTCTTCTGTTTATTCTGGATCTGGATCTGGATTTGTTACTCTGAAAAGCTCAGGTTCTGCTTCCTGAAGATTCTTGCAGACCTTGTAAATTGATTGATTAGATGGTTGATTAATGAAAGTTGAAACATGGCAACATTACAGTAACATTCAAAATAAGATTTAGATTTTGATTCGGTTATCTGAATATCTAGAGTAGATGCGACTGGTTTTAACACTAACACTAACACTATGACTCAGGCGCCTAACGTTATACAGTTTAAAGAGACGTTTCACGTATTTGGGGTAGGCCTAGGCTACCGTAAAATGCAATAATCAAACATATTCAATTGGTCGAAAAGACAAGTTTTAATGTGAGCTCTCAATCGGTGGGGTGTGGACTGTGACACTCATAATCAATCTGTAGAGCAGCCAAACACTAAATTTCCCTACTCACCTCACTCAGCTGAGCTCAGCTCTTGAGAGAAGCCCATTTGCATTATAATGTCGGTGCACTCACACACCAACATACATGACAACAGATGGGACTGTTCAATAATGGCTAGATCTAGATGCTACTTCACATCAATGCAATGCAGGGATAATATAAGTTATATCATCAACTCACGGTTCTTCTGCCATATTTCTTTAACTTCCTTCTAAAGGTCTCCAGCTAGCTTAGCTTTTTCTGTCGCTTAAAGTTGTTTCTAAGGAACTATTCGCTATCTGCAACCTCATCGACTGAGTGCCAGTGGGTCAGAAGGAAAATAGGAAACAAAACTGTATGGTATCAAACACAGATGGCGCTTTTCGTAATTCGCTGAGCTAGCTAACAAAACATAACAACAACAAAAGGGAAGCACAGCCAAGTCGTCAATGTCGACGTCAACGTCTTCGTGAAAATGGATGACCTGGAAATTCCCCCTCTGCGATCTATGAACGATTTCGTTCTGGAATCAGCTCGCTTCTCAGCTCCAGCAGTAGGAAATCCTACAAGATGGGCTAATAGAGTCATTGATAACCTTCTGTACTATCAAACAAATTATTTCCTGGCTCTCGTAATCCTATTTCTTATCGTTGGGTGAGTAAAAAAAAAAATGGTTTACAACAGTCCCACTCGTAGTTTGTGATGTTTGTGCAGTATAGACTCTCTGTAGATGTGCACGACCCATCATGACGATGTCGATGGATGGGCGTGACTGTAACGCTAGAGTGAATGTTGCTGTTCTGACTTATGGTTCTGTAAGCATGGGCTCTTGCAGTTCAGAAATTACAGTTTGCCAGTCTATAAATGCATCTACACTCAATGAAATTTAATGTCTAACTGTTAGAAGAATAACGTACTATTACAGTCCGGGAAACCCGCTCATGAGGACCGCCCCCGCGTACGAGGATGGTCCCTCCTCATGAGGACCTCCCCCCGCCTCATGAGGCCCCCCGGGGAACGCCTCATGAGGCCCCCCCTTCACTTCTTATTCATCTCACATATGACGTATAAATTGTCGCAACTTTGCACGGTGATTTTTTGTTACACACACATGTCCACTATCCATGATGAAAAGAAGAAAAAATCCTGTCTGTTTTTTTTTTTTAAAAATCGAGTTTTAATCACCCGATGCAGAGCGCCCATCAAAACACGGGCGCCAGCGCGTTCGCACAATGCAAGACTGCCGCACCTAGCGGCCTGATCCGACTAAATATTTTCGATGCTTTTTTTCTGCGGCTCTCACCTCTCCGCGCACGAATTAGCCTCGTGAAGCTGAAGTCTGACATCTTTTTACACAAATTCGTAACGAGAAAAATTAAATCAGTACTAACCTGATCTTGTCCATATATTCCAAATTACTATTCCACACTGATAGAGTAGGTGGGTAGATGACATACTCCAGTTTGTTAGCAAAATAATCACCTTGTAGGTATGACGAGTTCACTTTCTTCGTCAATTCCGCCCACGATTCCGCCGCCCGCTTACCGTTTGGGCGCTTTCTCTGGAATCATCCCGCGACGCGACGTACGTCGCATCACATCACGCATCCAGCACATACCAGTCTGGTACTTAGTATGTGCTGGATGCGTGATGTGATGCGACGTACGTCGCGTCGCGGGATGATTCCAGAAAAAGCGCCCAAACGGCGGCATCGTGGAATAGTAATTTGGAATATATGGACAAGATCAGGTTAGTACTAATTTAATTTTTCTCGTTACGAATTTGTGTAAAAAGATGTCAGACTTCAGCTTCACGAGGCTGATTCGTGCGCGGAGAGGTGAGAGCCGCAGAAAAAAGCATCGAAAATATTTAGTCGGATCAGGCCGCTAGGTGCGGCAGTCTTGCATTGTGCGAACGCGCTGGCGCCCGTGTTTTGATGGGCGCTCTGCATCGGGTGATTAAAACTCGATTAAAAAAAAAAAAAACAGACAGGATTTTTTCTTCTTTTCATCATGGATAGTGGACATGTGTGTGTAACAAAAAATCACCGTGCAAAGTTGCGACAATTTATACGTCAGATGTGAGATGAATAAGAAGTGAATGGGGGGCCTCATGAGGCGGGGGGAGGTCCTCATGAGGAGGGACCATCCTCGTACGCGGGGGCGGTCCTCATGAGCGGGTTTCCCGGACTGATTATGCTAGAGTAAAATATCCCGTTTGCGGCAGCTTAAGCATTGTTAAGGGTTTTTCCAACTTGTAAACAAATCAGGCAAATTATTTTCAACCATTTCATTTATCATAGACAAGATTATTCATTAATGCAATTGTTTTCATAAAAGAAATTTACCATTGACCAACGCAGTTTTCATGATTTACCAGGGCAAAACCCGGCACAATTTTCGCCGATAAGGGCGATATGCGACGTAGTATTTCTGCTTGCGGCACGATGTACAATCCCTATGCAATACGCGCGTGCTCCGCGATCTTTAGCTGAACGCCTTCACATGTCTCGCGAACATTGCGTAAGCGCCAATTCCCATTGCGAAAGCACGTGAAAATAGCGGGCGCACATGCATTGGCCGCAAACAAGATCGCAATTCTGGCGGTGTTGTTGATGTCTTTCTCGTGTTTTTCTGAATTTTTTCGATGGTAACATCCACTTTCCGAACAAAAATGGCGGCCCACATCGGCTCGCGAAAGTTCTTTTTTATGTGAGGATATGTTTTCAAAATCCATGAGCATCGGGAAAACGACAAAAAATCAAGTTTCTTGGACCATTATTTCTTAATTGTTATGTTAAGAAGTACCGAAAATTTTATTTTGGATGCGATATGTTGTCATTTAGGTGAGAAAATTTCACTTTCGTCAGAGATCGTGCCCATTTTATCACTTGGTTTTTGTTGATTGCTAGTGTGTTAGTATATGTGTAGTGTGCATGTAACAGTGCAATGCTGTGTTTAGCGGTATATTACCGTATATGTTGTACCTGCCACGAACGGCTGCACGGCCGCTTACTGACGCAGTTACTCTAGATCTACTACGTGTTTGACACTTCATGACACATTTTTTTTTTTCAATCTGTAGACAGAACACTACTGTAATTTAGTGGATATTTTCGCGTGACTAATTTTACGCGCTTTGCCGGGTAAGAAGAGTTTCGCATGTTATTAATTCCGCGGAATCAAGACATCATGTACAGGAACATATGGCAAGCAAATATATTCGTGTGCTTTTAATTTCGCGCTAGTTTCTGGTTGCGCGAAGTGCGCGAAAATTTCAACACCGCGAAAATTTCCACTTTTACAGTATAGTATTATAGGCTAATCAGATTGCTATAAAATGTCAATGGATGTTCAAATTTATGCTATTTTACTTGTTGTAGGCCCTAGTGTTGTGAACCGTTACTCTCATAGCAAGTGGTGCTGAGTAGTACATGTAATAGTAATTAGTCTGTTGGCTCCTGCCATAAAAGAAAGTAGTTTTTCCTTCGGATTTTCAGAGGGAAGTGATAGTTGGAGGTCCATAGACCCTATTTGATATCTTTCTGAACCTTATTTTTCTGGTTTAAAGTGGCTACATACAATGTACATGCAATACATGATCAATATACAATGGTCATTATCTAGATGATAGTTATCATTTATTCACCGAAAATGGATTTATCATGGATTATGGATATAAACTAAGTTATTGTTCAATAATGGAGGATGTTCCTTTGAATTCTGTAAAATACATCATGTCCTGCCAATTATCAAGCACATGCAAATTGTAGACATAGACATAAGCAAGATTTTCACACATTTGTGCTTAACGTTAAAATTTGATTATTTTATCAAATGAAACATTTGTAGCACAATTGCTACAGTGACTAGTGCTCTGCAATATGTGTTTGTATTACATGAGTACTGATGCTACATACATTACATGGTTGTAGTTGAAACTACAACCATGTATTTTAATTTTCTTCTTAGTTTACATTCGAGTTAAGTCATCCAATCACTCACTTCTCCTAGATGTGACACCCACTGCAGTTTTCTACATACTCAACATGTACCAAACAGCAGAATGATGGTGTAGCAAGCATTCCAAACTGAAACCACAGTGTTGTGTGTCCCAGGCCTTATTCCAACTATTTTTCTTTTCTTTTTGTTGATTTGATTTGATTTGATTTATTTATTCTCTGTATGCCATTTTTTTTTCAAGTACATCAACTTTCTGCAATTTCATTAACAAAGTACAAAATACCGGTAGTATACTTTATACAATTGTCATCATTTTCATCAATTATGCAGTACATCTGTAGTATAATTACACGAGTAACATATGTTAATAATTTGCATACAGAACGATTGCCAATAATAAGCACAACGCTTGACTGTTTGGCAACCGATAACAAATAACATTACAATTAGTTGTTCCCAACTCACAAGACATTGTTTAATTGACAGGTATGGTAATTGTAAAATGACAGTAATTACTTAATAACACACTTATCTCCTTGATTTTTTTCCTTGTTTGTGCAGCTACATCAATCCTGTTCAGATGACTTGGGGGATTATCATCGTTGTTGGATCCTTTGTTGGCTTCTGTTATTGGACAAACAACAAGAGAGATGTGAATAACTTCAAAAAGGAACACCCAGTCATTTGTTTCATTGGCCTAGCATCTTTCGTCTGGCTGCTAGTCTACCTCTTTGGCAGCATCTTGGTATTCATCTGGGGCATAGCTGTACCAATGACTCGTAAGTCTGAAGGAATTTGTGTTTGTGTGTTTTGATAGCTGTAATAATAATGATATTGATAATGATAATGGCAATGATAATAATGATGATAATAATAATGATTAAAGTGGATGGCTAGTAACTGATCAGTTGGAATGGATTGGAATGCTGGGGATGATTGTTCCAATCCTTGTGGGATTCCATTTAAGAGTTCATTATATATCTATTGTTGTGTGAAAATTATTTGCTTCAGAATGGTCTCCTATTCAAGTAATGTGCTGTTTAATGTTTCCAGGTTAGCATGCCTGTACAGTGACGGGGCGATTGTTAATGACCCGTTAATGATCGCCCCGTCACTGTACAGGCATGCTAACCTGGAAACATTGAACTGCACATTACTTGAATATGAGACCATTCTGAAGCAAATGATTTTCACACAACAATAGATATATAATGTACTCTTGAAATGAATCCCACAAGGATTGGAACAATCATCCCCCAGCATTCCCACTGATTCCCACTGATCAGATACTAGCCATCCCCTTTAATGATAATAATGCTGGCTACTTGTATAGTGCACAGTTCCTCCTATCGACACACATTAGTGCTTTGATACAAACAGTCAACTACGCATGATGATATGATACACAGGGACAGCTTTAGGAGCAATTTGAGCAACAATTAGAGATTCAATTAAGACATGGATACTTAAAACAAATTTGTTTGAAATATTGATTTTAAATTTGTAGCAGAAATTATGAGATAATTTTACAAATATGTGTGAATTACAAATGTACATTAATCTATATTGGTAAAATGTCAGCGTATATCAGTAGTAATGTACATGTATATAATGTACAAATGTAGTGTCTCCTATTTACTGGGGGGGGGGGGGGGGGGGGAGGGGGACACTGCATTCTGCTCCTGCATAGTTAACAATTGAACATTCCATCCAGTGGTCTGATTTTCCCACCTGCTTACTTTGGTTTGAAGTACATGTATATACATTAAGGTCAAGTGTAATGTTTTCCTTGATGGAATTGTCAATATACTGATGATATGTACACGAGCAGCACTGGTTGAAGTGCACTGTTATAGATATGGTGGCTTGGGGGGGGGGGGGTGGGGAAAGAACTGTAGGTCGAATGTTCTCTATGGGCAGTTTTCACTTGCCACGTGATGGTTGACTGCAGAGTACTGTGGTGAATATCTGCGGAAATTCTTGGGTACGGTAGAATGATTGTAGCCCGACTGTTATTAATGCAAGACCAGGGCCCCATTTCATAAAAGATGTTAGGATAGCAACTCTTGCTGGAATGGCAACCTCCGATAGCAACAGCCAATCAGGAAGCTTGATTCTTGTCGTTACCATGACAATTGCCATTCCAGCAGGAGTTGCTATCATATCAACTTTTTATGAAACGGGGCCCAGGTGTACACATCACATCTGTTACAGTCCAGTTTCTGCACCATTTCCTCTTGATATACAAGAAAAGTCCCATTTCCTATATGTAGCTTCTCTAGATATTTTTGTTCTGTCTCCTCTCCCAGGGTCAAAATTGGAGACCTCAACAACACTATCTAGAACACTTACATTTAGTCATGTTTCTGTAAAAGGGTCTCAAGTTCATCTCGTTAAAGGCAATGTACCTATATTGCCAAGTATGACTGTAGGAAAGGTTGGCTTTGTTCCCGTATTTCTTGGCACCATAGAAAATCTTCATTCCTGGCACTGGCAGGAAACATTCCCCCTCCCCCCCCCCCCCCCCCCCCCCAAAAAAAAAAAAAAAAAAAAAAAAAGAAAAGAAAAAGAAAAAAGAAAAGATCAATTTCAAAGACTCAAATATGCAGTAGTGGTTGCCACTGTAGGGCATACTCCGAAAAAAAGAAATTCATTCTACTTTTTTTTTTCAAAAAAAAAAAGAAGGAAAGAAAAAATACTCCAGACACATTATGGCATACATTTACACCCACATTCATGAAAATATTGCATGTATCTGACACAAACATACACCCACACACATTCCTAGCAAATATGATATGGGTTACTGCTTGTCAAAACCTCAAGTCAACTATGTGAATAATACACGGGAAGTTTTCTTTTGTGAATTGCAGATAGTGTGTGATATCTATCACTTGTGTCATATGTTGTGTAACTCCTGTGAATGAGGCTTAAGTACAAATTCTTGAACCCTGTACAGTGTTTGACTGGTCCTCCAGTTTGGGGGTTGTGCACACGGCTAACAACACTGTCCTGTAAAAAAAAACCCCAACTTGTTATGGAAACAGCAACAAACAAAATAGCAAAGCAGTGTTTTACTGTTTTCCCCCTTTGTCTATCCAGTGATCGTAATCCACGCCTCACTGCGGATGCGGAACATGAAGAACAAGATGAGCAAGAAGCTGGAGTCGCTTGGCCTGAAGCGCACACCGATGGGCATCATCCTCTTCAACATTGGACTGGAGGAGCAGGCGAGGTCGTGACTAGCTGGGCTCTTGGTCAGACTGTCTGGTTGCCAGGGCAACAAGGAGGGGGCTGCAGGACGCAGCGTGGGCCCTGGGTTCGATGGGGCAGATGGCATCCCAGGCCAGGTGAAGAGGGAAGGGCACAGTCTGACAACCTCTGTTGGACTGAATCCAAGTGTTTGCAACCAGGCCCACACTTGGCCGGGTAGGTGTTATTCAAGATTCGTTTCTTCCGATAGGCGACTTGTTAATTCAAGGAATTCTGAAGATGTCATTGAGCTTGCCAATGAAGCCACAGAAGATGATGATGTCATAACTTCTCAACCCAAAAGTGTCCATATTAAACAGAAGAAAGACTAAGACCCAGCTTAAGTTAGAAATATTTGCTTTCATTATATAAGTTGTCATGTAAACGTAGGAATTAATTTATGCTTTCAACACATCACATGTTTAGGACTGAACCCATCTTTGGACTTTCTGATTTTTTTATCTTGCAAAACTTATCAAAAGCTAATACAATATTACAGTTCACTGTGAATGAGTTTGATTACATAGAACTGCCATTTTGAGATGAATATTTATGTCATTATACAAATGGTCGTAAAATCATGATATGCTTAGAAAAAAAAAGCAAAAACATTGTGAAATGTCTTGGTATTTATGGTAAATCGTTTAGACGTATGTTTATAAGCATGTTTGTAGTTGCACGTTTATCAGTTAAATTAATATGTTTTAGTGATCTTAGAAATATAATCACTTAGCCAGCATCCTGATGGTATGTGTGGTGTCATCTTCGTATCATCAAGTACTATCTTACCTATTTTGATTCCATGCTTAATATATATTAATGTATATTGCCAACATTTGTCCTTGAAGGTGAATACATCACAATTTGTGCAATTTTATATTGTGTTTACCATTATATGTAAACTGAATATCCTCCAGTTTCCATGGGAATATCTCCTGATACATGCAAATTTGAACTCTTTAGACCAACCCTACCTGTGAGACAAATTGTAATATCTGTGAAATTTCTGAATCAGCTATCGGTGTAAGATTATTTTTTAATATATTTTTTAGATATCATGTAAAAATGATAAACTAAATCAGATTTCAGATGGCTTAGTAAGTGAGCATTCATAATAAAATGTTAATGATGATAGATGAAGAAATGCTAGTTGATTTTGCTTTAGAGTACATACGTGTAGAAATTTTTATCAGGTAAACATATATAGGTACTAGGAAATAGATAAATCTTCCGAGCACTTGCCAGGTCAAATAAATGTGACGTGAAACATGACTTGCTTCATTTCTTTCCTCTGATAAAAGATCAGCTGTATATAAAAGTGTAATGCATGTGTAGCATAGCGTGGGTCTTTAGACCTTTCTGTTGTTAGATGTGTTTGACATGGTGATATGGATTTTACACTGACTGAAATATTGTTACATAAAAGTAGTGGAGGATCCTTTTCTGACAAAAATAGTTCTGTGATTCTTTTGATCAAATTCCCTAAAGTTTGCATTCTTGAACTTGACATCTAAGAATTTCAAAAAAACCCAAAGAATTAGCTGATCACATGCAAATTACAATCAGAAGATTTTACTATGCCATATTTTGATACATCATGCTGCACTCAAAATAAATTAATTTATCCAATGTTTATTTTAACATGTCATTTTCACCTGTGCACATTTCTACCAATTCGATGTGGAATGGAGACACTTGTAGATCCTTGCGTATTGGAGAGCAGTATAGAGTGACTGTGTGTGCACAGCTTTGTTTTACTGAAGTTACAGAATTGTTTATCTCCCCATGGGAAACCACATAATTGTGCATTGTACCATGTATTCAACATTCTAGTGGACAAACAACAGTGAGAGAACAGTACGCCAGTCTAAAAATTAAGAATTCTACTTCTTCTCTTTTTTTTAAAACCACACAACTCTTCTTGTTTATCTGTTTAAGACAACATTTAGTGCATTTGATTACAAACATACTTTCCATGATTTTACCGTTTTCTTATACAGCTACATTAGCTCACTGAAAGTACATGTACAGTGTGCTTGTTTTCAGTATGTGAAATATTGGTCTTTATACATAAGCAATACATGTGTCAATTTGTTCTACTATGTATGATTTAAAAAAAACAAACAACAAACAAATAAACAAAGAAGAGAAAAAAAAATGGCCAAGATATAATCATCAGTTTTGACTGGGTTGTATATACCTGTATGTATTTGTAGAAAGGCTGTAAGATGTTGATCGTCAAAATTTTGATATATGAGTTTCATTTCATGTCTGCAATGAGCAACCCGTGATACATATTCATTGTTTATGGCTCTTGTTGTAAAAGGTAAACACTATATGCCATGTTGATCACAATTATTTTGTTTTCCATTTCTTTCTTGCAATATATTTCTAATTCCCAGAGCAGCAGTACAATTGATGATTGGTAGGAATGATCTATCTTTGCTTGAAATTTTGCATATGAAGTGTATGCACAAAAAGGGGATGATAGCAGCATATTTTATGAATTATGATAAAAAAATTGCAAATTGCAAAAAATATTGGATTACAGTGTTACCTATCAAAATGAATCACTCTCACATGATTCCATTTTGCATTTTCTGCAAATACAGTGTAGTAGCTTCCAGCTATTTCACCAGTTCTCTTGTCAGTTAAAAAAAAAAAGAATTAAAAAAGAAAATTAAAATGAAAGTGTATTATGTCTTCTGCTTTCCCATGTATTATTATTTCACCCAAAATGCAATCACTCTATTATGTCCCTTTAATCTGCTGACTCATGCAAGAACGGCTGTCTGAACACCTGTTTATAGCTATCATGTTACCGGTACAAGCTCAAGCCAGGATTTTCTGAAAAAAAAAAAGTTTTAGGGAATGGAATACTTGTACAGTACAATCATGCATTTCAATTTTGTATTGGTGTTTTAGCTAACAGCTCTTTCATATACTCTTTTCATAGTGCACTTCTGTATGATGTCAAACAGTTAATTGTTTTTTATGTATACTGTACGAGCTGAAATTTTCACGGTGGTTTTATTTTCGCGAATTTCGCGAATCGCCTATCGCCTTTGAACCGTGAAAATAACAACATGCGAAAATAACAACGCGCGAATAACTAAGTTCAGTTAGACCCTCGCAACCGCGAAATTAACAACACGCGAAAATGTCCTCCAAGTAGCAATTCGCAAAAATATCTGTACGCGAAAATTTCAGCTCATACAGTACACTGTAGTTTGCAATATATAGTATAACATCAAGTTTGAATAGCATTGGGTGTGACTGTCTATACTATAAGTGATTATGCATTTTAAGGAACAGTTTCAAGTAAACTCTACATCTTATTGTGTCACGTAAACCAGATTAATAGTGTCACTTTTATGATCATTGCTATTTTATTGACTTATTTTTTTATTCATTTTTATTTTTTAGGAGTGAGCCAAAAGTATTTACTAATCCAGATATCAGTATGGTGAATTTTTGTATGGGGTGCATTTACATAATCTTGTACACAAATAAAAAGTGGAGTATAGTGGATATTGTTACATTTAATTGGAATTTGTATGTGTAATAACAATTAAATGCTCTATAGAACTTACATTACATGCCCTTGTATTTTTGAGGTGTGGTTCTTTGTAGTCTATCGTTTACTCTTTGATTGTCCAATTTACAGATTTTTTTTGTGTGTGTTATTGTTTTTTGTGTGGAAATATTTTATTATCGTGATCATATGATGGATATGATTAAAACTATTCATGTATATTCTTCAATACGTGGTGTATATGGAAGATCTGGGCATACACACATGCACATTCATAATGTACATATCGTTGTACTGCTACTCTATATGCACCCAGAGAAGCAAAACTACGCAGTCAAACATGCAGGTATAATATGCATGCACAAAATTATACAGACATGTACACGTACATGCAAGAAATCCATGGCAAAGAAACATGTTTATGAACTGGTGGAAGTGCCCTGGCTGAATCATTCTGTCGTAAAGTTATATGGGTCATAGCATAAGCCGCCTTCGTGTCAGCCCGCTGTCCCAACCAGATACTATCCAGAGAGTGGAATGTCGCCCTCTTGTGTTCACCCATCTCGCCTCAAGCTGAACTTCACAAATGAGAATGGATTGTAGAGATACAGAGTATGCTGGATAATCTCTACGGAATGGACACATCTTGTTCAGAACGCGTGACCATGTTGGTTTGTGCCTGAACGGATGTGGTTCGAGAGACTGAGCCTATGTTGAAATATCTTAACGGTTTTTGTTTGCCTACTTTTCGCTCGAAACTCTTCAGTAGTGCGCCCACTATGTCTTGCAAGATGCTAGTGTATTCTTTATACAGAGTGGTTACCTAACTACCAAGATGAAAATAACATTGTAGGCCCTATGCTCTGAGACGGCATTTTAGTAAAGAGTTTAATTGCAAAACGAGTTAACTCCATTCTTGTTTAGTTGACACATTATCTGCTTAAACAAAGAAAATGATTTTTTGAAAATGGGATTTTTGAAATCTTAACTTCAAGAATATTTCTATTCATGTTACACAAGAGTTCTTACTGGAAAGGTCTTATTTTGCTGTATCTGATAGTAGATTTACTGTAAAATGTTTAAAAATGGCGCTCAGCCCGTTTGTGATGAAACTCTTCATGTTGTGCATGTTTTATGAAATAATTAGGTCTAACCGCATCCATATCAACAGTAAGTCTCAGAAAGGAAACATTTTGGCGTTCTTTTGCAAGGAAATACGCCCAAATTAATCCAGCTGTCAACGAAGCTCGTGCGTTTGTAAGTCAGTGAGAATGCGTGTGTGTAATGTGAACAGGAATTGTATCAGGATCGACCGGAAACTCCCTCCGTGAAGTCATAATTATGTACTAGTATGCCAATCTCTGGCAGTGTTTTTGTACATCTATCCGACCTTTGTGTGTTTTGTGCCGTTTCTCAACGACCTTATTCCCTATTATAATATAGGTAATTCCATTCTTGGCGAAGAACTCTAATTCATCACAACGGTTGTCATAGATGTATTAAAAAAACTCAACTTGATAGTAATGTAGTGGTTTGAAATGCGCTTTTTAAGACTATCAAGAGGGCGAAACTACGTTGGTAGAGATAATTTTGACACCTGTTGCCAAGGAATCCTGCCAAATACCGATATAAACATGAATCTCATCATGATTATCACAGTCAAGTGTCTGCTTGTGCCGTAATTACAAACCGTCAATCCCTGAATGACATTGTTTTTTGTTGTGTGGATAGGGCGTAAACATTATGATAACGTAAAGCAATTTCACTATAGCTACCAGTGATAGAAAATATCTGTTTTTAGACTTTAAAGTGGGAGGATTAGGGTGTAAAGAAGATCAAGATATTGTAAAATTGTACGAAAACATTACTTTTCTGACCATTATAAGTGACTCCGGACGAAAATAGAAAACTTACATACGGTATCTATAGTATCAATTTCATATCTCTATTGATATAATAATTTCCGCTCTTGCCAACCCCTTTTTTGTTCACCTTACTTGTTTGAGGTTTTTATATTCATATATATATATTTTTTTCTTTTTTTCTCGAGAGGGGAGGTGGGGGGGGGGGGGGGGGGCGGCATGTAGGATAGTTCTACCGCTAGAACTACTGTATCACCAACGCCACTCAAACATGAATTTCAATTTTCATCCGCATCACAATATACAACGTCCCCTCATTTCATTTCTGTGTATTGTTTCAAAGTGGACACGCGAAGGATGGACAGAAAGAACGAAAATGGTGCTCTTATAGATCCATGTGGAAAATCTTATTTCTCTCTCGTTCTCCTTCAATAATTTAAGTGCACTGCTGAACAAAATACAGGTTTTCCCGGTCAATGTCATACTTTTGTCATTCAAATTCCTATTCCGAGCGTTCGATTTCACGCATTCTACGCTCGCAGCACTGAATCGGCAATCAAATTAAAAATCCGGTCATTCGAATTCACTATCGGAGCATTCAAATTCGCTATCGGAGCATTCAAATTCACTGCCGGAGCATTCAGATTCACAATCGGAGCATTCAAATTTACGAGAGGAGCACGCATTTCAGCAATGAGCATTCAAATTCATGTCAAGCTGGCGACGGAATCTCGTCGGTCATTCAAATTCGTGGATAGGCAACTGTGTTCCAAATAACTGCATTCAATTTAAAAGAAGTTCTGAATTTAGTTAGTTTGGGGTCGTATATGTGTGTCTTTTTCACATAGCTTTGAATACATTGGTATTTATGATGATTATCGATTGTTTTGCAGTAGAGGTCCACTTGTTCATTGGAAAATTTGAACTCTGGCTCCACGAAAAGGAATTTACAGTCACAATGTCCCTCGGATAGGACGAAATGGAAGTGACATTGTGTGAGAGAGTCACATGCAACTCAAGCACGTAAAAGATCCCACTTCATTTATTTTATTCATTGCAAAAAGCAGGGTGTTTAACCTGGTGAAGTGGTCCCACCTTACTGTACATGTACATCCAACTGGACCCCGTGGAAGACCAGCTATAGTATTGCAGCTGAATATGGGCTATCCACCCATCTTCTTAGATGGAAAATGAAACAAACAAACAAATATAAGTTTTCCCGGTCAATTTCATACTCTTGTCATTCAAGTTCCTATTCCGAGCATTCGATTTCACGCATTCCACGCTCGCAGCACTGAATCAGCAATCAAATTCAAAATCCGGTCTTTCGAATTCACTATCCGAGCATTCAAATTCACTCTCGGAGCATTCAAATTCACTATCGGAGCATTCAAATTCACTATCGGAACATTCAAATTCACTATCGGAGCATTCAAATTTAAAGGAGCACGCATTTCATCAATGAGCATTCAAATTCATGTCAAGCTGGCGACGGAATCTCGTTGGTCATTCAAATTCGTGAATAGGCAACCATGTTCCAAATAACTGCGTTCAATTTAAAAGAAGTCCTGAATTTAGTTAGTTTGGGGCCGTGTATGCATGCGTTTCTCACTTGGCTTTGAATATATTGGGATTTATGATGATTATTTATTTTGCAGTAGAGGTCCACCTGTTCATTGACAATTTTGAACTCGCGCTTAGCAAATAGGAATATACAGGCACATGTCCCTGGGATTGGGCATAAAGGCCCGAATTCACGAAGGTGGTACAAATGAAACAATGGTTTAAACCATGGACAAAAACCATTGGTCATTTCGTTGACAAAATGACCGTTTCGTTAACGAATGTATCATTAATACTATATGGACGAAATGTTCATTTAGATACAAAATGTCATTTCGTTACAAAATAATCATTTCATCGACGAAAAGACTGATTCACGTAACGAAATATTCCGTGCGACACTTGGCGCTCCATGGTTTTTGTCCATGGTTTAAACCATGGTTTCATTTGTACCACCTTCGTGAATTCGGGCCTAAATGGAGGTCCCATAATTATGTAAAAGAGTCACAACTCATGCACGTAAAAGATCCCACTTCATTTATTCATCGCAAAGAGCAAAACATCTAACTGGACCCCATATATGGAAGACCAGCTTTTGCAGCTGAATATGGGTTATCCAGCCATCTTCTTTGATAGAAAATGAAACAAACAACTACAGACGAGCATAATACGGAGGGTTGGTTGACACTTTCGAGGAAAAAAAAAATCACAATTTCGACTATATTGAAACTGATACATGAGCATTTTATACGTGTTGTTTGTTGTGTATTGCTGTCTTATTGATTTAATTTTGCGGGACTATGTGAGATCATTGTGTGTCAGTTTGTCTTAAATTGATGAATTGTCATTATGCGGTTGGTGTTGAGGCGTTGTCAGCATGCAGTATCATCAAGAAATATGATTACTAGTTGTTGTGTTGTTTGGATGCACTGCTGACTGGACATTGCAATTTGAAATTTATTGAGATGAAAATAAAGAATACATGAACAGAGAACAATGTAGAACATGTAAGCAATCCTAATTAGACTATATGCAAGCATTCATTGGTTGTGTTGGCCCTTGTTCCTTTCTTAAAAGTCTCCTCCATTTTCCTCGTTAAATTGATTGCACGAAGTAGGAACTTGATCGCCTAAAAATGAATTGGAACGCTCCAAACAAGCTCATTGGGACTATCACGTGACTGTCGCATGAATTTGAATGCACGAGTAGGAAAGTCGGTGCTCGCATTTTGAAATTGAATGCCCAATCGTGAATTTGATTTCACGAAAACGAAATAGAACGCTCATAAATGAAATTGATCGCTCGGATTCTGAATTTGAATGCCCCAATATTTTCGCGTGCGTGCGCTGCGTGAATTTGAATGCACATTAATGAATTTGAGTGACAAAAAAATGAAATTGACCGGGAAAACCTAGGCCTATATTACGCACTGTGGTACAGAAGGTTGGTTGACGCCTTCGGGGAAAAAAATAACAATTTCGACTACTAGTACATTGAAACTGATAACATGAACATTGTATACGTCTTGTTTGTTGTTTATTGCTATCTTATTGGTTCACTTTTGCGGGACTCTGTGAGATCATTGTGTGTCAGTTTGTCTTTAAATTGATGCGTTTTCATTGTGTGGTAAGTGTCGGGGAGTTGTCTGCATGCAGTATCATCAAGAGAGATGGTTAGATTGTCGCTGTGTTGTTTGGATCCACTGCTGATTGGACCTTACAATTTAAAATTTATTGAGATGAAAAACAAAGAATACATGAACAGAGAACAATGTAGAACATTTAAACAATCATTATTACACTATATGCAGGCCTTCATGGGTTGTCTATGCCCTTTCTCCTTTTTTAAAAAAAAGTCTACTCCATTTTCTTCGTTAAATTGATTGCACGAAGTAGGAACTTGATCGCCTGAAAATGAAATTGAACGCTCCAAACAAGCTCATCGGGACTATCACATGACTATCGCGTGAATTTGAATGCTCGAGTAGGAAATGCAATGCTTACATTTGGAAATTGAACGCCCAAGCGTGAATTTGATTTGACGAAAACGAAATAGAGCACCCATAAATGAAATTGATCGCTCGGATTCTGAATTTGAATGCCCGAATATTTTCGCGTGCGTGCGCTGTGTGAATTTGAATGCTCATTAATGAATTTGATTGACAAAAGTATGAAATTGACCGGGTATTAATTTGAGGTTCATCTAAGCCCACTGATGTTGTGCAAGTGCATGAATAAGCGTCCAGCACACAAAAGTTTTGAGAGATATGCTGCTCTCATCTAGAGATCTATGATGAACAAAATTAATAACACCACGCAGACAATCCGTTCACTAAATGATTTATTCTGAGATGACTGTTTTCGGGAATTCTGTGTTTATTTTCAACCCTACAACTGTTTTCATTGGTTAATAATTACACAATATCAGGTATTCCGATATAGATGCATAGGTTTATGCAGCACATCTTTTCAAAGAGATGGTATAGTTTTTTATTGAGATGGGGATTCAGGTTTTAACCTTTTGCGAGATAATTAGAAACCACTTACATGAAATATAGGTTTTCCCGGTCAATTTCATACTTTTGTCACTCAAATTCATTGATGTGCATTCAAATTTACACAGCGCACGCACGCGAAAATATTCGGGCATTCAAATTCAGAATCCGAGCGATCAATTTCATTTATGGGCGTTATATTTCGTTTTCGTGAAATCAAATTCACGATTGGGCTTTCAATTTCAAAATGCCAGCACCGACTTTCCTACTCGTGCATTCAAATGCATGCGATAGTCATATGATAGTCCCAATGAGCTTGTTTGGAGCGTTCAAATTCATTTTTAGGCGATCAAGTTCCTACTTCGTGCAATCAATTTAACGAGGAAAATGGAGTAGACTTTTAAGAAAGGAAAAAGGGCCAACACTACCAATAAAGGCCTGCATATAGTGTAATTATGATTGTTTACAGGTTCTACATTGTTCTCTGTTCATATATTCTTTGTTTTTCATCTCAATAAATTTCAAATTGTAATGTCCAATCAGCAGTGCATCCAAACAACACAACGACAATCTAATCATATTTCTTGATGATACTGCATGCAGACGACGCCCCAGCACCAACCACATAATGACAATTTATCAATTTAAAGACAAACTGACACACAATGATCTCACATAGTCCCGCAAAAGTAAATCAATAAGACAGCAATACCCAACAAACAAGACGTATAAAATGTTCATTTATCAGTTTCATAGTCGAAATTGTTTTTTTTTTCCTCGAAAGTGTCAACCAACCCTCCGTATTATGCTCGTCTGTAGGCCTATACAGTGTCTAATGTTTGTTTGTTTGTTTCATTTTCCATCAAAGAAGATGGCTGGATAACCCATATTCAGCTGCAATAGCTAGTCTTCCATATGGGGTCCAGTTGGATGTTCTGCTCTTTGCGATGAATAAATGAAGTGGGATCTTTTACGTGCATGAGTTGTCACTCTCTCACACATGGGACCTCCATTTTATGTCCAATCCGAGGGACATGTGCCTGTATATTCCTTTTTGCTAAGCGCGAGTTCAAAATTGTCAATGAACAGGTGGACCTCTACTGCAAAATAGGTAATCATCATAAATCCCAATATATTCAAAGCCAAATGAGAAACACATGCATACACGGCCCCAAACTAACTAAATTCAGGACTTCTTTTAAACTGAACGCAGTTATTTGGAACATGGTTGCCTATTCACGAATTTGAATGACCGACGAGATTCCGTCGCCAGCTTGACATGAATTTGAATGCTCGTTGATGAAATGCGTGCTCCTCTCTTAAAGTTGAAAGCTCCGATAGTGAATTTGAATGTTCCGATAGTGAATTTGAATGTTCCGATAGTGACTTTGAATGCTCCGACAGTGAATTTGAATGCTCGGATAGTGAATTCGAATGACCCGATTTTGAATTTGATTGCTGATTCAGTGCTGCGAGCGTAGAATGCGTGAAATCGAATGCTCGGAATAGGAACTTGAATGACAAAAGTATGAAATTGACCGGGAAAACCTATATTAAAGAGCATCCATTTCCAGAGGAATTAAAAGTTCATTTCTTGAGAATGGGTTTTGAAATGGCTGAGATATCCCCCCCCCCCAAAAAAAAAAAAACACAAACAAACAAACAAACAAAACAGCAAAAACGGTCATAATAAAGACGGGTCCCATTTTTTTTTAGAGGTTTGGACCTCTTTGTTTTTGAATAAGTTTAATATTTCAAAACCAAATTCCATCAAATTAACTTTTAATACCTCTTAGAATTGGATGTTCATTTATATTGCATATGAGAGGTTTCTAATTATCTCGCAAAAGCTTAAAACATGAATGTTCGTCTCAAACAAAACTCAGCCATCCCTTTAAACAGTGCCGTTAAGTCGACTGCCGCCTTTGAAAAAATAGAAGCGGTGCTTGATCTGGCCACTACGGGCCATCTGCACGACTAAGAATCATACGATCTTGTACTGGACGACCCGTCGTGCCAGTTTTACCTGGATTATGTGACTGCGATTAATAACATGCACAAGAATTCCTCGTGGTGTTGTGTATTGAAGTATACAGTGAGCTATATAAGATACAGAATAAGAGAGAAAGACAGGGTAAAGCGAAATGCTTCTTGTTGACACTAAGCCAATGAAAAAGCAATGCCTGGCAAATATGAACTACGGGAATTATAGTCAATTTGGAAGGTCTTTTAGTACATTGTAATGCACTCAGCCTTTCATCTACATTTACTTACTTATTCAATGCGCGCGGGCGTGTGAGTGTGTGTGTGTGTGTGTGTGAATGGGTGGCTACTGAATTCTGAGATATCTCACAAAAATTGACTTTTCAGTCGAAGATGAAATTTATTTTACAGAAAAGGCTATTTAAAAGAAATCAAACACTCTTGGTCCTTACAAGTGTTTATTATCAGCTGATTGACAGCATGTGTTTTTGACTCTATGTCAAGTACCATTCAGTGACAGGGTTAAAAAATAGTCCCCATGACATCTGCATTGTGATTTTCGATACTGGCCAATGACTACATTATTATCAATGTGTGTGCGCAGCTCGGTAAAAAGTGTGTGGCTGATGATTTTCCTATTTCGATGCGATAATCTACGTCAAAGGTACATCACACACACACACACACACACAAACATACCACACTGTCGAGATGGTGAAATAAATAAATGAATATATATATATATATATATATATATATATATATATATATATATATATATAAATATCACATGTCTTTTACTCGGAGCTTTTCTATATTATGTATATATATATATATATATATATATATATATATATATATTGCGAGGAATATCAAAATATTGTCTCAGCTTTATGTCCGTTGAATCGAACTTTATTAGGGCTGTACTCACGAAGAGAAAATGATTCCTTACAGTAACTCTCCGCTCACGACAATTACTACGGAAAGGTGGATTACAATTATCATTATTATGCATGGTACACTAAAATTTTGTGCTTGGGTTAATTTTACAGGGGAGGGTGTGGGAGATGGCAACCCCCCCCCCCCCCCCCCCCCCCCCCGCAGACGAGGGAACTCTTGGTTGTTGTTTTTTTTTTTAATCTATATATGAATCTTTTAAAGAATT
Organism: Diadema antillarum; assembly: GCF_040938485.1. NCBI lineage: Eukaryota > Metazoa > Echinodermata > Echinoidea > Diadematoida > Diadematidae > Diadema > Diadema antillarum. Next base: position 685,003 of record NW_027271621.1, read on the forward strand.
CAAATTCAAGGATCTGGATGTTGTGCACACTAAGGCCCGAATTCACGAACGTGGTACAATGAAACCATGGTTTAAACCATGGACAAAAACCATGGAGCGCCAAGTGTCACATGGAATTTTTCGTTACGAAATCAGTAATTTCGTCGATGAAATAATTATTTTGTAACGAAATGACAACATTTTGTAACTAAATGAACATTTCGTCCACGAAATGATAATTTCGTTAACGAAACTGTCATTTTGTCGACGAAATGACCAATTTCGTAACGAAATATTCCATGCGACACTTGGCGCTCCATGGTTTTTGTCCATGGTTTAAACCATGGTTTCATTTGTACCACCTTCGTGAATTCGGGCCTTTGGGTGGAATATTTGGAAAATTTTAAATCGAAAAGTGTAGTGATACGTTGGTTATTCATTAGTATTGCAAGAAAATAAAACACCGAAAGACAAACTTAATTCATTAATTGTTACGTGAATTTCTCATTTATTGATCAAATTATGTGACAATCTCATATAGGGGAGAGTGTGGGAGGTGGATATCCCCCTCCAACGAAAGGGAGCTTTTGTATTTTTTAATTTTTTGCGTTGAAAGTCAATGTTCTGGCGCCCAGTTCGGATGGAATTTTTGGAAAATTTTAATTACAAGAAAGTTATTCATTTATGGTTATTTATTTACGTTGCGAAAAAATAAAAACAAACTTAATTCCTCGATTGTTGGGTGATTTTTTCATTTACTGATGAAGTTATTCGAAACTTTCATACTCTGGGTTCAAGTGTAAAGGACAGGGGAGGCAAACTGCCCCCCCCCCCCCCCTGCTTATAAGGTATCGGGGGTGGGTTTATTTCTTTAAAGATGAACATGATATATATATATATATATATATATATATATATATATATATATATATATATATATATATATATATATATATTTATTTATCTATTTATTTAAAGCGATCCCCGTTACCCTGCTCACCAGCGGAGGGGGTTCGTTCGAACTCCCTATAGGCACAGGCCTGATATGTATCTTATACATGTTATATGTGTATATCATATATTCATATAAACTTCGCATCAAATCAAATTCGAAAAATTTTCATGGATACAAATAAGTGAAATGATAGCACTTAAGTCTAACAAATCAAACTAGATCAATACAGCAATGACGCAGCAATAGCTCAACTCAAGTAACCGTATATCTGTATATCGCCTTGTGGTGAGAAGAGATAGCCATAAGCTCCGTTTCTGTACGACTTCCCGACTATTAAACCGACAAACTGACTTACTCGACACCTGCGTCCGCGTGGAAGTCGCGAAGAGTAGTAAGGATTGACGAGTGTTATCACGTGGTGCAAATGAACGGAATAAAAATGCAACAAGATATTGAAACATCTAAATTCCATCAAAAGAAAAATTTGAAATTCAAATTGGATCCACTTTCAGAAAGTAGTTACAGTAACATCAGATACCTTGAGGATTTACTCATGGGAGAACGTCACTGATAATTACATCAATGATATCATAATGACCGGGGCCCCTTTCTGTAAAGGGATTTACAATAACTAAAATAAATTTGCCTACTGCAGTAACTATGGTAACAGCGATATGTTTTCAAGTGTTGTCAGTTGTCCCTATGTACTATCTTATAATCATTGTAACTTACACCACTTATTATAAACCTGAATTGTATGGAAAAAAACACTTGTAATCAGCGCCACATGATAATGATTATTGAGATCATACACAGTCACTATTGAGGAGTTACTATTTTACAAAACAGTCAATTAATAATTGTGTGTCATAACGTGGCATGGGCTCAACTAAACGATTAAGAGCCTTGCAACGGTGTCAACATACGAATAGTATAGGCAAAATTGCTCTGTCCAGTTCAGGGAATTAAGTACTGACTTGAATTTTATAGGAAGGAATCGCGTCCTTCACGACTCTGCTCCCAGGCAATTTCGTCTCACTAATTTATTTTCTCCAACAACAAAGAGTCTTCCCTCCGCTCGAGAAGGAGAAAGTGGCATTTCGGGCCTTTGTACACAAAGTTGCAAAGATTTATGCAAGTGATATAACAGTCATTTGACGAAGACAATAACGTTAATGAACGCATGTGACGCCGTGTTAAAGTCTGAAAATATCATAAGTATCAGAACCCCGCATTTTGCTTGTCCTATGTTTTCACAATACTTTCAATCTTCTTGTTTCACTAGTTACGGTTCCTTTTGAATATAGAATTTTTTTTTCATGTATCAGGAAAATCAAATAAAGATATTCAAGTCACGGTCCTTATCATCCTGTCGAATTTGCATATATCGTCTGCAAAGTATCTTGAAGCTATGCAAATTGGTCGGCTCGCTGCGGGGTGGCTTGATTTTGTCGGTAGATTTCGGGCACAGCACGCGCGCGCCTTGAACTGATCGCCTAAGAAACAATTACGATACAATTTGTACCCATGGCGTCGGCCTCTTTTGAGTATTTTCTCAGATATCAGTGTAGGGCTAATTACACAGCCTTTATTTTGCGATTACAGCAGATCCTTACAACTGAAATCGCTTTCTACATCTTTTTCTTTTCAGCATCTCAAGTTCCCCCTTCATTAAAAAAAAATACTAGATGGTATACACTATCAATATTAGTCATGCCCTCGCATTTGGTTCTTCATTAGTTTTTTCCCCAAATTCTATTGGCTTCATACTGGTGTGAATCGAAAACTGATCGTTAAACATACAATTGATTTATTTGTTATAACATGTACAGCAGATGACAATCAATAACGATTGATAAATGGTCAATTTTTGAAGGGACATAGTGTATGTTCTATTCTGAGTTCATAATCAATAAACATACGTTATGATTATCCATCGGGATAAAGTTCTCCATCCTACTTACATCACCCAAGGCATACTGGCTACAGTCACCGATTTAAGTGGTCTTGAATTTGCGGTTAATGGCATTTCATTGTCTCACGAGAGACTATTATGAGGGCATCCCAGTTACTAATACAGATAACATCAGAAGAGTGTGCAAATCTGTTGATAGTGTTATTAAACATCATATTTCAAATGCATGCTTGCAGCTGAGATCACGAATGATTGCTTTTGAAAAAACTCTATATGTAACAAAGCTTTTATTGTCTAAATAATTCCCTAGATAAATGCTAATCATCAGGCATTATTGAATTCAATAACGCCATTTCTGGCGAGAATATTGGGTTATTGAAGCATAATTTGATGGAAATGTCATGTCACAGCGTCGAAGAGACACACTCACATGCGTCCGAGTGTCTTGTGGATCTCATGTGGAGTCTTTTTAAGTTCTAACGCGGCGAACCTAGCCGACGCTCCGGCTAGCTCCCCGGTAAGCTAAGCCGCTTCGCGACAAGCTAATTTGCTCTTATCTGACGGTATATCAAATGCAGCGCGAAGATGTGGTCTCACATGTATCGGGGAAAGTGTTGATGAAAACGGAGATAGCAGCTAGTGTCCGCTCTTATGACTCTATTTTCTCCCCGTTTCTGCCTTCTCATCCTCTCTCCCCCTCCCTCTCCAGTCTCTCTACCCTCCCTACTTTTCTCATCTCCCCCCTCATCTTTATGATTCATGTCTCATATCTTTTTGACAAGTGCGCAAGGACTCATCACAAAATATGCGCTTTATGCACACAAGCATACACACAGACACAGACACAGGCATGCACACACACACAGACACACACACATCTATATTACATATTATAAACATATATTTATACAACCAGATTTTTCCTACATAGATCATTGATAATACATGTATATAAAAGGTTGTCTCTTCTCACTAGGCCCAAAAAAAAAATGATGTCTTTAATTTTTTGCGAGATGATTAAAAACTACTTATATAAGATATTAAAAAATTTACAATTCTAAGAGGAATTTAAAGTTTATTTGATGAAAATCGGTTTTGAAATGGCTGAGATATCCAAAAACAAAGAGGTCCAAATAAAAGATTACTTATATAGATTGCTTAAAGGAATGGTACAGTATTGGTGGAGATGAGAATTGGGCTTTTAACTTTTTGCGAGGTACTAAGAAAACACTTGTGAAATAGTACAGAGCATACCATTTTAAGAGGAATTCAAAGTTTATTTGATGAAAATCAGGTTAGGAATGACTGAAACATCCCAAAACAAAGTACAACAAAGCGATCGCAATAAAAGGTGGGGTCCACACTTTACTAGAATCGCTCTGTCTTGGATATCTCAGCCATTTCAAAACCAATTTTCATCAAATAAACGTTGAATTCCTCATGGAATTACATGCTCTTTCATATTTCATAAGAGGTTTCTCATTATCTCACCAAAAAATGTTAGAAACCTGAAATTAGGTATTAACCACAACCATACGATCCCTTTAAGATTGCTTTGTTTTACTTTGATAATATAAACTTTTAATTCCTCGTAGAATATTGTATGCTGTTTAATATTTCATATAGTCGTGATAGTGGTTTATAATTATCCGGCAAAAAGTTAAACCTGAATTCCCATCTCAACCAAAACTATACTATCCCTTTAATGTCCAAGGCCAGCGCAGCCGTGGGGGCCGTGGGGACTCGGGCCCCCACACTTTTTGTGCACCATACAAAGGAATACATAAGGTGTCATCACTTTGGGCCCCCCCCCCACTTTTTTCAACCCGGAAGTACGTAAGTGGCACTAAAATAGAAATAGATAGAGATCTTGAAGTATGGCGACGGTAAGGTTATGTGTTTTCTCTGAAGACCTTTTTTATAACAACGGAAATATGGGAGGGGAGAGAATGAGCTGAGGACCTTTTTTTTTTTTTTTTTTTTTTGCTTGTCAGCTGAAGAAACCCGGAAGTGGACGGGGAGAGATGAGCTGAGGACCTTTTTGCTGAGGGCCGACGTTTTTTTTTTTTTTTTTTTGCTTGTTTGTTCATGAAACCCGGAAGTGGGCCCCAACACGTTTGAAAACACTGCGCCGGCCCTGATGTCTACTAGAATCATATACAATATTACAGAAATATATATATATATATATATATATATATATATATGTTGATAAGGTAGTCCACGTGTTGGCAAGATAAAAAGATAAGTAACAAAGCTGCAACAAAGTTCATGCTGTATTCACCAACGGTTTATTTCTTCACACAAATTTTCGGGCGTCTCGCCGCCCTTTCTCAAGTGTTGAGTATCAACACTTGAGAAAGGGCGGCGAGACGCCCGAAAATTTGTGTGAAGAAATAAACCGTTGGTGAATACAGCATGAACTTTGTTGCAGCTTTGTTACTTATATATATATATATACATATATATATATATACATATATATATATATACATATATATATATATATATATATATATATATATATATATATATGTGTGTGTGTGAGTGTGTGTGTCGTAAATCTGACAGACATTCGTGTATATGTACATTATTTTGTATATCTGTATATATAGTTTACATATTCATGCGCAAATTTCATTCATGCACACATTTATACAGGTTTGTCATGAATTCATTCTCTTTTGTGTGTTCATAATTATGTTTTCCCTTGATGAAAACTAGTATGGGAACACTGTGACCTTAAATTAACAGCAATTCCTTAAAATGATCTTTGGAATGACGTGTGACTCTTCCCTGAGGTATAATGACATAGTTAACACATCACGAAAAACAGCTACTTGCTATTTAAGGAGATAACGAAAATAACAAGTAGAGGAAATTTAAAGTTACAATAACCTGAGGCACAGTAATTTCTTGTAAATTATTTCCTTTAAATTGTGAAGCTCAAATGCACTTTGCCGTTACTAATAGATGTCTCTTTGAAAATGAATTACTACTCTCTGCGTAGATTATAATACCTTTTTGTAACCAGCAATGTCTTTTTTTTTTGGGGGGGGGGGCATGTCTACCATTGTCTATAGAAATTAGAAATGCCAGGGATAATTAGGGACAATGCATATCTCTTCTAAATACGAGCTTTCGCTCACTTTGGTCTTTGTTAGAATTTTGTATTTTTCAAGACAATTTATTCTATGAAAATAATATAAATTTGTTGTTGTTTTAAAGAACGAAAGAAGAGAGAGAGAGAGAAATGGGACCCTATACAAATAATTTGCCCCAGACAGCACTTATAACATAAAACAAACATTATAGATCTTAAAGAGATATAAACAAGAATATTAAATGCATACCAAGTCTCCTCCAGGGAGCTCATATCGTCTCCACGAGGGAGCTCATATTGTCTCCACAAAGGAGCTCATAAAGTCTCCACGAGGGAGCTCATATTGTCTCCATAAAGGAGCTCATTACGTCTCCACGAGGGAGCTCATATGATATTGGTGAATACCTTGTTTACTTCCGTCTTGAGACAGTGCTGATGTAAGTGTAGTTTCGAGAGACTTTTCAAAACTAAACACTTTGGCACCGGAAAAATACACATTGCATAAAATAATATAAAGATATTTGCGTATAGTTTGTTCGGACTGGCATGCATCCACGTCACGGTCTTGTCTATGGTAACGGTGTCCTGTATTGCTGTCTCGGGTTTTTTTTTCCTCTCATTTACATGTAATCAAACTGCGACCTCCTTCTATATCTTATGTTAGAAATAATAATATTACTACTGTAATGTGAAATTTACCGTTCCCACTCTATTTTTTTAAAAATCTCTTCGTATAGCTGCATTCATATGTCACTGTATAACACTTAGGAAAAGAATACAGAAATAAACCAAACCAAGATTTATATGGGTTTCTTTTTTATTCAATATCCCGTTCCCAAATTTATAGCCAAGGTAGGTACCATGATATGGTACTATGGTAAAATAGATCTTGCTTATGCCTGCAATAGGTTAGGCATGGTGGAGAGTGAATGTGTGTGTTTGCCTTTGTGTAAGCTTGTGCGCGTTTTTGCACACCACCATGACTATTTACTCACATGAACTGTCCAAAGCAAACGTGATGATTATCACAGTTATGTGAAAATTTGAAACGACAAAAACATGAACTCTTGTTTTTCCTATTATAAAAGAATAATATATTGAATCAGTCTTGGACGAGAGAGTTTTGAGCTAGGTGTGAAAGGACTATAGGCCTACCCCTAGAAAATAAGTGCTTGAAATACAAAAATGTTTTCTTTTCATTCATCCGATGAATATCATTGCGCTGATAGCAACGTGGATTATTACAAGTTGTTTCAAAACATCTTTCGTATTCAGCCTTTATCAGAATATATCTTCAAGTTTAATGTATGTGGCACGAAAGCCTCGGCTTTTTCCTAAATACTAGGCCTATACAGTTATCAAGTTCTCATGTGGAGTCTCAACAATCAGATAAAGAACAAGGTATATTCAATGTAATATAGAGTATTCCTCCCCCCTTAATCCGGTGGGGGGGGGGGGGGGGGGGGCAAGCAGCCTTATTATTCAACTACTGCGGATCACGACTCTTTGTATACTGCGATGAAGAGATATATATTAGGGTGCAAAATACCAATAGAATACCGGCTCTAAATAGCGTCGTGCAATTATAAAACGATAAGAAATGGAAAGAATTGATAAGCCCCGGAAAGTGTGTACACGTTTGGGGAAATTGTGAGTATTGGCTGGTAATGGGACAACAATTTTAACCAGACACAGTGGGCAGCATTGAAAACGAAAGGCCGGCGGGTAGTTGGTGGCGGGCGCGTTATTGAATCCTCGCTGGCTGAGCCATCTGATGGATGAGCGGGAACATCGCTGTTGACGCGGCAAAAAAACTGTGTATTATTCCTATAATGGATGGGTATGTGCTCGTCGTCTGCTCGAACCAATCTCCACCGACACCCAGCGGACTCTGTTAGCACAACACGCGTGCTCCCAACACCCCGACGCCACGAACCAACGGGCAGGTACTATGCTTACTCCTAAATATACACTCCGGCGCCTGAAAGGATGGTGGCTAGAACCATCAAGTTCAAATCACCCGCGCGCGGCAAAGCACTGAGAAAAAGGGGGCTTTTTTTTCTGCAGGGTAACCACATTCTTTGTCACCAGAATTTGTCTAGACAAGGGTGTTGACTGAAAGCAAAACCACCATCAGTCGATATTTGCAGATAAAAGAAAGATCCCGCTTATGACATGATTGATTCTAGTGCTCTCTGAAGTCGGTGGATGTGTCGAGGAGGCGTCTGGCTATTGGACAGAAGTTGCAATTATTTCTCCTCCTTTATTTGGCCGTTCATAAAATATAATGACAATATCTGTCTAATGAGTGAAAAAAGGGTTCACGCCATCCCCTTGACATCCATGTACAGATAAACAGTTGCGATTCAGGTTGTAAAATAACTCAAAATCATTATAACAGTGACTTTGAAATATAAGACATGAAAGTTCGACCTCAGCACGAGCACAGATTTCTTTTTTCAATAATCTTTTTCCAGGCCCTATCAGTTAAAGACTACCCTTAAAATCAAAGACTGATTTTCAATGGACTGATGTATCAAATACAATGTTGTGGAATGTACGTGAAATAACAAAATACAAATTACGTAGATAAATATAAACAAAACAAAACAAAATACAAATCACATTATCATGTACGGATTGAGTGAATGTCTTGACGTTATATAATAAACCAGTGTATACAGTTATCGATTATAATGGTTGAATTGATAATAACAATGGGAAGTTACACGTTTCAGAGCACCACAGCACAAAATTTATCTACTAATGCTTGTGGTTTTGGCAAAATATTTTACAAAGAATATTCCAAAGAAAATATTTTTTTTTTGTAGGCATATTTGAGTTTAAAAGTATTTTGGTGCGATGTGATTAATACGTTGGAACATAACAATAAGATTCATTTTCTCCCATCTGATTAAAGGTCCAGTTTACCTTTTGGAGTAGTGATTTCAAAAAATTTCAAGATATCACATTTGATGCTTATGTGTAGGTCTGTTGTATCACAAAACATCCTACCATATAAAATTTTTGCAATGAAGCCTAAAATATGAGGAGATATCAATGTTTTTCTCAATAAACCGTAACTGTAGACGGTTTAATCCGGAATTTTTTTTTATTATAACTATTGTTCTCATTTTGTGTATTTAACAACACTTAACATCGATTATATGGATTCAAATTTTTACAGTGCTTGTTTCTAGCCCTAACTCACATTTTAGGACTATTTTGAAGCCCTTATACTGGGTTTTTGTTTCATCGGCAAATGGTAAATTATGCCTTTAAGATTCAGTCGTGATTGGTTGTATTCATCGCTACGAGTAAACATATCAGTATTTAAGAAAATTCTCAAAGTTCTTTTCTATAAATTAAAAATCACATTTAGATGGGACTTCCTAGTGCTGCTTCATACAGAACAACAATAGCAAAAAAATGAGATTGAATGATTATGTGATTTGACATTTTTGCATCTTTTAAAATTTAGAACTGATTTGAATTCAGAAGTGAATTTAGATATGTATTTTGTCCAGTGTATCAGTATTTCTGAAAAAAACAACTTGTCATATTCAGTTTGTGAAAATGCAGAAATAGAATGAAATGAAATGAAATGAAATCAAATCAAATCAAATTTTATTCATCGAATGAGAGCTACCTTGACACGAATGTGATTGATATGTTTCCAATGTAGATCAGAATCAAGAATTAATTCAGATATGTACGTTTTGACAAATTCACGGTGCAAATTTTCCCCGCCTAACTGCCAGTGATCCATAATTGAGTTTATCTGCTTTTGGAACCAATAAGCTCATAATCGAACTTTGTCACATTCAGAATTGATTCATCCATGAGCTGATAATTAGGAGATATAATGTTAATCTTCATTGACAGAGACGATCATAGTGTTAAGATCACGAGGTGAAAAGTAAAGGCAAGTGTCATCAGAGAACAGCGATAGATGACTGTGTTGTACTGCATTATAGGATATCAGTGATAAACTATAGGAAAAATATGCAGCCGATGAAGCAATGACCCCTCTGTGATAATGGCACGTCTAACTCAATTTTTCTGTTGGGTGAAATAAATCAATTCACCATAGTAACCTGGGGGTGTTTCACGAAGAATTTAAGTCGATCTTAATTTTTTTGATCAACTAAACTAAATCAACTAAATCAACTCTGTGTGACTTCAACAATATTCTAACATTCATATAAGAATAAAAATTTTGAAGATTTTTTTCATACAGGTACAAATCAACAAATAAAAAGTGAGGGACGATGGATTTTTTTCTGTAAATTTTGATTGCAATTTTAAGTGGATTCTGAAAACATTAGATAAAACTGGAAAGAGAAACCAAAGGCATTATAAGTTCGGCTTCAATTCTTCGTGAAACACCCCCAGACGTCTATCATTTAAATTGCTTTAGAACCATAAGACACTTCCCTCATCAGATCCATAATCAGGGGCGGATTCAGGAATTCCGTATGAGGGGGGCGGGGGTGTGCCTTTACTAAACCTAAGGGGGTTGGCGCACGCGCCCCATGTATTTCTATAAAGACTGTAACACTTTATAGTTATAGGTATGACGTAGAAATTTCTATTCTATCGGAACAATATTGTGTTTTATAAGTTGATGACATAAGTTAAGGGTGACACAACACCTTTGCAGATATATCATCCAAACTGGTATAAATTTGCTTATATAGAGAGACACCATATGAATATCATTGTCTTCGAGCTCTGAGCTATAACCCGATTAAATTTGAATATCGATTTTACAGGTTTGCACATAGAGATATCTTAGAAATTTGTTCTCAAGTTTTCATTGACTCTCAAGGGTCCCAAAATTTTGAGTAAAATATTCTTTGCATAAATCAGCAAATCTAGTTTGTTTGTATTCCGTGAAATTTGTGTGTATATATATATTCTCTTTTTGTGGCTGTTGTATTACATTATCACGAAGAAATGGCAATAGTATTTTGAATACTTAGACCGAGCTTTGTTACATTAACGTAGGTGATCCTTTCGGTATTTGAAGTGAATATTAAATCGGCGAGAATAAACGTAGAGCAATTGTTACTCTTTAGTTGATTTGTTAATAGTTTGAGTTAGATGAAAATCCCTTGTCAAACATAAAAAATGCGCAGTAGTGAATTGGTGTTTGATATGAGTAAATCGCAGTTGAAATCACCCATGATAAGTGGATGTTTTAAAGGTATTGCTTACCATTGCGAGAAGTGATTCTAAAAGTGTTCGAGTTATCACATTTTGATGAATATGTGTAGGTCAGTTGTATCACAATACATCCTGCCATATAAAATTTCGCAATAAAGCCTAAACTACGAGTAGATGTCACTATTTGTCTGAATAAACCATAACTCTAGACGGTTTATTCTAGAAACAATTTTATTACAATTCAACTATTGTTCACATTTTGTACAGTTAATCATACTTAACATTGATTATACTGAATATCATTTTACATTGGTTGTTTCTATCCCTTACTCACATTTTATAACTATTTTGAAGCACTAAAGCTGTTTTTTGTTTCATCTGCAAATGGTAAATAATGCCTTTAAAGGCCAAGACCTTTCATCTTTTCAGCCAATGAGTGCATGAATTAAGGTGACCAAAAAGCAATTTGAAAAAGTGATTATAGACTTATGTTATCAATATTATTACTTTTTTTACCGAACTTCAGCAGAGCATGAAGCACACAATGCAGATACTAGCAATTCATGAGTGATGTTAGTGATTAGTGATTATTCAATATTAATTACGAGTTATGTGTGCGTATGATATACATACATAATATATTCATGATATACATACACATATAATATATATATATATATATATATATATGCTAGTCATATAATATATGATAAATCTATACGTATATGCATAACTTGTGGTGTGTGTTTGTGTGTATGTGTGTATTTGTGTTTGTGTATCAATGACAGACACTTTTCTATGGACTGAAAAATGTGAGACTCCACCCTATCTTGCGAAACAACTTGATTTTGCCCCTTTTTTTAAAGTACTCTAGCGGAATGAGTTTAATCTCTTATCAAACGTGTCATTTACAATGTAAAGCTAGCAGCGACGACAGTGCTATAATTCTTATTGGACCATATGTCTGCTGTACATTACCCTGCTGAATTTTATCAAATTCAGCACATCATCCATGCCCTTTTAAAATCTTTTTTTTTTTTACTGATAAGTGCATATAGAGACACGCTTATAATATCATGCAACTTCAAAAAGCAGCAAGAAAAAAAAACCATTAAAGTATACAAATAATGTTATAACATTCAGAAAAATCAATGATCCTCAATATTGTTGGCGAAACACTTTTTGAAAGATTTATTAAACACCTTTAAATACTTAAAGGGCTGTATATCATTTGGTATGGGATTTCAATCAACAGGAAGGTTGAAATCGACAGATTATTATTTTTTTTTTGAGCAAAGGTTGTATCAACTTCAAACATATGAATTATATTATATGCTATTATGCCTATTATAATGATGGATGCTGGAATTCATGTCACACATTATTCTTTTTGGAGAGATATCTTGAGGTAACAACCCATTTGATAATAAAAAATACAGAATATTCAACTTGTTAAATAAAAAGGTCGAATGAGTATGATGATCACTATACCAGCGCAATTACGTAATGTTTTTTTTCTGCAATTTCACTATATATCTATCAACCTTAGACTGACTGCAATATCCCAGAACAGTTACATGTTATGTTATTTGTACAAAATGATAACTGCACGTAAAGGTAGATAGTACTGAACTTTGTGAGATATATTGACACACCCGGAGATTTCACTATGATAATGACATGGTCCATAACGTGTGTTCCGTTGTTTGTTAATATGAACACCAAGAAAAATCGACACTGTCTTATTATTTCCAAACGGTATGGATCGTTTGAAATTTTCATATCTTCTAATGAATCAATAACCTTATTAGGTTTATTGTGAAACGTTACAAAGTTGGTTTGTATCAAAATTAACAGTTAACTTAGTACTTTTGAACCATACATGTACTGACTTTATCTAATTAAAACCCAATGAATATATTTCTTTAAACCTACAGTTCTGGGGTGGGTGTAAATTGGTGGTATCATCAGCATGTGATATAAATTCAACATTTCTAGAAGAAGTAGTTATATCATTAATATGTATCACAAAATGATAGAGAACCTAATATAGAATCTTAAGAGACACCATGACTGGAGTTAGAAATGAAGAATAATTTCTCAAACTAAACTTGTGTATCGAGGATGGTTAGTTAAATGATTGGAAAGCTATTTTGTAGGGGTCCCAGGAAAACCATGATAATGTGATTTTACAATAATGCACGTTTTTCATATTCACAATAGCATAGGCCTTTGAAGATCCAGATACGTCAGTATGTATACATCTCATTCCTTCGCGAAGTCAGAATCGTGCACTGTTATCTGTAATGGCATTTGCTACATTATTGTTGGAACATTCTGTACCTTCACTGCTAGTGCAAATGATGGAAAATTGCTCACTCTTCTGGTACGGCAGAGTGATAATGGTTAGGAACGTTATCGTAGGGCGGGTTACCTTCTCTTGTTGTTATTGTTGTTGCGTTTTTTCTCTTTCCATTACCTCAATCGGAAAGGAGAGTCAACGATGCGAGACTGTGATAAGAAGCCCCATGCAAACCGAGGTGCATTAACGTAGCCGCACCACTATCACCGTCCGTCGTTGAGAATCGCCCCGGAGCGTGCGGGGTGCGCTTCGCTTGTAAGTACATAGCCTCCAGCACGCTCGAGCAGCGCTGCGAACCCCGGGGAGTCGAATCGCCCAAGATGGACAGTTATTTGCTGTAAATGAAGCTCTTCCTTGTCACAAACTGTCAAAATTGAATTCCCTTTTAGCTATGAATAGTTTTGGATTGCAGACCCTGTGAAAATTACTTGTGAAAGGCAGGACTGATTTACGAGTTCCTTGGAGCACAATTGTAATGTAACTTTTATTCTCGTCAGTTGTTATTGCCACATACAGACATAGGAGAAAATAATGCAAGCTAAAGAGATGATAAACAAAGTGATATAATATCTGGAATTCAGTAAGACTGTCGTTCTTCAATACTTCAGTACATAGAATACATAGAAGCCGTAATGCATTCTCAAATAAATATTAAGGAGGTTATGCCAAATTCCGCTAAAAACGTAGGCTTATGTATGCTTTAGAGAAGAGTTAACCAAAAGCGCCACGACTGAATTCTTAGAAAAGTCATACTGTACCACTGTATCTTGTAATACATACACAACTTGTTTTATTATTCGTTCTGGGTGCAGATGTTAAACACATGTACTAGATAGCAAACAGACAGACAGATAAACAGAGAGAGAGAGAGAGGTAGAGCGAGAGAGAGATAGAGAGAGAGGGGAGGAGGTATCATAAATGATGGGATACCAAACGTGCGACTCGGAAGTTTACATTGATATATGGTTCTCAAAACAGATTGAGTTAAATCGGATGATTTATAAGATAAGACAGTGATAACTAGAAAAGTAACCAATTGTTTCGATCTGCGCAAAATTTCTGCTCCATAGAGTTCAACGGCTTGTTGTTATCATACTTTGTATCTGTCTGTCATCGATCATTAAATCATCATAACTTTTCATACGTTTTTTATCTCTTTTAGATAGGCATTACGAAGATCTCCCCACTCGCTTTCTCGCTGGTTTCAGTATCATTTTGCTTGTTCTCAGATAAAAATCACAGTGGTTGTGACGGCAAACATACACGAGATTTAGCACAAATTCACAATTATGTACATATTGCTGTTTCTCATCTTACACATAAACATGATATAAGGACTCATTCTGACAAGCAACAGACTAAACATATATGTCGTCAAGACATCCTTGTTATTTCTCTTAATCCGCTTATTCTCTGGGCGTTTTACATATTCGTTTTATTTTAAATGCCTGTCTGATATTTATCTTCAGAAGACATCCGACAATCTAGCTTTGAGGCGATATCTTCAACAGTATTTGCATCAAAACCATTTTATGAAACCATGCGCATGATATGCCTAATATCGTGTTATCAAATTCAGTCTTTATTTGTATTTTAAGAGTCAAACTTAATCACAATACGTCCGAAATACTTTTGTCCTGTTTGTGTTTACACCATTCTGCATATTTGAGTATTTTAATTTTATTTAACCACTGTATCAAAGTATGCAAAAGTCTCAATCTTTGAAGGTGTTGAAATCAAATAACTCAGTTCAATTCAAACTAAAGCAAAGGCATAGGGAAGCCACTGATTGCCAACTTCTGTGAAACATGCTATTATTGATGAACCGACAGTCATTTGCTACTTAAGCAATCCAAAAATGTATTTCTAGCTTTTCACTTGACAAGGTTACTCAAGATTCATTATTCTAGAATGGATATGAGCAGCATACTGTGCATTTACGGACGCTATATATGAAATGAACAAGAAATTGTGAGAGCATGACATCGTCAACTTGCTCATTTCAACATTCATAAGGACTGGTCAAGAAATGCTTTCCGAAAAACGAGAAATTTCAAAAGTGTCATATCTTTTTTATTTCTTATCCGATTTTTGTTATTTTTGTATAGTTCTGTAGGGAATATTTTTTCTCTTTCTTTTGAAGTTTATCTATTTTGGGTGTAGATTTCCTTTTCAACATAGGGAATGCATTGATGAGATCGATGTTGTAGGTCGATATGATACAATCCGTCTGGAATTGTGTAGTAGATTATAAAACTTTGCATAACATATATGTCACGTTGAAATTATTGAACAAAGATCACGTGACAAACAAAAGTGATGAAACTAAACCGGCGGTGGAGTGGAAATGAAGACAGAGACCTGATACCTGGCGGTATTGTGTTAATAACTTTTCTCGCGTCATATCCCCAAGGCACAACAACAATCTGATGGGGCTGATAAAACACATATTGCATCTCATAAATGACACTGTCATTGTACGAGTACACGAATTCACATCATCTCAAATCTATTTGATCTGCAATTTTAGGGCTGAAAATTCACTAGAAACTTTCTCAGGATCAGAAAGCATTATGATGATCTATGAGAACAGAATTTCAACAACCCATATCATTTGTAAAGTCAAATAATAAATTGGAAAGGGTGTGGCTGTAAACATCAAGGCACTGCTGGTGAATAAGTTTGAGTACCGGGGTTCAACACGAGGCGAGGTTTTATCCTAACCGACGTGAAAAGCAATGTACAAATCGGGAACAGAAGGTAAAATCAGAACATTTTGTTCCTCAATATGCCTCTGTCATGTCTGTGTACCTACTCTGCTTTTTATTGGTCTCATTTTCTTCCCCTCTGTTATTTTCAGTTCTGTGGGTGGGAAAAAACAAGGCATATGAATAGAAGGTTGGCAGGGCACATGTCCATTCAGTTTTCAAGCACATGCATGTTAAGGGTAAGATCACAAAATGTTGATATGATGACAGTTGCTTTTACTTTTTTTCGCATATCTTTTGCGTGGTAGGTGTACTTGCTTTTTATTACAATTTGCCGAATGGACGAGTAAATGAATGAATGAATAATGATGATACTGAAGAAACAGAAGGTAATGGTCACAATGATATGTTTACTAGTATGTTTATCATGATAACAATAAAAATACTGATAATCCATCTGAATAAGAAAAACTCATCATTTTCTAAATTCTATTGAAGAAATAAATAGAAAGCAATGATTCAAATGACTTCCCCCAAAGGAACAATGATTCTCAAACTATGATTTAGAATGTAGCGATATGGATAACACCATACGGAAACAATCCTAGAACTATTTACAATAATTGATGTTGATAACAGATCGAAAAAGTAAGATGAAATTTGATGCATTAGATATGATAGAGACAGAGAGGGAGGGATTAGATAGAAAGAGAGAGAGGGAGAGAGAGAAGGATAAACTGTCGTAAAACGAGAGAGAAAATAAAGCAAGAAATGGAGGTCAGGAATTAAAAAGAGAGAAGAGAAGACAGATGTGAAAACAAAGGAAGACAAAGAGAGGGGGAGGAGAGAGAGAGGGAGAGAGAGAGGTGGGGGAGGGGCGGGATGAAGAGTAGGACTCTTTGTACCTATTAATATGCCATTACAGCCGTAATCTTAGCGGTGACACCTCAAAACTATCAGGGGGCACTGGAACGAGAAATATTCAGCTCAGCACCTCAGGTTGTAGAACAACGGAGCGCACTGCCATACAGCGAACATCAGCTGAAGATGTTAAACTATTCTCCCGAATCTTATCTTATGTGAACCCCCAACGAAATAAAAGCTTCTGCCCCAAACCTTTCTGCGCATGACTCTGCCTTGACTATTGTCTTATCTTCTCGGTGAAACATATTATTTTGTATCGGGCGAAGTTGATAGGAGTTTGGTGATCAATCTTCCTCCCCAAAGTTCGGTGACGAGCAAAGCTATGTTTGGCCTCGTTTGAATGATAGCCCGCGGGCAGCCGCGACCACTCCGGGCCCACTATATTATTAATATTCAGTTATTGAGAACCCACCGGTCGCAATTGAGTTCTGATGCTATCTCCCAGCCACGGGTCCTTAATGATTTCAAGGACAATATTTACACAAATCGCCTCGACATCTCACAGGTCCCAAACGCTTACGAAAACGCTAATTTACCAATATAATAATGTACCCGAATCGGACAAAATTTTTGACAAACTTGTCATAGTCGCACTTAGGCATTTGATAACGAAAGGGGGCGTTGTGTTGACTCTGAAATCATAAATCATGACTTTCCGTCTTCACTTGTATCTGGCAGCTAATTTGAAAGAGACATTCTTTGCGCTGTTGCTTTCCTTAATTGAAGACGTTTTCAAACGCTTATCTCTAAGTATGGCAAGCTGCCTGCACATAGAGTAAACACTGTCCTTGACTTAGGCACGCAACTCTCTATTAATATTCTTGTCACTCTCGTTTGCGCTTCATACCATGATGGTCTTCACTTCGTCTTTCTTCCCTCTCGCCCTCGCCCTCCCCACCCCCTTCTCTCTTTTCTCTTTATTTTTGTCCTTCTATCTCCCTCACGGTTTGACACGAATACCAATAAGTTGTCATATCTGCTATTTCTTTCATTAGTCCCACTACACCGAATCATGATTGTTCCCATCAATCTATGGGTGAAGCTGTTTTTGCTGGTTTCGGTTTGTTTCATTCAAGCTCCTGCAGTATAAGAAACATGAGACGCTGGAGTTCTTCTATGTTTGTCTTTTAATGACTTCCAACTCAAGTGTTTTGAAAACGAAGACGTCAAACGTTTAGCTGCTTGGGCGTTGGTTTTGGTTCACAACTCAAAAGCAATATTTCACTCGAAGGATTTCGATGATCGACTTTGGTACCTAATATATCAATATGTTTCGATTTGACTTTAAACAAATTGAGATACTGATAACCCCATGTCTAAAATTACAGGTTCATGTCCGTATTTAAGGCATTTATAAATCATTAAACACACATATACACAGACACACGCACAAACACATACACACATAAAAACACTATTGTTTGTGTAATGTAAGTAAGCAGCTTTCATGTTTTCATTCAATTCGTATCAGTCACGTGATGCACGTAACTATAAATGGTCTTCATAAACCAAACACTGTCATCTTAAAGTCCGATCGCAATTATCGACTATTAAAACTGTCTAAAAACACAGTCCAGTTATCACTGACGAGAGCCAGCGACGAAGGACACATTTTTTGAATTGGGACGCATTTCTCCGCAGCACCGTCAAGACGCCACGGTTAGAGTGCAGTAAGTGGTTGAGGCGTTTTGGCGTGCGTGGGACTCGTGTGTGAGTCTCTCTCTCACTCACTCCAACCTAGCCCTTTATCTTATCTCATCGCAGCATCAGCATGATGAGGTTTCTCCCGGCTTCCTACCACGATAGAAGCCCGCAGAGTCGGTGGCAAGGAGGAAATAAGACCAGTGGAAGAAAATAAACTCCGCATCACGAGAGGATTCTGACTTTCGAGTAAATGGAAACGTTGTTATTTTTTTTTCTCCTCCTCCTCTCCTGTCTTTGACTTCTTCTTTCGTTCGCGATTGACTGTCCGGGCATTAGTGGTGGCGATATAAGGGGAAAAAATAAAATGGGGCATCGAAAACAACGTGACGAGTGCTGGAGACGTTTGAGATGATGATGGAGAGCTATGATGGAGCGAAAGAGAGATTCTGGACTCAGGTGATGGTGATTAATACGGGGGACATTGCAGATAGAGAGATCTAGATCACATCCACAAGAGGACGGTTTTGGCTTTCGTTTTACGGGCGCCCAATGGCTAGAAATCTTGATTTGCAATTAACGATTTTCGATGTCAATTCTGTTGTCTTTAAGTGGGAATTATGATGGTGTGCTGATGGATGCTGGCTGAAATGATGGCAATTCGGATAAGACTCAATGCCAATAAAAGTCCACTCTGTAGAAAACAAAGAGGAAAGGGCAAAGAGAGAGACAGAGAATAAATTTGTGAGAGATGTATAGAGGGGAATAGAGAAATAGGGAGAGAAAAATAGAGAATGAGAAAAATAGAAAAAAAAAGAAAGTTAAAAAGAGAATGGAGGACATGAAAGAAAAGTCTTGCTTTGAGCCTAAAGGGTCTTTATCCCATAGTCGTTTTGATTATATGCTAACTTGAAGGTGTTGTTATTCTCAAGTTACAAGACTCTCGGGCGATGAACACTGAAAGTTTGCTTCGTGAAACAATTTTGGAGATTTCCTTCACACTTAACAACTCTGCAATGCCGATCGTCGATGACCGTATATGTTTATCTGACAAAATTAGAGTTATGTGACTACCAACAACACAAAGTGAAATATTGCTGTTGTCCCTGAAATACCTACATTTAGTAGTAACTGGTGGCAATACAAAGATATCAGTAGGGACTACAGCCTATATTGACGTTGTTTTATTTTTTAGATATGTTCGTTTTTAGGCACCTGTCTGAAACATTAAATATCTGACAAACCATAATTCTATTTTGAAGCGTCCCCTTGTCCATGAACAGGACATCTTTTTCCCCCTGGCAGCTTTATTCGTTTCATTTCGTTTCGTTTTGTTTCTTTTCATATATTTATGTCGTAAGAGGCGTCACTCATTTATATCGTGAGAGGTGTCACTACAAAATAGCTCTGTGTAATTTTTGATCTTTTGTGACTTTTCGATCCTCAAGTCTTGTTTCACATCTCAAATTGCTCGATATCTTTCACTGGATGACGGTGATGGGTGACGATATGTCGTACATATTTCTGATGCAACTTATTTCTTTGGACTAGATTCATTTCTACTGCAAATTTTGAATTATTACTATTATTCTTTGTCCTATTCGCAGCTTGCATTAATTACACCAGAATTAGATTAGATGTTCAATGTGTAGTCTACTATTATTAACGTGTTTCAATCAATTTCTTGATAATGTTTCCCTCTCTTGTTTGCCAAATGCTCAAAAAGCATCGACTTGTATGAAGAGCAGAGGGGCCCACACTCTACAAGCTCCGTCTTTTCAGTGGGTCCCTCCGTTTTTCGCCTTGTGTACGTTGATATTCCACTTTATTTCAATTTACTTCAGGCATTGCAATGTATCTTTACTGTAAGTATAATAAGGACTGCTTTACTTTGTTAAACTCACTTTGTTTGTTCTTTTATATGATTCCTATCACTGGAGAAAGAGTGATGTATGTCATGTTATTTTTTTATTGTCGAAAAACGGAATAAATTTGAATTGAATTGAATTGAACATCAATTCTCCTCGCAATGTAGCACATCTTTTGTCCAAAAGGAATTTATTTTTCTCTTCCCACAAGCTGACCAAAGGGCTTCCTCAACATAATAGTTCCTTACACAAACACACAAACAAGGAATAATAAATAGTCTTCAATTGTGTGGCGTTATCATAGCAACATCTGGTATTGAAGAATGGAAGGATATATGAGAGCTAGTATGTTTTGGAGCCATCAAGTACATTATATTTAAAGAAATATTTTGCACAAATTTTGCATGTCTCAAGGCAAAAAGCTTAGTTACTTTTGAGAATAATTGCTCCTTCTTCCATAGTAAAAACTGTCTTTCATAATTTAAGAGATAAGCTCAATTTTGGTCATTTGAAGAGAAATAATCACATTTTGTGCCGTCAACGTCAGCGGACTGCAGAGACTTAACCCTTTGTGTAAGTCTGCTGCAAAATTTAAAGCACGATGTTGGAGTAGAACATGAGCGTTGAGTTACATACTGTATACAGAATGAATTTGGCACTTCACGGTCTACCTGTAACTTATACGTCTTTGTGATAGCTTTCCATATGGCCGGAGCACGGAATATGCCGGCACCGCCGATTGAATGATTGTGTGGATTGTTTCGAAGGAATTTTTCCTTATGTGGTATGAGAAAATTATAAGTGATATCTTAATATGTCACCTTTAAGGGGCTACTTTTTGCATTTCTTTCTAAGCGTGTCTTCATTCTTGAACAGTACAGTTGGCATACGAGAAGAAATCCCGTATGCTCTTCACATTTTTTTTTTTTTGTTGTTTTTTTTTTTTGAGGAGCGATGATGCAATTGTTACAAAGGCGCTACCACATGACATCGCGAATTCGGAAACAAGTCCCTTATAAAAAAAAATCATATGTGATGGAGGCTTATGGTTTCCTAAGTGGAACGATTCACCGATCTGAGGATAACTGCATGATAAAGGCACAGCGGCGGGTCCAATACCCCCCTCATCATTGCAATCCTCGTCGCTTAGGCAGTCGCCCGTCCACTCCCCTTATCACGTCAAACCGGAGAGCAGACGTCCGCGTGCGGACGATGCAAAAGCCCGCGTAGCTGAAGCGACACAAATTTCACACACGCTGCGTGAGGACGTCAATCCCTCTTTGCTGTCTAGGCAATGCTATTGTAGCCATTAAAATCGTATCCAAACATCGTTAGAATCGCATCGAGCCCGGTGATTTACAAGATTTTAAGATCATCTAAATAAACGCAGCAGGTAATTTGTCGAGGCTGTTTTATTCAGGCAGATGACAATCGTCTACAGTCGAACATGGTTTTCACGAAAGAAGATTAGCCAACTCCCCCACCCCCTCTTTATTTTTCCTCTTGGTTAACAGCGTCCGCATCAATTGAGGAGCCCCTCCCCCAACTTTGCTTACCCCAAGCCCAGACTCAGCACACTCCGTAAGCAGCGTGGGGAAATCTGTACGGCACTTAGTTTACGGTAACCATCGCTACAGCTTCATTCCAGGCGGTCAGTCTTTCTTATCAGTTTGGCACAATCGGCACACTTCATCTGAGATTCGTTACAGTTTCATTCGACAGATATCAAATATTTTTTTTTATCACAGTTGTCTTGTAGCGACTTGAATCCTTTGAAATCACAATAATTCACCAACGTTTGCTGAATTATCATATGCTGATTTTTCTTTCCAAAAAACAAGCAAACAAACAAACTTAAATTGTGATTGACGTGAATTGAACGAGACGGACAAGTAATTAATTACCTGTCGGGAAAAGTTACATCAGACATCTTAACCTGGGAACACTGTTTGAAGGTAAGTCAGTATTTCAAAATTTCACAAAAAAATTGTGTCGTTTCAAATTTTAATTGACTTCTAATTGAATCGTTTCCATATTGCAAGTCTACGTTGTAAGCCTATGTGCTCTAGAGTTCCTTATTTCACAGTAAGAATTTGTTGTTGCCCAAACCTTTGCAAAAAAAAAGAAGAAGAATTAATTACTTCATGACGTTTATTTGTACTTTCAATTAGAAATTATCATTTTATGACGTCACTGTATTCTTTTTTATTTTAGTGTTGATTTCACTTATTGGGTAAAACACACTGTAACCTTGATAAGAAGAAACAAACTGCAAACCATAAAAGTGGGCATTATACTGCTTTAAAAAAAAAAAAAAAAAACCTAGATGGGGAAAAACCCATATTCATCGTGACATCGGAATAGTAATTCTATTACGCGCAGTGAATTTTACAGGGATTCGCTTTTAGTGTGTCCAAACACGATTTATGTGCATGGGTAGGAACGTGTTGATTTCGAAAACTGTTTCTGTACTTTTGTTTCCCTAAAACACTGCCTGCAGGAACTTGGTCGTTGTTGGTTGGAATGTGTGTGTGTTTGTGTACTTTACACCATGCCGACCTTTGTCGTAAAAAAAGTTAGCTATCATAAAAATCATATATCATTTCTACTTTCAAATCTCCTCTTTGTATATTAGCGATATTAAATTGATCCATGGCGCTCATTCTTTATGCTGCCTAACACGGGAAATATGACAAGAATGAAACGTCATGGGTTTTAACCTCCATTTTCGTGTGTTTGCTGTTCTCACTGGAAATGTTTGATGTACCGCAGAAAACAATCAATAGTACGTAACAACTATTTTTGTCAAACACCATGACTGTATAACGGCTCGACCGCCCATTACCCATCTTCTTATTGCCTTGAGCGGAGGAATAATCTTATCTCCGACTAATCGGCCCTTCTGTAGCCAACATTGATTTTTCCTTTCATAGGGTTGAGAAACCTTCAATAGTCGAATCATGGCAACGTTGCACCGCTTTCTTTTTCCTATAGTGGGAACAAGACGTTACTCACCGTGGATGTAAACGAGTGAAGATAAACCGTCTATTTAAAATCACACGCTGATTAATTTCTGTCCGCGAGAACATGACTGAAGCTCTTTTTAGAAATCAATTTCAGATTTAACCTCGGTGATCGTGAGTAAACAATCGTATCTGGAAATATATCTCAAGGTCTGTCATGACGAAAAAAATTTGCCCTGTATCGTGAGAAACAATGTTTTCATTGGAGTGAATATCATTTAAAACAATGTATCGATCTAAAACATGTCTATTACAAATGTGAAATGTGACGAATCCATGATTTCTCATAATTCGTGAGAAACAATGTTTTCACTGGAGTGAAAACCATTCAAAGCATATATCAATGTAAACCATTTCTACTATGAATGTGAAAAGTGACGAATCCATGATTAGGCTTTTGCACATAAAACCCCAACAAAACAAACAAAACGAAACGAAACGAAACAAAGCTCAAACATGCGTGCAAGAACATCAGACTTGGCATTACAAAAAACTGAGACAACGTGTAAATGGCAAATGCATGTTATAACAGATGCCATTATGATTATGACACATGTAAGTTGTATAAGGGAAGAACACAAATAACTGGCATGACTGGATTAAATTTGAATGTAGACTCAGATTTTTTTTATCTATTCACAAAGCGAACAAAAGAAGTTAGCTTGATATTATATTTTATTCTATTTAACTTAAACGATATGAACTGGCCACTTTTGGTCTCACAGAAAAAGGAAAGTTTTAGGAGTCATGGTACGTGTTACTGATAGAAATGAAACTTCAAAAACCCAAGCATTCTACCTGTTTTGCTAACGGAGATTACTCTATCAAAGACCAATGAATTTGACAAATTTGTAAACAATTTATTTGATTGATACGATCAGATTTTGAATTGATTTGAGTTGATTTGAGCTGATATGAAATATACAATACGTTGAATTGTTGTTGTTTTTTTAA
Organism: Diadema antillarum; assembly: GCF_040938485.1. Lineage (NCBI taxonomy): Eukaryota > Metazoa > Echinodermata > Echinoidea > Diadematoida > Diadematidae > Diadema > Diadema antillarum. The sequence continues at coordinate 709,604 of NW_027271621.1, forward strand.
TTTACACTTACAATGCAATGTTATCTACAATTTCAATTTATTTTCATATTTCTTAATGAAAAAAAAATGATATGACAATTTAAATTTTAACTTTAATTTTGAATTTGAATTTGAAAGTAAAGTGACACACAATATCCGGCTAAGATGATAGATTCGTTAGATAGGAGACAGAATCACTGTTTTTTTTGTAGAAATGCATAACACCAAGGCATGTGTCTCCAGGTATGTGTGATGTCATAGACTCGACACAGAATAAAACAAATGAGATGATACTTGGGTATGGTAGACTAAAGTCTGCAATACTTACATCGCAGGAAGAACTTTTGGTTAAGGAAGAGCTTTTGGTGTATCATCAATCAATCCAGTTTTTTGTTCCCTATTACCAGGTAATTCAACCGTTGTCATTGCTTGCTATTATAGCAGTACATCGAAATTGCTCCCAATATTATAGGACCCTTGAGGAAGACACAGAATTTGACGCAGGAAAATGAATATCGGTAAACGTTCGCTTTGATGTATTAAATTTAGCACGTATGTAGTATACACGATTTCCTTTTTTGATGTACAAACATTTGGTTTCCTGGAACACCTGTTATACTATGCAGATCATTGTTGGAAATATATACCGAACCCCCTTTTTGTTTTCATGCCCAAAAAGTTCACAATACAATAACGTGTCTGAGTTTCTTATTTCCAGGTGACGGCCTCCACATATCTGCGGTTAAGTTGTTTGTTTATTTGTTTGTTTGTATTTTTGGTTCACACACATTTCAGACCTAACTCTTTTCTTAGCATATCATAAAACACTGAAAGTTCCATTTTAGTGAATATTCGGAAACTATGAATTCTAGAATCGCGAATTGATTTTTAAATCAATTTTTAGCACATACTATATGAAATCATAGTATTATATAGACCGAATTTTGTGAACAAACAAGGGAAAACAGAGAGAAATAAAGTAAGCTGCTATACGTGCAATGTATATCATTTAATCAGAACAAATGTTTTTGCGTTTACATAACTAAATACACGCGTTATGAAACTTGTTACAAAATCATTCAATGGATATATTATAGAGATATGTATGTGAGTATGTGTATGTGTGTATGCATTAGTGTATTTTGAGTATTATTCATTGATGCGTGTGTTTTGAATGTGCTGGTAATCAACTGTGATGGTACTTCAGCCATAGTAGCCGGATATCACAATACATCAGTAAGAATGTCCATCTTTAGGAAGAAGTCACGGCTTGTCTTGATTTCTTCGACATGCAGGGAATGCAGAAATTCCACATGTGTAGTACATTCTTACGGATAGATGGCGATAAAAAAGAGAAGGGTGTATATATATATATGCTTCACTGAGTTTGCTAAAAGATCGAGGGGTACTTTCCCCAAAAGATGGAGTGAAAATATTTATTCTGTGCTAAGCATGCATATCGAACGTCTGTCAGACATTTCTTGATTCAATTACTGCGCTATGTCATTTTTGAAGACCCTCTCTCCGTATTTCTCTTCGCCTGAAGTGAGTGTGTGTACAAGCATGGTGAGTGGAGGCTTTATTGCCTTGATCACTTTTTCTCCTCCCTCTCCTCCTCCTTCGCCCTGCTTCGCCCTTTACACGTTGTCATTAGCAGTAGATGAGAAGTTCATCACAAAAGTGATGGCTTTCTTGCCGCGTATCATAACATCTGCAGGGCTGCCGCGCTGTTGCCAAAAAATTTCGCCCCTCTCACTAGCGGGGGCTAGGCAGGCCGCCTGCCGTGCCGATACCACCACGTTCCCTGCCAAGGTAACAATCCGCCGCGGCTGCCTACACTACGCTTGGCGATACACCGCCTCTTGCTCGCTTCTCGCCTCTCGCTCCTGTGGGAGTCAGCGGAGTGTATCACCTCGTCGCAAATGAGCCGAGTCGCCCCCGGAAAGATTCTTACTCCGTCTCATTTCTCTGTCCGTCTCCCCCTCCCTCTCCCCATCTCCCAGTTCCTCCTCTTTCTTCCTCTCGGTTCCTCGGTCTCACGCGCCTGAATGACATTTGCGTCGAACTTGATTCTTTAGGATCAACAGGAGGGGTCGCTGATGCATTCCAAAGAACATCCATCAAGAACTGTTGGAGGAAAGGAAATTCTCCAAGTTTCTTGTATAAGACTTGGTGTGATTTGATTGTACAGCAGGTGGTGCTAAAGTGTATTGACACTTCTTGGCTACTAACAGCTGACTAGCAGCTAACACCAAACATTACATAAAAAAAACTGTCAAGAAACTAATCTCAACTTATAAATCCGAGTTGTGTGTGCGTGTGTGTGTGTGTGTGTTTTATATCATCATTTATCTTCATTAATAAGTTGTCGTGTTAGCGCATATCCATGATGCGTAAATGCGTAAATACATACACACACCAACCCCTTTAAGCAGACATCGGCAGTTTGAAATTGATATTGTCACAATGTGGACAACTCACTTTCATGCTTATGTTTGTAATATAAACGCAGTGTTTAGGCACGTTCGTTTTCCCTGCGGATGTAATTTGTACCATTAACAAAGCCTTGCCTCTGAAAAATGACATCAAGAAAAGACCAAACTCTCGTATGCCAGTCCAAAACCCTTGGATTATTTCCCTCGGGCTGTGTTGAGAGCATACATTTCAATTTCTCGAATTCGGAGTTAACGTGCTTCGGGACAGCACCGTCCGTGTATACTAAGGGGAACGAGCGGCCTCAATCACTGTCGAGATGGATGTTGGCAAGACATAGGAGGCAACCCCTTGAGGTCGAAGGTCAAGTATGTGTCACTCAGAGGTCATGATCACCGGCTGGTACTGCTCTACGCGTCCAAGGACAAGACTTAAAGCAGCGCTGTGACAAAACGAATAACAAGTATATTCTTTAAAAATTATGAAATCATCTTCAAGACACACTTTCCTCAATTACTAGTTGGAGAACTTCGAGTGTAAAAGAACATAATAGATGGCTTGGGACTGATGGGAAAAAAATCAGTGTTATCAAAGGAAGATGAAGAAGTATTGCTTGGTTGATAGACAGGTATTCTGATAGAAAGAACAAAAGCTCAAAGAATGTGAAAAAATCGGTAATAGCTTCTAAACTTGATTATTGTCAATGACCAAGCAAAGATCTGCTTTTTGACCGCATCCGTGTTTGTCTGTATATTTCTTTCAAAATATAGTGATTATCAATCATTTCCTACCATTTATCTGCCTTTCAGGAACGTCTAGCTGTCTATTGTTATATGTTATGAAGAATCTTGCAGATTTATTGTAAGTGGACGAACGCGGGGGAAAATAATTCATTCTGTTCGAAAGGTGGGTGGATATTTTGTCCACTTGCATGAGAGTTTCTCCGATTGGCCAGTTATCTCTCTGCCCTCACAGACTTGTCACTTTGATTGGAATTGTTAGAAATCTTTTAACCGACAAGACCTGGTCTGTTTCCTCCGTGTGAGCGGTGTTGAAAAGACGCAAAATTAAAGGGAAAGTGCGTTAATATCACTGACAATCATTCTTCATACTGTGATAATATATTCAATCATAGTATTGAGATTTAAGGGTTTCTGGGACGAACACTGGACTAAGGGTTTCTGGGACGAACACTGGACTAAGGCTTTCTGGGACGAACACTGGACTAAGGCTTTCTATAGCTCAGTCGGTAGAGCACCGGGCTGGCAATGCGAAGGTCCCGAGTTCGAATCCCGATGGAATCCCATTTTCTTTGCTCATTTTTCCACTGATAAATATATTTGATTGTCACATACTTCTCATAAGTCGTAATGATGTTATATAATCTTATATAAATCAACTCTCCACAAACCATGTACAAAGACAACACAAGATTCATGTTTTTGTTGTTGCTGTTGTTGTTTTTTGTTTTTTTTGAGGGGGGGGGGGGTAATGCGGGAAACACAACCCAATTCATGAAAGGCAACATCATACATGGGGTGTTATCATAACACACCAATTAAAAGAAAACAAAAGATAATTTGAGGGGATTATGCTTTCCTTTTGAAGTGAATACATTGTATAGTGAATTTTGTTTGTGGCTAAATGGGAGCCATGTGACGCCATGACGTCATTATATAGTTTGATTTGAATGTGTAGTTGCTCCTATATCACCGAACACATGTAAAAGTTTAACATTCTTTAACTCTTAGACCCGGTTAGACCCTTAGACTCCACTGCCATTCTGCTTGATTTAACTCTACTCTGGGGCACTATGGCATAGTGAATAAGACTCTAGACCTTTAATCACAGAGTCCTAACTTCAAATCCCGCCAAGTGCCTACTTCTTTGACAGGATTTTTGTTTTACCTACCTTGTCTCTCCCGACCCAGGTGCTTCAATGGGCGAATGTCACGTGTTCGACAACACGAATCATACAGCTCACGAGTCATACGGCCCAAGGGTTTTACAGCTCACAAGTCATACAGCCCATGAGTTCGACACTTCGCAAACAGGTCCACCAGACCGACACATTAAGTCTCGTGTTGTAATGTCGAACTCATAGGCTCTTTTTACCTATAGTGTCGAACTCATGGGCCTCATTTGCCTAGTGTTGAACTCATGTGCTGTTTGACTCGTGGGCTGTATGACTCATGGACCGATTTTCAATATCGAACTCATGGGCTGTATGACTCGTGGGTATCGGTCTCGTGGGATACCCTCGACTCGTTTCAATTGGTACCTGGCAAACTAGACTTCTTAGGATAATAACAATGGTAGGACCCTCTGGTAGAGCAGTGGCAACACTAAAGAGGCTATACCCTAGATAAAGCAGACCATGGTGCTATTTTTATCAATATCATTATCGTCACTGTTATTTTTTTCAGTATCATTATCATGAGCACAAAACAATAACCGTCAAAATGATCATTGATGCTTATGACTGCTTGTCTAACGATATCATGATACACAGACCAATTGAAAGGTGAATAAGTTTGACATAACACTAACACACACAGGAATACTGAACCCTCGCCCCCCCCCCCCCCCCAAAAAAAAAAAAAAGAGAGAGAAAAAAAAAAAAAAAAAGAAAAATGAGAAAATATCTAAATCACAAGCTGAGCGTTTGTAAGAGAAATTCATTTTCTGTCCAAATAGACACATTGATGATCACAGCAACAGGTCATACTACTATCATATAGTGATGGTGACACTGCTACAACTACTACTACTGATATTGCAATGATAATTATGATAAAGGTAATGATAATAATATGCCCTTATATACCCGGGACATTGTCATCCCACAAAGACCGACACCCAAGAGTCATACAGCCCACGAGTTCGACATTGAAAAAAAAAAGGTCCACGAGTTATACAGCCCATGAGTTCGACGCTAGGCAAATAAGGACCATGAGTTCGACAATATAGGTTAAAAACAGCCCACGAGTTCTACATTACAACAAGGGGCTTAATGTGTCGTCTCGTGGGCCTTATTTTCTTAGTGTCGAATTCATGGACTGCATGACTCGTGGGCTGTATGACTCGTGAGCTGTATGATTCGTGAGTGTCGAACTCGTGACGTGCACGAGAGTCTAGAGCCTTAGCCACTATTCCACAGTGTTGCTATCATGTTTAGGTGCCGTGGTTTGACGCGGTATTATACTATCATGTTGCCCACAACAGCGTTTGTGAAAAGAATGAAGAGAAAACTATTTGTTCAACCCCTAAAAGGATGAAATGTCCAGCAATTAACGATCCCTAAACATTCCAGCATGGTATTAGAAACACGTGCACATTGATTAATGTGAAAAACTTGAATATACGTCGACTTTTGCGTTGAATTTTACGACATGTGGAGAATTGCACGATTAAAGAAACCGTGTTACAGTTTCCGGGTGTTTTCTTTTTTGAGCTCTTTTTCACTCGTCCCTCGCCGGTTTGTCGAGCTCTCAGACACAACAAAGAAGAACACCTGGATTCGGCTGTCATTAGACAGATTCATCAGATGCGCCGGACACTTTTGCAATTACCCCGATAAAGACCAGGTAACTGATGATAACAAATTTATTATCTCTTTGCGCCGAAGCAAACGGGGCGATTTCCCATTTGGCTTACGAGTTCCTTTCAGTCTCGACTCTTCGATTCACTTACCGTCGATTCATGCCGACACGTTTTGTATCTGGGCAATTTTATTTCTGCATTTGTACAATTTTCACATTTCGATACCTCTTATATGATGGCATGAGAATGTGCCATTGAATGGCTTGTATATCGGGGCGGCTGGGATAAGCTTTGACAATGCATTGGTGGTACGCACTGCCTTGGGCCTTCATTTTATACTTCTGTGATCACCTTGGCAGCCTTTTGAGTCCTCACAGCTCGCCTTTTTGAAAACGTAATTGGCGGTTTCAACTGATCTGCGGGGCCCCCATAAACAAACTCCATTCATTTAACCTTTCCATCAGGACATATTAAAACGGTTATAAAGCGACACTGATGAAATCCATACAAAGCGGTGTCTTTGCTTGACGAAGCAGGCAGAACCTACCGACCCGACCCAAGCCGAGGGAGGGAGAAGTGTTGCCTGTAACAGGGTGCAGTTTCGTGCGGAACAACAAAATCAGGCCGCGAGAACACTTGCTAACAGCTATCATCTTTATGGTGTGCGCGGCGTGCGCGTTCGGGTATACTGACCTCCAATGAAAAGGCATTGTCGTTGATCCTAGACTTAGTCACGAAGTCAACGTCCACAGACAAAAAGACAACCCCTATTGATGCTGCGGACATGTTAAGGACAAGAAAGGATGAGGAGTATTGACTTTCCGTTTCCTGGGTCAGCATCTGGACTGCAATACGAAAAAAAGGAAAGAAAAAGGAGGAACAATGAAATAATAGAAATTTACATTTGTTGTGCTTGCGACAGATGCAGATGAGGACTGACGTAAAACTACTCAAAAATAGGTTATTCGTTCTTTATGCGACGTTGTACACGAATGGAACGAATACTGACTTCAAGTTGAAAAAAAAAGAATTCCTCAAAGAAGTACATACGTGTGAATATAAAAATCCATCTAGACGGTCATACCAGTTTTAGACGGTTTGGAACTTTGTCCACGGACATGGGGATATTCCTCACCCCTATCGGAATATAATATTAGTTGAATAAGAGCTTATAAGAATATTCACAATGTTTTTAACACCCGTAATGATAATAATACCCAGGGAGGATGCCACTAAGATTTATTCACAGCTGAAGGAACATATAAAATAAAACGGAAAAGAGAAAAAAACCTTTCAACTTCAGGTATCACTTAAAAAGAAATGATTTTGTTTACAGTCCGGGGGAAGGGCGTGGTCTAGGAGAGGAAGGGGATTTTGTCGAGGACGCCTTTGAACTTTTAAGACAGTATTTATAAACAAACAAGCAAACAAATCCCTAATTACTGAAACATGAAAATACGTCATTTTTGCAGTAAAGAAATATAATACCGTGACTGTAATATTTCGATTTTCTGGTTTTATTGAACAGCGAAATGTCAACTGTATACTGCAGGAGATCTTTTGGTCGTGTTCCATTTCGAGTGCAATTGGTATTAATAACTTATTTCGTTGTATCATTTATTGAAGCTTGGGCTATTTCCAACAATCACTGACTGGATATTTTTTTCCAATTGGCGGTTTACCGTTTTCTCTTCTATTTGGTCTCATGCATCCCCCCCCCCCCCGATCAATTCAGAATAGAAATTCCCTGTTATCATAACATCTTTCTCGCTTACAACTGGAAAGTAACACTCTAAAGCCAATAGCCTCTTTCTGAGAGCATCACCCGTTTTCAGTAAAGCAACTACTGAGTGTGCGAAACCAACCGAAGCGTGGAAACCATAAAAATAATGTTTTTGTCCTACACACATTCACACCATTTCAGTCCTTACAAATCAAATTATCCTTCATTTATGGCGTTTCCACCGGTAACAGTCAATCGTTTTGACACCATAGCCTAGTTTCTCGTCCAGCTCGGTCTTCCTGTATTGTATTCTGAGGACTTTGCTCCAATGGCAACAATTGGAAACTAAGGAGATTCACACACACAAAAAGGAAAAGCTTCAGTCGGACCCACCAAGCGTCTGGATTAGGAACAAAAAACGGAACATAGAAAAAAAAAATTATGAAATTGGAAAGGGTCATTGTCAGGAAATATGATTGACCCGTAGGGTGTTGTGAGCTTACTTCATTGAAATCGAGTGCAATACCGTCATGAGAATAAAAAAAAGCATATCTACTGTTTACGGATGATGCTGACACCATATAACGATTCGGCCGATGCCGCGCTCTTGGGCTGATGTCTTTGCTCTGGTCTGAACTCGCTCCAGAGTGGTGGTGTATAGTAGTTAGCTTGAGGGTATTGATCGAAATAGAGAAATGACCACTTATTCATACACCTATATAGGATCAACTCCTGCGCGTTCAATTGCCGAATCTGCATAGATACTTGTATTATTTGAGTTGGAGGTGCCCAATCACCGCACTGCTTCATTGTTGTGGGGTAAAAGATGTTTTGTGCGTAGCGCAAAAGTCAATTTTCTAGCTGCATCTGACTAGCTATTGTCTGCCTGCGACGAACGCCTCCCCGGCCGCAGGAACTCTTCACAAAGAACCCGTTCGTAAATAGAATGAGCTGCTTCTATGAGCAACACACTTAATCCTAAACATGAGAGATTTCAATAAATTCCTTTTGACTTTGCGACGGCAGAGGAAAACACTTTTTTCTTTTTCTTTCTTTCTTTCTTTCTTTCTCTCTCTCTCTCTCTCTTTGTGAATCGCGGTGTATGATTTTTTCCTCATAAAGAATGGTTGAATATGCTGAAGATGCAAGTGGGAAAAAACTTAGGTCAAATACGATAATAAATGACCACCATACAAATCTAGTGTTATGAAGAATGAGAGGTGCCTTAGGGAAATTCATGGTGGGAACTTCCAAAGTCACCAACCGCCTTCTCTCGTGTCTTTGCCAGAACCAGCTGAAGAGCAATTAAGAATTTGTCATATAGGAATTCACTCCCACAATGAGAAAAGAAACCGAAGTTGGATTTGATCGTCAGGATTTTGTTTGTCGCTTCATTCCATCAGATTGATACTACGTGAACCGTCCGTGATACTTTTAATATAAACAAACGCATCAAAATATGAATAGGAATGCTAGATGCTTTAACAAAAAAAAAAATCGATGGAATAAAGTGTCATGAAGCAGGGCAAGGAATACGATGGCACGGTGCTGAACAAACGTGGCACAAAAGTGTAGGCTAATTACAAGACAAGGGTGACTGAACATAACGCCAAAGTTGCCATTTACATTTTACACTCTTCATGTGAGCTCGTTATGCACATCACGCAAGCAAACCTGTCGTCTTAGCAATCAAGACTGGAGGGAGTATAACTGGAGGAAGTCTTCGCTTCCTTTGCCCTAGCGGATTTCGCGTCCATGTTTGATTAATTCATCGACACATTTTGGGTCGTGCGTCTCGATCTGTGCGCCGAGCGCCACAGTTGTGGCCGTTCAGCCAGCAGACAGCCACCACTAGAGGACATCATACCAACCAAACCTGGGCTGATTGAGCCGGCTAAGCAATTTTTCTCTGACACTTCTTCCACAGTTGCGCCACCCAGAGCCCGTCGATCACAGTGGTGGAGCTAGTCCAATAGCGATCCCTCATTCTGTGGCTCTTTGCAGTCTGCAACTGTAGTCCCATTCGAAGGAAAAGCGGTGTGTTTCGGGACCTCTGAGCCAAAATCATATGAGCCTGATGGTTGAATAACATCGTACACTTCACACTTGAAATCTGTCAAATGGATTTGTTTATGATTGTCTTTGCCCTATCTGGAGTCTGCTACTGAGATTGTCTGGACTTTCACTTATCGTGGTAAGATATGAAACTTTGCATTCATAAACACTTGATGCAGTTTCCCCTTCTTGTAAATTTTCGTTAATACGGTCCAGATTGATACTTTCTGGTATGAAAATGTTTGTAAAGCATATGTAGACAAAATGATTCGTCATACACAGTACGTGAGCATCAGAGTATTAATTCTAGCCAGAGGTTATCTCAGTTTTACCCAATTTTCTTCGTGATTTTACCAAGAGATTACGGAAAACTGCCGATGGAAATGACAAGAATATTCTCTTACGTTACGAAGATCGTTGGACACACTGCTTGAACTTTGTGATATTTGTAAAATAGCAGAGATTTTGTCTGCTAAAATCTCATTTCTATGATCTTTCAAAAATAGATTTAATTTCTACATATTATCGGGACATGCATCGTTTGTCTCATTTTGCTGCTAAAACACACACACACACACAAACCCACAAAAACTTATGGATTGTCAAAGACTGTACCAACACACTTAGAATATGCGGAATTCTCCAGGAAGTAGTTTTACATTTTGACAAGGATTTCACATTTGAAACACACGAAAATAGCTTTTGGTTTAGGCAGTATCGCTGATTTTAGCTTCTCGGAATTTCCTTCTCATTCAAACTGTAGTTTTATCATTCATTCCTTCATCATCATTATCACAAAACAGCCATTCCTTTGGTTTAGTTCACTTTAGATGCAATCAAATTGACCTTTAAAAAGCATCCAGAGTGAACAAATTAAATAATCCACGAATAATTTGTTGGGAAAGTCAATTGACATTGATTTTGGTTATTTTTGTCTGTGCCCCTTACAGTTTGACAATATTTTCGTTAATTATTATATATACAACGATGGTAAATATCGCATGGTGGACTCAACGTACGTCTGTCATTGTGACATGCAAAGAAATATTTTCGTTTAGAACTTATAAACAAAACGACATGATTCCTGTGTATCCAGCATTTCAATGCTTAATGTCCGTTAGTTATTTCAAATATTCACACTAAGAGACAGATACATCAAACATTCAATATTGGCTTATAAAAAAAGAACAAGAATTAAGTGAAATATCTGCACGTTGGAAATGAAGGAAACATCTTTCAAATTTGAATGAAGAAGCGACAATAATTATGGCCACAAATTGAATCCTTAACTCTTTGCGCCACTCTGTACAACATAGGAATAGGACAAAAATATAGTCATTAGTGGAAAGACACATAGAAAACGTTTTTGACAACAGGAAAGATCGCAATAAAAGAATGTTGTCTTTTCCTATCATTCCACTAATTTGCATTTTAAACACACACATAATTGTAACAATTTTAGCTGGTTGGATTTCATGTTCCACTTTATTTTACACGTTCATTGATTGTGGCCTTGTTGATAGTGCAGTGTGTATTCATATACCTTGTATGTGGAACAAATCTGGGCAATTGTTTATCAAAATATACATTAAGTTAAAAGATTATATTGGTAGCACTGTGACTCAAACACAATGACTGATCACAATCCTGAAATAGCAGATGGGTGGCAATGCAGTGGGCCATCGTAAGATAATGATCTATATTAATTCTATACCTCAAGTAACTCTTTGTTCAGTACGGCAATTTCCCTCTGGTGAAATCAAACCTAATCGGTCGTGGAAAGGCGATGTTATTAATTGATTTCATAGCATAGTATCTAAACGTATCTTCACCTCTATTTAGAGAGTAAAACATGTCGTGAAATCTTTAGGCCTTAGTTAACTAAACACCCGTCATGCTATCGTATGACATCAGCGAATTAGTTTCACCATGTAAGCGTCACGATTGTACACTAATCTAGAAGCTGATGCGCATGATTTACAGTTCAAACCTAATTGAAATGCAAAATGTCAAGGTCATTCTTTTTTCATCGTAAGTACTACAAACGGGGGGGGGGGGGGACAGGTGACCAGCTATTTCATTTAACATTTCGCGCATGTCGTAGCAATGAATATCGGACATTAATTACAAGAAACAGTTGCTTGCAACATTCGATTGATTATACATGATCAAAAGTTTATTTATTCGGCGGTTACGCACTGTAAACATGTTTTACAAGAAGTAAAGAAATTAGTCTTGAACATTTGAGTTTGACATTTTGAAACTTTCTCCACATACAGAGTTAACATAGTGTTAGCATTTTTGTGTGTGTGAGAAAGGACAGATACAGATAACAAGCTTGACTCAATAAATAAAATGTAACCATTTAAGAGTACTAATCTGACGTGGAGCAAGGTAGCCTTATTAAAAGCATGGTAGATAAATATGTACATAAACCTTCCTGAGTACAAATTATGGAGTCATAACATGTTCAGAGGAATATACAAAATATAAGAATTACATCAGCAAAGAAGATGAAATAGAAACAGGAATATCCCTTGTTTTATTTTAGTGAGGTAAATGAAGTGAAAGAATTCGTGTTTACATCTATTTCTTGTCCAATACATCATCAAGGTGTTATACATGTGCATGTATGTATGGATGTATGTGTGTATGTGTGTGTACGTGTGTATGTGTTTTGAAGGTTTTGACAATCGAGGCATATTACAAACACAATTGAATCCCCATTAAAGTCTTTGGCGCCAAACCAGCATCTGTACAAGGTGATACTTGTTTATCGATAATAGTATATTGCATATTATTCATTCGTATAGAATTCAGTAGACTCATGATGGCAAAACACACTTTCCCATTACACGTGGCAAAATTAATTTCATTTACAGCGTTTATGCCCCGACACGAATGTGTTATTGTATAGCTTGCAAATAGGTGGCTTCATATTAATTTCATGACCCCCTCCCTCCCCCCCCCCCCAAAAAAAAGAACGCAACCACTTGCTGCTTGCACGATCAAATCTTGCGATTGTCTCCTTGAGCCATCTGTCGAGATCGTCTCTGAAAGCGGCAGTCTTGGAAGCATATGGACGATTCGTTTTTGACTAATGGCCGAATAAAATGTAGACACTTTGTCCATTGTTGGTCAGGATTGCTCGTGACAAGGTTTTCATTCGACCTGTCTCATCCCAGAATATGGCGGCACTACAAAGTGTTGACAACGTCGACAGGAGACACCAAACGTTCCCGGCAGGCCACACAATCTGGAAGACAAATTATCAGTTCAGTCAAATTTGTCAACCGTGTTGTATCCACAACTATATCTGAGCAGAAGATCGTAGACATAATGATCCTAAAGTTCAGTTCATTCCGTCGATGGAAAAAAATACAGATTTGTGATATCTATTGCAGTTGTTCTTTTTTTCTGGAGTAAAATGAAAACGTTAGTCATTCTGTGAGAATTGCTATTCGAATGGAATGAGATTGTTTGATCTTATTGATTTTGATCTCATTATACATGTTGTGTTGAGGTTTGATAATCTATCGATCCAGCGGACAGTTTTGAAATCTGTTCTCACGCCTGTTTGTGTCAATTTGGAATTTGTCAAATTTTGTTTTTTATGCATAGCTATTTGATTGATCCATTTTTGCAGCAACGCCATGTTTCTGTTTGATCTCACTTAGCAAGAGGCCATCATCTTGTAGCCATTACTATCTAAGTATTCAAATTGAAAAGAGCAAACATATATAATAATATACTTTAAAAGTCGTATACGTTTTGCATCATTTAAACCAATGATAACGAGGAATTCAAACCTGTTACTCTCGTTGTGGTCCTCCCTCTGTGAGAGCGAAATTGTCTGTCAAATCAGAAAATTGAGGCAAAAAAAGAAAAGAAGAGAAGAAGAAGACGAAGAAATCAACAGATGTGGACAAGATTCGATACAAATAGAATAAAGACTTACAGGTAATCACACAACAGTTACTAGTATTCGGTATGTGTCTTTTATGATTTGAAACGTCTAGGTTGAAAGTTCAGAATCATTTTCCGGCAGGGGCTACGGTGTCTTGTTTACATTTGCCATCATTAGCCAGATTAAGATGACAACGGGACAATCCTTGAAGGGGGATGGTTCATCAAAGACACGTGATCAATGTTTATTTTACATTTGTTCAACCGCTTATGAAGAAGGCAGTGCCTAACTATTCACTTCAATTGATTGTATTCACACTGTCACAATGTTGTCTCTGACCTTTAGCAAACTGAACGATGAATATCTACTTAAATTTGACACATTTTGGTTGCGGTTAAACCCAGCGAGAGATGGCTATCTATGCGCAAAGTGTCTCTACTTTGTTTGATTATTTACGACGTGTTGCAATACTCTGTTTGTCTTCGAATATTGCTTGGATTGTTATATGGGGCAATGATCACAGGCGATGTGTTTCAAAATATTATCAAAGAGTTGATCACTTTTTTTGTAAGGAGACTACGCACAAAAAAAAGGGTGAACGTCTGAATGGTCGAACTATTAATTTGAGATGGTATCGTCACATCGCGTCTTTATCTGGTTCTTATCAAACTGCCCACATATGGGGCGATTAGGAAATGCTCGCATTAACGTTATTTTATTGCAAGGTGCAGGTACAAAACTGTTGTTTAGTTTGAATCATTACAGTCATTATGATCTTTATTGATAGGACCATAATTAACATCGTTAATAACATTAGTATACTATTCTCGCAAATTTATCTTCATTATCATCCGTACATCATAATTCATTCTAATAACCACATTCAAAATCCTTGCCAAGGAGAAGATTTTGAATATAATTTCATAAACTTAGTACTAGAAAAATATGTTCTGTCTACAATGCAACCCTGGAATATAGTCCTATGATAAGAGTATGCGTATTGTTCGGTTAAGAACACTTTTATTATTTTGAAGCGAAAATACGTGTAATCATAATTACCGATATAGCTATGACGTTCTAACATCTTTATTCATTAAGTCATCTATTTTGCCTTGACGATTTTCAACGTTTTATTCCATCTGGTATCGTCTAGGAAATGGTAATTAGAGAGCAAATTCTGAAGTTGATAGAAGACTTAACATGGTAATGAAAAAGATTTTTATTCATATTATATATTATATTACATTATTCATATTCATATTATATAATACTTGTATTTAGACGTCTGAATCGTGTGGTTATCATTGAGGAGTTGGTTGATAGTTATAATAGTTGTAAAAATTGTTTAATTCACCAAGACATGTGTGGTCTTAAAACAATTCATTTTTTCTACTTTCATAACCTGTTTTTTATCAATCTTTGAAAATATATAACCAACAAATCCTAGCACAGACAAAAGTCGAACCATTTCATCAGAATCATTTCTACTGTCGTATATGTTAGCAATTACATTTTTACCATCCATTTCGCTGTTATGTTACAAAATGTGTCAACGCTTTTATTTGCACGAAAGGTCATCAGATACAGGTCTGTCAAATTTACAGACAGCGTCTGTCCAAATCATGCGTACATTTTTTGTCATATTTGTGTTTAGTGCCAGGGTTCCGTGTGGTTTAGATGATATATTTAGATACTTTTATAGAATTGTCACACTATTTTGTTTTGATATAATAATTGTAATTATGATTAACAGGGATTTAAAACAGTAATAAACAAAGGGCTATGGAGGTAATGTTCCCTTTGGTTTATTTTTTTTTCGGGGGGGGGGGGGGTCTAGTCTATTCAGGTTAGCTTGACGTCATTATCCTCAGTAGGTGAACACTGCAAAATCGACACAACCGCAACCATCAATTGAGTCTATATTTCTGTTCAGCTTTAAAATTCGTTATACTTATTTTATTACTAAATGCATTATTCTTCTGTCAATTATAAGGGTTTATTTTCTACTTTTTCTCTACAATTCTACTCCCATTGCTGTAACATCCTCTGACACTTGCTGCCACTGTTACCTCAAAAAGTCTCTCTCCGTCATTTACACATTGTTAGATTTGTTATTGTTTCTTAAAGTAATCGTTTTCTGTGATACTTGTAAATGATATGTGGTTGTTTTTCACATTGAATATAAACACATCCGTCATGGAATATTCTTGTGGTATTTAGAAATTGAAGCCGTCATACATACATACCTGTCTGGGACATTTTACAGTGAATTGAACATTTGAGTACTTAAAGATGTTCATTTACGCATTGTTACACTTATTGTTTCTTAGCATATAATATATATGTTTATTTTTCTAACATACCATGCCTGTCATCGAATATTTTTGTGGTATTTTGAAACTGTGAAGCCTTCTATACAATACCTGTCTGGAGCATTTTCCAATGTAATGAACCTTTCCGTGCTTACATATTATGTTCCGGTTAGAATAACCCCCTATTTTCTGTAAACATCTTAGCCAAGCCTTAAAAAGGGAATACGTGTCAGCGTGAAATAATCCCAGAGATTTGCAATTGCCGCCCGTGAAAATTACCATTGCTACAGAATCTTTAAGCGAACATTGAAATCGCTAAAGTGGTGACACTGCTGGTGAAAAGCTCGAAGATGAGGCTTTTCTTGTCATTCACCGTGGTCATAGTTCATCACCACTCTTGGGCTCTCCTAACGAAGCCATTGCCGACATACCCAACCGAGTCGCAGCGTTGCCAAAGGGGGTATTAGCGGCTGCACTGTGTGGGTAATAGACTATTATGCATTCATCAACCCCTATCATTATGAGCGTATATAACCAGGTGTTGGGAGGTGCCATTATCAATCGTACCCGGCCCCATTCCTCACAAAACGTCGACAAAACCCGTCAATCGAGATTAAATTCACCACAGCTAGGTCTCTTTTGAAACCCTGGTCGCTCACCTTACTCCGTTTCCCATTTTAACTGCAAAACCTCCCTAGACAATCTGCTTAGCAATTTTGAATGTGAGATAAATTTTTCTTTCCATATCATCTGGGACCAGTTTTGTGGTTCTATTGTGCAATGGTAGTGCACCATTTGACGTATCCATGGTGTACTTGTATTTGCCAAGAATGAAAAACATATATATATATATATATATATATATATATATATATGTATATATATATGTATATTAATGTTAACTTCGAGAACTCTTTGATGTGATGCAGGATGCAACCGCGAAAAGGGATGAAATAGCATTGGCTAAAACCCGGGCAAACAAAAATGAAAGCGATTACATTCATTGCGCATGGGAAGGCTTTGTGACGTGCCCACCGCGCGCTCCGCTACGGAGACGCCATAAATTTCGGGCGTTCCGGGCGGGCTTTCATTGATAGCCCGAGCAGCCCGCCCAAGTGTGTGTACGAGACTGGGCCTGGCGGGTGCACCGAGAAGTGATCTGTTAAGTGAAGTTAAATTGATTTTGATATCACTTGCGATTGTCGGATGGTGGTTTGCGAAGTGAATGGGAGATAATTTGGGGAGATAACTTCTTCGATGTGAGAGGTCGTAGGGCAGGAAAATGACATTCATCACCTCGCGAACATAAATGATGCGTGATTTCTTTTTTTTTTGCGATTTTAATTCCACAAATTAATGTTGATCTGGCACTTAAGATCGGATTAACTATCGACAGTGATATCGTACAAAGAGATGAAAACAGTGTAGATAAAATTAAGAAGTAATGAAAAATCTATCAACAATGACAGTTTGGGATGAAAAATAGAAGAGAGATTAATCAAGAAAAAGTAATCGGAAGGACTATAAGATATTAGATTTCATTTTAGATGACAGTTAACTTGATTGGCACCCTGAAATTCTCCTCAGTGACTAAAGGGGAAAAAGAATTCTTCCGGGATATACTGCACAGTGCACTGGTTATGACTATAAAATTCTTTGTATAGTGTATCTTTATTTTTGTATGCAATAAAGCGGGGTTTCAAATGACAAAAATTGTGACTCATTATACAAGCTCATTGTTTTTGTTATTCTTACTGAAATTTACTCTGTATTTGCACACTTACGCTGAAATAATCCATCTTATAACCGTGTCTTTTAGTCATTCAGAAGAGCTGTTAAGTATGTTACTATAAATGAGGTGCACGTGTCTATTACATGCTGTAGGATATTATATACATGTATATGTTTAATTTCATTTCATTCTTATACAGTATTTAAGCACGGCACATTCAGTCCGGGGACTGTTCTTTCGCAGGTCCATGCGGATAAAATACAATATAAATGTATATATATACATTTAAGATAATCATACGTGTACATACATACCTAAGCAGTTTTAAAACTGAGTTTTGTCTCAAGGTTGGAGTTTAATTCTGACGCTTTTTTTGTAGTTTGATGAAGCTTTTGTGACACATAAATTATGATTTCACAAATCGTAAAATTGTGCTCAGAGCCATGTAGATTTACATTCACATAAACGAACTAGCCACTGTATGTTCTACAATTTGTTTAAAGCTGTTGCTTACCAATTTCCTGTCATGTGCTGGGAAGGCGAAGATATTGAAGTAATGAAGGTTAATGAGAGGACTGCATTATACAAGCTATAGGCTTTTTCGTAGTCCCCTCCATTTCCGAATCCGAGTTACAGTTTGCCCATGCATTTCTTTATCTAAAAGTATGTTTTGTTTCATTGCAAACTAATGACGTGCGTTTAAATCTCATTTGAATACGTAAAAGTCACATTGTACTTTACTTTGTTTATATGCAAATGCCATATCGTATACTTTCGTCAGAAATGAAATGAAATAAAGAGGTATTTCCTCTTTGACCCTCAAGTTAGTGTGAAAAGAAATAGTAACATTCTGGAAGCACAACAGTGAAAACTTGATAAAGTTCGGATAAAAACTAGGAAAGTTATAATATTGTGAAGTTTTGCTAATTATTACAAAGCAGTTCTTCAACAGAATATGCAAATAGTGAGTCGATGTCATCACCTCACAACTTGACAGATATATAATACTTCGTCCATAAAGTCTTGAAATTGCCAAGTTGTTTGTTTAGCAGTCTAAAATTCTAATACATCTGACTTATCATTATTTTGAAGTTACTCAGAAAGAAATAACATGCTTTAAACTTTAATCATGTTTGTAGCAGAAGAATTGAATTTTTATTTTCTTTATGCACAATCAAGAGAAATTGTGATGAGATGTGATGACGCCTTTAGCTCACTCATTTTCATATTCATCTTAACTGTCCTAGAAATGAGTTGCAAAAACTTTGCGAATCTTTAAAGTTTCATTATTTCTGTACTTTTTATCTTAATTTAATCAAAATTTCCACTGCTGTGCATGTAAGATTTTACTCTTTTCACTGGTCCGGAATTCCCCTTTGAACCCAGTAAAATCTTGCCATTGATCGTTGTGTTGTCAACTATCAATGGGGGTGGATTATGATACCATTTCTCTGTCCAGTCTCTCTCCTTTTTATTTGTCAATTTATTTCTAAATTTATTTATTTGTAAATCAATCCATTTATTGAATTGTTAAGATATAATCCTGCCTGAAAGTGGAAATTAAACTGTACATGAATGTGTCAAATTCATTAAGAATACATGCGATTTCTTTGTCCTTTTTCTAAGCAGAACAACTTTTGATGCGAAAATCTACTACTACTAATTCACTGCAGATAGCAAGGAATTGCTCAATCAGTCATGGTGAACTTATATCTTTGATATAACTAGGCGTTAATGCCTGTGTTCACATCATTATGGTATTTTTAGGAGACTGCAATTTAACTCTGCTTTTTAGCAGTACCCTTCGTTTCCTTTCAATTTTGATTAGGAATTCGTCAAAAAATGACAACATTTATTGCATTTCAGTTCATAGTAGTTTCCTTGATTGCAATGTTGTATTGATTGTGTGTAATTATGTGTATTCAAATGCCTATTTGCAATTCTATTTTTGCTGAAAAGTAGATGAAACGAAATGGTTAGCAAAACTTAGTTATAATTCTGACCTGACTACCTTAAATTCATACACAAATTTTTCTCGCTTATGCCAGTGGAATCCAAAAGCACGAGAAAATTAGAAATACCGCACAAAGATAAATTGTTCATTTTCATATTCAATTATCGGTTCTGGCGATCTGTGCTGCCCCACACTGCTATCAATTGTAAGTTCTCTCACACGCAAACTAACAGTGGAAAGGTATGGGGAAAAACATTCATTCACATGATAGTGAACAGTCAAAACTCAAGCAGCAAACATGGAGTCACTGTCTATGTCTTGAACCAAAACTTGGGTGTCAAAACGCAAATTATTCCAGACAAAGGCATTCTGAATGGTATTTATCAATATGTTTCGACGAATGTTTTTCGTATTTCTGCTCTGGGACTTACATTATATCATATATGATAAGGCGTTTTGATTTAGGTTCCTTGGCTGTAATGGTAACATGAATATCTGCAATAATGGCACAGTAATTCTATTATTCAGTATTCATACTTCTTCACCCTCGTTTGCTGAATCAACATTCATAATATTTATGCCCAATCATCTGTACTAAAATGGAATTTCACTCTTTGAAATATTTCTGAAATAGTTTTATTAAGATTAAATCATACATCATACTTCTTAATCAGATTTTCTGATAGGTGTGCATGCAGGGCGTCAGTTGTGTACAAGGTCTGTAACAAAACCCAATGACATTCCGGCTTAGCAGGAGTGAATCAAAGACAATATATCTTTTTGCATAATTTTTTCTCAGGATAATTTGATTCTCAGTTTGAGATTTTCGTCTGTTTGAGGCAATCAGTGAGATTTAAAAAGAATGACCGTAGGAGACATTAAATATCTCAACATGCGACTCTGCATAAAAGTGATGCTTTTCGATGAAATGTCCGAGTATTTGTTCATTATTCTGAGTATATATCATAAATTATTTCCCCCTTTCACACCTACATAGTACAACTTCATGTTCCGAAAATGACTGCAATAGATATCTGTATGAACTGTAATTTAAATGAAAGATAACTATGTTCTTTGAAGATGCAGAAAATGACAGCGAAAGACGAAAATTCCATGGCAACGACTATACTTTCGCTGGTTTGATGTCATAGCACTTGAGCCAAAAATTCAAATAAAAGTCTATGTTGTCTTGTGACAAAAGGAAAGAAAACGTGTTCAAGTAGTCATACAACACCCAGTATCACCAATTTTTAAAGGTTCAATGATAATAATAATAATAATAATAATGATAAAATCGATAATGATAATAATAATAATGATTATAATGATAATAATAATAATGATAATAATAATAATAATAATAATAATAATGATAATAATAACATTAATAATGATAATAATAGTAAAAACTGCTGGGACATGGGAAAGACAAAAATCGCCAATCAGATCCTGGGGACATTTCGATGAGCACAAAATAGCTTTTTCAAAAGGTATAATTTATATGGATTACTTTTGAAACATCGATGACTTACAACCAACTGAGGTTATCTCACAGTTTGCAAAGTCGCTTTATTCCCAGGTTTCAATAATGTTTTACTTTCCGCCATGGTGGCAACCGTCGAGATGACAATAGAACTGTTGGAAAAAATCGAGATCTTCACTGATAATTCTTTATCCTAAATTTGACCCTTTCAATCAAAGTTGCCTTGAATTGATGATCCGATTAGAGCGCTGAATTAATCCGATTAGGTAGTTTAGAATAACGTCAATATTTTACTTGCAGGCTCTTCCCACGATGAACTAGTGATTGCCTATTATAGAATGAAACGCTTTTCTGCCTTTGCGGGAAATAATTTGAGATCGCCTTCGCTATTGTCACGTGACCGGTCACAAGCCCAAAGAGGCTTACATTGAAGAGACTTAGCTGAGAAAAAAAAAATGTGTCTTCTCCTCCTGCTTATATGTGATATAAAAGATGTACTAAAAACAAAGAAACAGTGAGAGTTCGTAAGACGCCAAAATGATAGTTTGACGCCAATGTAGTAGTCGAAGAGCCACGGAGCGCGAGCAACACAGCTCATAAGATGATCGAGTCATGGAGCGTCTACACACGCGGCCGTACGTCCGGCTTGCGATGCAAGGAGCGCAGAGGGGCTCTGGGGAATTCTCAGCCATTTTATCCCGCCAAAATAAACTTCGATACTCGAGTCTTCCGCTCGCACTTGTGACCGTCGAGACATTGGTCCGATTGTCTGATGTAACTGGTGTTAGCTTCATAACGGCGTAATGATACTGTATACTTTACGGTCAGCATGTAAAAAGCTTTTTCTGACATCATTTTATTCTCGTTAGGACCGCAATCGTCCGTCGCGGCAGCGCGCGATGTTTTTATAATTACCCTCGCTGATTGCGTCGCTTTTTGTGTGGAACAGTGTGGCGTAATGCGCCAAAAAATCCATTGTTTCTCAATACCTATCTTAAGATTCAATTTTCATTCCTCAAATCCCATGAGCGTTTCACGCCCCCTTTTTTGTAAGTCATTTCCTCGGCTGAAACCAGCCCACGAGGGGGCTTTGATGGAAGGGAGACAGAGCGGGGGAGCGGGTTGATGCGGCGAGTTAGCCGTTTGAGTAGATGCGTGCAGATAAAGGCTTGATGGGACAGCTTGAAGCAACCGTAGCCGGAAAGCCCGGGGCGGTCATGTCAAATGTTCCCGTTGACTCTCCCATTTGCTGACCCGTGCTTTACACTTTCGCGCCTGAAAAATGAGCACATATGTCCAGCTATTTCACCTGGATTCGTCTCAGAAAATCTTTTCAAGCTTATAGAGTGCTTCACAGGTCATCGATTCACTGGACAATTCTCAAGAGGGCTTTAATATCTTGGTAAAGATTAAAAAAAAAATTGTACCTTTGCTCTCACCAAACAAAAATCACATTTATGTCCCATCCAGGAATAGTAATTAACTGGATTTTCTCTGCCCTTGGAAGTCACCATTCGAACATCGAGTTCCATGATGTTTATGACAGATAATTATTTTCTATTGACCTGCTGGTTTTTCTTGCAAATAAGTCAGATGTTTATCTTCCAAGTATAAGCACTTTGTCATAATAGGGATTTTATGTACTAACAAGCATGATTAATGACGTAGAGAAATCAAGTGCATAGCCTACCATATTTGGTGTGATTAACACTATTACAGTTATAGTATTCAACCTATCTTGATGGTTTTTCCATGGAAACAGAAATTTGTTCATCACGATAGATTATTGAATCTTATTGAATGTTATGTCGTGCATTGACTTCTCCTGTCGCAACGCAATGAACTTATCGGCTTATGTGAATAGGCGATCAAAACTTAATCATTTCAGGTAGCTATAAAGTATATATGCGTGATTACTCATCCACTCCGTACATTGCAGTATACCATATGCAGACATTTTTTTTTCGTCAGTCATTTGCATATTTAGTGCTTCGCCGACTACATTTCTCGAGTTATGTAGTTCAAAATTTGTCTTCAACCAAACAACTTGAAATTAAACTATTATTTAGACATTTGATTTGTTCAAAACTGGCCGAATAACTGCGCCGTAATACATGTTTCACTCTTTTCAGTATCATTTCTATCCTATCGGAAATATGTTGAGTGAATGATTAATGAAAAGGTAGTTGAATATCAATTCGACCTACATGTGATAATTTTTTCAAAGCACGATTGATTTTTTGTTGTTGGATATACTGAAATAAACTGCATTATATGGATATGGCACCCTCTTTATATAAAGGGTTACATTTTGAATATAATCTTATCGTGTTTTACTAAATCATTTCAACGCATTTTTTTCCCGAATAGGCAATAAAGGCTCAACAGAATTTACTACAAAACATCAAGAAAGTTGTTTTTCCTGAAGCCTCTAACGATGTGTGATGAAATTGAACAAATACAACTTTTTTTTTTAATGAAGAGTAATTTCTAACGATATGATTATATTTTTCGTTCATCCCTGTTTAGCTATGATGCAAGTTCGTTTGGAAGTGCATGTCAGTCATTTGATAAGTTGACAAGAACGATGTAGTTCAAAGACAATCTCTAATGCAGTCAAAATCGCCATTATTCGTTTTATTTTCTAAGCAAAGACCCCCACTTCAAGCTATCATAATAGTTTCGTCTCAATCTTTTCATCTATTCATACATTTTTCGAAATGTTTGCATACTGGATCAAAATTAAGCGATGCTCCTTAATGCTATACACAATAAATATGCTAGATAATGAAAGGTAACACATATACATTGTACAG
This sequence comes from Diadema antillarum, assembly GCF_040938485.1. Classification (NCBI taxonomy): domain Eukaryota; kingdom Metazoa; phylum Echinodermata; class Echinoidea; order Diadematoida; family Diadematidae; genus Diadema; species Diadema antillarum. Next base: position 733,541 of record NW_027271621.1, read on the forward strand.
TATGTACAAGGAATTCATGGTTTGTTTTGGAAGCAAGTAAAACAAGATATACCTATACAGACTTCGCGCTTAAATATAGAGTTGCATATTTCCAATACAAACAGAATCGCTTGAGTGGATGTGTGTTTAGTTCGGAGTGAGTTTAGTATTCATGTGTATCAATGTCCACGTATCAACGCAACAATATTATTGTAGATGATACAGTGACCCGAATCGTTGCTTGTGTTGAATATTATTTCCAAGTGAACTCAAGATCCCTACATGAGAAGCTTGATATCCGTCGTTACAACAAGATCTATAAACCATTCAAATGAATCAAGTATATTGTTGCAAATGGTATGCAATTCGGTTTAACTTTTCTCTTTTATAATTTGATCATGCTTCTTTGTTAATGCATATCATAGAACAATGATATAATTCTTACAAATTGACAACGCAGACAAGTCTGTATGGGGCTTCTGCATTTACTTATCGCATATGTTACTAGTTGCATTAAATCTTCTTTTAAATCAACACATCGCATCTTGGTACACCCTGACATTATCAAAGCGCTTTATATCGTTCATCCATTCACAATATTCAATTGCAGCCTCTTCTCTTACTGCTATAGGTGCATCAACTATTGACGGATGTGTGCTCTTAGTAGTTATTTAAGTCAGACCTGACCAATGTTTTTTTTTTTTCAAATGTGTGAAAAACTGAGAATGTTTGTTTTCTATCAGTCGGATCGATGAAGACTTACAATACTTACCATCTGATTGAAAATGGACTTAAGTGCGAGGCTGGAGTGAGTTATTGGGTGATCCAGTATCTACCGTTCTCTCAGACCAGCTTCTCTCTTCTAATCTTCCTGTTGTTCTGTGAGTGATACTGGGCCTAAAATACTCCTATATTTATATTTGAGCAAAGTCTGGGTGTGAAGGCTGTGATGTCACGAAACTTGACCTTTTTTCTTTTTTTCTTTGGTTATTATCCTGCAAGAGAGCGCACAAGAACAGGATCTTTAAACGGAAAAAACCATATCTCTCGAAAAAATCTGATGATCTGATATCATTGCATGTTAGAAGACTGATGGTGTGTTTAGTCACAGCGCCAACTTTTATTCCTTTCCGGATGGTTGTTTCAAGTCAAAAAGTTTGTCTCTTGGCTCCATGCCTCAATTGTCAGAAGATTATCAATAGTGAGTTGATTATGTTGTTCACACAGCGGGCGTTCATTCATACGAGAGACACGTCAAAGTGTTAGTCAAGTCATAGTTCTTCTGAATTCAATCTGAATAAAGAACACGGACTGATAAAATCAAGGCGTATTTGAAGAAGCGCCCGTTGTTTAGGCCATGAACATGTCTATATGGAATATTCCCTTTTCATAAAGAGATTTACCGGGTTAGATAGCTACACGTCGAAGGTCATATCAAGGTATCATGACTATGTGGAGGGAACAATTCTGAGCATTTATTTCCACACGGATAGGAATGATGAGACCAACGCAGATTCTGTGCATTTTATAGGACTTTATCGCTGTTCACTATGGAATCGTTCCTAATCTTTGAAGGTATTTTTCTCCCTTACTTGATTCAGTAATAGGCATTAAGTGTTGAAGATGATAACGTCCTTTTTTTCTTTCTTTGAACACTGTAACAATTGATGGTTCCCCTGGGCAGAGTTTCATTACACAGCCATGAACCTTTGGAAAAGTTTAATGTCCTGTTACTTTCCAAATGCATCTCTCTTCTGATTTCCAAGCACACCTGCATCATATAACCGGCATTGTTCGCTCCTTTTGCCAGCTTTGCAACATTAACAACCTCACCTGGCGAAGAGCGGCGTCTTTCAGTGAGCACAAAAAATTGCCAGAATTGAAATTCCAGCTCATTTTCTGGTCGCAGCAGAGCGATTATCGCATCCTATTGTCAACGCGCTATCTCGCCCGTAGGTCACCGCGGGTACGGATTGACGTACGCTGCCCCTTTGTCCCAACGTGTGAACCCGCACAGGATCACAAGCGGCCTACGGATCTACACTCGCTGCCTCATAAAACCGCAAGATTCAAAATATCTCACAAATGATAATAATGATGAATGTTAAACAAGTTACCGCAGTAAACAGGAGCATCTATTTGATTTGTCAATCGCTTAAACACTTTGTAAAAGTGTCATTGCCACCTCTGTGAAATGAATACCCAGCGGATATTCATCAGGTTATCACAGAGAGAATCGTTTAGTGATTCAATTTGGGGAGATGAATTACTGCTTATTGTTCGGTCTGTTTTCGCGCCGATTTTCTTCTTTTTTTTCATTTTATTTCTATACCTCCTTATTTTTTGTTTTCCCTTTATTAGTCCAGAATTCCAGGACCATGTAATGGAGGATCTGTGTTAGAGCTAGATGCAGCTGAGCGGGCACTGCGGTGTCCCATTTAATGAATCAGAACTAATTACGCTCACCCCAATTTGTTTGGGTCATCCCTCCCTATCGCTCTCCCTCTCTCCCCCTCTCTCTCCGCTTCTATCTGCTTGCATCGCTGCTATACCAAAAAAACCTAGCGGACACCATTGGCTTGCTGGCCTGTTTTTGAGGAATCTATTAATTTCATGCTTCGCAAATCATTTGCGACAATACAGTGGCGAAATCAGCGGAGGCATTTAGTCAATTTATTACTACTATACCTTAATACAGCGGCGGGATAATGACCGATAAGTGACTTGGTACTACGGTGTATAATGATGTAATTATTGCATGACAGACCTGTTTCCGGAGATTTGGCGATCAATCATGGCTGATCTTGACGTTACATTGTTGGCGGTCAAAGACGTGGAATATTATTAAATTCAAATGAGTTCTATGAATTCGGTCCTCTGTTGTTGTTTTTTTAACTGTTGCACCGTCGTTTCATATAGTGTTGATACATGATAATAATTTTGATCAGGCAAAAAGGTTAGTGAACTCTCATTTTTCAAATTCTCAACAAGTATAAAATTCTCTTCTTTTCACGTCAAACCGCATGCAAGAATCCATGTGTGTGTGATGGGAAATGCGTATTGCGGATATTTTTACATGCTTTTTATCCTATGACGTGTACATAGACCAAAGTATTCATATTGTTTGAGTCTACATGTAATTTCGAATGAGAATGGTGGGACACAATCATAAATTGTGTTTTATTATTATTATCATTTGAATGAGAATGCAAACCTAAAGAAATATAACTTTTGTCTTTGCTTTTACTGGTGGATAACATTGAGTATAGCTGTAAACTTTTTATTTCGATTTTTGTTTATTTCTCAAACATCAATCCTAACCAATCAGCCCCCCCCCCAACGAAAAGCTTTTAAAACGATGAAACACAATTACACAACAAAACAAATAAACAAAAAAATACAACCACAGGCAAAATAGAATAAATCAATCAATTCTGGCCAACTTGGATCTTTGTCTTCGAATGGCATTGAATGGTGTGTTTATTGAAAAGCTGGAGCGGAAAAATTACACTTTAATCAATCGTTGAAGAAAAGCGTCAATACTCCGCACGACCCACGCTCGGCATATACCTACTTCTTGTTCCGCCTTACAAAATGCGGTAGATTTAATCAAAAATACGCCTTTTTGTTGTTCTCCGGTGGAAACTATCGTTTGGCGGATTTACATTGTCAGCTCGAATGCGAACCAAAAGCGAATACCGCTCGCCTCCTTCTTCTTGTATATAGGAGAATAAAACCGAAGCGTATCGTTTAATCGCGATCACACTTAGGCCAAGTTCGCCTTTATCCGGTCATAATAAACCGATGAATGTAGTCACAACAGCCAAAGTTTTCTTCAATAAATCAAAGGCGCCGACACCAGTCGGAAAGAGAAAACTATTACCTAAAAGATTTGCAACTATTTGCCTTTCTCCCCCAAAACATATATGAATGATGATCTTCTTTTTGGTATATCCCTAAGCAAAGCAGCTGGAAAAATTTTCATTTGGAAGAAAGAAAAATAAATAAAGTATATTTCAATACAACAAACTCCAGCCGAAAGAAAAGTATGACAAGTCGATTATTTATGTTTAATTGAAAGAGAGATAGAGAGAGAGAGAGAGAGAGAGAGAGAGAGAGAGGAAGAAAAAGCAACAAGCAAAACCAGTATTCTTTTAAAGTCGTATTTGTCCCACTTTGCAAATTCGTATGAAATAGTTTATTGGACTTAATACTATAGGGCAACTTGTTTGTGTTTGCACGCACAAGTGACTGGCAGAAATCCTATTAGATTGTAATATTCGGTGAATTAAAGAAAATGAGAGCAAAAAAAAAAAATAATTCTCAGTAGTCAACGTTTTTTTAAATCTGATATTTATCACATTAACATGTTCAAAAATTATCTTCAATTCAACAGTGCTTCATTTCTATCCAACGGCAAAAGGTTATACAGATACATTTGATAAATCTTGTGGTAAACAATATAAATTATTGGTAAAAAGATTTGAATCATAAAATTAATAAAAAAACATATCAACCAATGAATAGTAAAAATGCAGGCATACTTTGCAATGGTGACAAAGATTATATAGAGACGGAAGAGAGAGATCTATAAAAAGCAGAGCTTGTAAAACAGAGATCACTCGAAAAAACAATATACCAAATTTATCAACAATTTGACTTCTTTATAACTGATATATATATATATATATACATATATGTGTATATATACATATACATACATATATATATATGTATACATATGTATATATATATATATATACATATATGTATATATATGTATGTATGTATATATATATATATGTATATATTAGCTAAACATAAAAAAATTTGAGATTGCACTTGCTTTAAAGTATCTTGCTTATGTTAATACAAGTATATGTACCTACAAGTGTTGAAAGAGAAAGTACAAAGATGGTATGAAGATGAACATGACAGACATCCAAAAATGATGGTATGATTATTATGATGTACGTAACTAAGGGCGAATGGAGTCCTCTATACAAAGGTGTTTTTCAGCACCAGTCATGCACCCTTCCGGTGTGTCGCCGCTCAACGTTTAACAATCTATGACTCGTCGCTATCGACATTCCGTTATCCCTCTAATCATTAATCAGAGGTTAGCACATCTTATCGCATCTTATCTCGATGTCAGCCGATAAGGCCGGTGTCGTGTCAAGAGAGCGAGTCGAGATTGACGTGTTGGTCCCTCGATCTGCACTGAAAATGATTAATGGAGTAATAGTCCATCCGGTATGGAATATTATGTATATACAAAAAAAAAAGAGAAGATAAACAGAAAGAAAGAATGTGCATAATGTTCGCCATATCGTGTTACATCTGTTCCCACGAAGACGCACGAAAAGGCGGCAAAGGGTGTATACTTACTGGTGTACTCGCAACGGACTGCCCCGACCCGCGGGAACCTTAGCTTGAAGTGTGCCAACAAATATTTCTATGTATTGCTCGAGACTTTGATCGAGTTGATTACAAAGTCCGTATCACATACTAGTATTCCAAAACTATATGCATTCTTGAATGCTTTAATCGACGTAGAAAAGTGGTGGACGCATATCATTGTTAGAATAATTGGACACCTGTATCCAAGAGAAATGTGCATAAAACTGTTCTTCTATGACGATTGTCATGGTGTCATAATCGATTATCTCTTTTCTATTCAAATAACGTCATTATGGCATACATGCTTACCAGAAATCCAGCCGCTTTTCTGATAAGCGTTTACTACGTATACCAGCTCCGTCTACCGGTCCGTTTTTTACAAGAGATCGTTATTCTGCAATTGCTGCACCAATTTTGTGGAATAAGTTGCCAGACATTAGGGCTGAGACAGACGCTAAGCACTTTGCAAAATCTTAAAAACATATATTTTTCCTGGTGTTTAGAATATTTTGCAAAACGCATAGAGTCTTCCACGGTATAACGCTTTTTAAATGCAAATTGCTATCATTATCATTGCTGATATAAACACGTTGCCATGCGATATTTTCTTTTTCTCTTTGATTAAAAAAATGACAATATAAAAATGAAGCTATCACTGGAAATGTCGAAGTAAAATTGAGGACTCACTTTTATACGTTTACAGCTAGTAAAAAGTTCAGCTCTCTAGTGCGACTTGTTCTTCCTTCGTATGTTCGGAAATGTTACCTTAGCGTCGCTCAGGTATTAGCTTGCCGAAGGCATGCTAATAAAATTATCTTATCTGTAATTGTTTTACCGATAAAGTCGATGATACGCTGAATGGACCATTTCTTCCCGCACAGATCTTACGTCTGGATCTCCTGAAAATCCTGTACCCAGTTGTCATATATCCCGTCAGATTGATGGTAAATCCCCATGTTTCGCCATCCTTGCTGTGATGATGCGATACAATATCAGCCGATTTATCTAGTCGAACTTATGAATAGGCGCGGATCGCGCAAAGCCCCATTTGACTATCGGAGATTAATCTTCCCCCGTTCCGTGGGGTTTATTCATGGATTCTGGATGCCTGCAGTGTAGGGGAGGTGCGAGCTGCCGTATGCTAGCAAGCCAGCCCGGGATGAAACTTTTGACTATCATCAGACCAAAATTAACTTCTCATACGCAAAATATTTACTCAGCATTGTGCAATACATTTGCTAATTAAAGCTTCTTATCACGTACACTTTCATTTTGCGACGATTCTCACATAAACACTCATGAAAAAACCCCTTAAAACAAATATAAATATGAAAAGTATGATACACACACGCGCTCACATATTACAGAAAATAGGTTTGTGCTGAATGTGCACAGACACAAGTGATAGTGTTTAAAGAAATAAACGATTGCACAAATATCATTATAGGCCTTAAACTATCCGAAATGTAGACAATTGATACAAGACGTAATAACTATTACAGATTTGTATGGAAACACATAATTGTAAAAAAATTCAATAACCCACAAACTAGTTCTAATATTCATTCAAGCGAAAAATCAATCCTCGGACGTCATACTTATATGAAGACCCATTTTTATAAACACATTTTGACAGATTGTCATCGTCTTGTTATTCTTATCTATTCATTTTCAGCAGGTTTTAAACATGAAATAAAGTAAAAGTGCATGAAAAAAACATAAGTGTTTTTTTCATTTTCTTTTGCAGCATGCACAACTCAGATCCAACAAATGTTGCGAAGAAGGAAACTAATACTATTCAGAAAAATCGAACTTTCAGAATTACGAATGACCACCGGAAATATGCTTATACTAGATATCGATAATAATTTATCATGACAATGTCTGCTTTTCGTTTAAAGAGGCATTAAGCACGGTACTCCTGGTACGCACTTTTCGTCGAATTTTCGGTTTTCTTTTTTTTTTTCTTTCACATTTTCTTTTTCTCCGTCTGCTCTCCTCTCGTATCCCATCATGCATCATGTTATTACCAAGCAGGGAGGAATAAATCTATATGCAAAAATCTGATCCGAGGCGAGATAACAGCACTCATGCCATCTGAATCACAGGGGTAAGAGAACAAGGGGTGACAGAACGCAAAACGAGAAGGAGAGTGACAGAAGGGAAGAAGGAATGAACGAGAGAAAGAAAGAGAGGGAGAGAAGGAACGGAATAAGATAAATAGAGAATAACGACCACAAACGTTACACTCGAAAATATCCCGACGAGAGAAGTACCCAGAAAGAGATGAAAGAAAACAAAATACGTTATGCAGTGTAGCAGCACATAATTATTATACATGTAAAGTCTGAAAATTGTAGGAGAAAGGCGACGCATTATGTTGAGGTGATAGAGGAAGATATAAACACATTTTCAACGCAATGTTATTGAGATAAAGTTGAGAAACACTACATACAAATAACCAACACTAAAAGTGAGAACCAACCCCTGGATGTGTGGCCGGTACATATCGTTGATAGTTTTTTTGTCCACAGTTTTCTCTTCGTTGAATTGCTTGTTATAAGGACATGGATTATAGCTGAATAATATGCACAAATACCTATCTCCTAAAACTCGTTTGAATTGATCGCGAGAAAAACCTACAGTTTTTCCTAACTTCTGTAATTGAAAGCTTCAAATCAAATCACAGGTGAATCATATATGACCTGGGGGTGTTTCACAAAGAATTTAAGATCAACTTAAAATTATGGTAAGCTGTGCGTGACTTAAGTGATATTCTAACTTTCATATAAGAATGAAAACTATTGAGACTTTTTCATGCAGGCATTAATTGACAAAATGAAATAACAAACGATGGATTTTTTTTTCTGTAAATTTTGATAACAATTTGAAGTGGACTCTGAAAAAATACATAAAACTGAAAAAGAAAGCCACTGCATACCATAATTTTAAAAGTCTTCGTGGTGAAACACCCCCTGGAAGAAGTATGCGTATGATATGCGAAAGCCAGAACACACTCCCAAATAATCGAGGCAGAAATTTGAGCGAGGTAATGATAATGGTGATGGCATCAGTATTATAATATTGATATTTGATTTGTATCAGAGTTCATACCACCGTCATCATAAATTGCGGCAGCTCACACAGCCGTGTGCTCGAAGGGCTATATATCTAACCCCCCCCCCCCCCGGGAAATTGTAAAACATTTAAATCACTCTGCCCATAAGCTGTGGATACATTCAAAATGTTGTTTCCTTCAGTCTGTGTGGCCTATCATCCTCTTCTGTCTTTGTCTAAGACAGATACACACTCAAGCAAACATACAAACAAACACACACTACACAAACACACGCGGTCCTCATGTCGCTCTGTTTTTCTTGGCTCTTTTTTGTATGCGCACACGGTTTTTGGACGCCTTCCTTTTCGCTTCATTATCGAGATTAGGGGTCTTATTTCGGATGACGGGACATCGGTATAATGGGACAGCAATTCTCAGCCGAATCAGTGGAATGAGTAATCAGGTTGACATACAGTAGTATTTCAGCGCAACCTGCCACTTAACTCCGACATTACCACAGGAAACTACAATGCATATGATGTTAGTAGCGGTCTTAAAGTAAACGTCCTCGGAGCGTTAAAACGTATTTTTTGAATAAAACAACAACAACACCCTTTGTGTGCTGCTCAACATCCAAGTGATATCTTTTGAAGCATTCCGGGAGGGGAAAAAAGGGATAAAATGTTACTTAATTTTTTTTTCTTATTGGTTTTGGGACAACATCGAATGAAAATGTGAAAACCACCGTGGCAAATTAATTGCTTCTATTAATTTCATGCATTGATAAACATAGTGACATTGTAGGACCTAGATAAACAAGCAGTGATATGTTTTGCCAGGAAAACAGAAATGAGCTATACGTTTGGCGCGTGTATATGTGATCTAACTAAATCGCGTGTATATGTGATCTAACTAAATGATACACCGAACTGCAAATTTAGTCAACAAACATTGAAGAGATAGATAGAGAGAGAGAGAGAGGGGGGGGGGGGGGGGAATAAATATACATATCGCCCTATAAGCCAGACTACCCGAAAGGGTGTTTAATCTGGGACCCGTCTCTAATGGTCATTCACTCGATTCAGTCAGGACTGGGTAAACATAGCGGGTCACTTTACGCAATGATTAATTAATACCTTATTAATGAACAATTAACTCGCAAACAATCCGAAAAAAAATCGCACACACATCCATGAGGCAACTTTATCCTCATGCCGATCGACAGCTATTCTGTTCTTCTGTTAGAAGTCCTGCAGATAATCCATTCAGGAGCAATATTAGAACCGTCCAACAAAGACTCGATCAAAGATTAACAAAAAGTAAAACTACATTGAAGACTTCTGTGTCTCATGTGACTATTTTTAAAACAAGCTACACATTCTTTGAAGGATTATTCTGTCACTGACCGTCACTGGCCCTAATCATTCGGAAAGTTTACGTCTTATTTGAAAAGAGTAAGGTAAGTGCAAATCATTGAGACGTAAGCATGATTTTCACGTGTTAATCGTCTATTGACATCTTTTCCTCTGTGTAACCTATGTGGGCAGAATGTGTGTGTGGAAGACAGATTGTATTTTGTGTTGATAGAAATGGGAGACAAATCAGAGTTATATCAAAGTCACATAAGTCGCAGTATAGTAGGGATGAAGATTAGCATAATAAAAGACATTTAAATGGATGGTAAAGTATTTATTGAGATGAGGATTCAGCTTTTAACTTTTTGCGAGATACTTAGAAACCCCTTTATGAAATGGTAAAGAGCAAACAATTCTAAGAAGAATTCAATGTCTTTCTGATGAAACGCGGATTTGAAATGGCTGAGATATCCAAAAACAAAGCGATCCTACTGAAAGGCGGGTCCCACCTATTCTAAGGATAGCTTATAGTTTTGGATATGAAAGCCATTTAAAAACCAATTTCCCCCAAATAAACTTTAAATTTCTCTTAGAATTGCATGCTCTTATATATTTCATGAGAGATTTCTTACTATCTCAAAATTATCATGAAAAAAAAAAAAGCCGTTGAAAACCTGAAGCCCCATCATCTCAACTGAAACTTACCATCCCTTTAAGAGCTACATAATCACTGTAAATAGCAAGCAATGATGGGCAGAGAGTGTCAGGACGCGGAAACGCAGAATAAAAGGTTGCATATTGACAGTGTCATAATCATCTGATACTGGCGTTCTTGGAAATAGTGGACGAAACTGATGTCACTTTTTTGTTTTCGCTTCTAGCTTGTTTTTCATTTCTACTCACTCTGTATTCGAAAGTCGCGATCGTAAGGAACGTGTCCACCTTTACAATATTATCGTCAGCTGTGTAGTCGAAAGAGTGACCTACGGTGAACAAAACCACAAGTTCACTGGTCGGTTAGGCTAAGGTGAAGCTCTGTCTCACTTTGCAGACAAGGTTAGGAAAGGCAGTCAAAATAATGAAACAACATGTCACGAGACAGTCGCCGCGGTGCGTCCTCGTATATTCAGACTTTTGCCAAAGTTCAGTGTTCTTAAAAAAAAATACTGATATTGGTAGAGCATTTTGTCTTTTTAATACCCATTGATTAACAGATGTATCTGATACCATCTCGTAAATTCATGAAACCGTGAAAGGGCAACAATTTCTTATGTACGACGTCTGCCATTTTTAGAGGGTTTTTTTTCGCCAAGAAAACTCGGGAATCTCATTAGAAGTATTATACATGAATGACACATAGAATAGAAAAAGATATTCTTTTCTGATAAAATGTGAGAAATGATGCATGAATAGTTTTGAAAGATTATAGTCGAGGAGGAAAAGAAACTTTCTTGATTTGATACAGACTTTGAATTTAGATGGTAGAGACGAATTTTAGATTGTTTTATCAGCGGGTGTTATATTAACATACTTTGAAGCGGGGGTCTGAAATTGTTTTTGAATAATATTGCCTAGATTTGAAAATGATTAACTTTCTTTGTGTTAGAAAACTGTCATTTATAAAACACAGAAATTTTGAAAGAGTAGTTCATTTCTTATTGATGTTTGGTGAACGAAATAATATTTTGATCAGCAAATTATGTGGTACAATAAGTATGTCTGTCATGAAGTTCAACAGTATATTTACGAAGATCGGTAATTAAGTGATATTATTTGCCTAAATGATATTTGTATTGGATCAGGTAATTTTGTGTTGATAGAGGATTTTATATAAGAAATGATAAAGAATAGAATAGGAACTCTCTTACCTGATTATATCAGATAGTGATTAGCGATATCAAATGTGTGGTTAAATCACATAGAACAATCTCAAAAGCAAAAACACATTGATAGTTTGTCAAGCAAGCCTATTTATTTCATTTTTTGATAGAAAGTGAAGCAGAAGGTTCATTGTATTTGCAAAAAGTTATGAACTTAAATGTCAATCGGGAGGAAGTATTCTTAAAAAACTTCATAGAGACAGTAGAAAATAGAAGATATTAAATAATCTCCTATATATTACATTAACTGTTGAGCAATGATACATGTGTATTTTTTAAAGATAATGAGGATGTTTCATTTTGGTGTAAATTCTGAAAGTTTGTAAAATTTGTTTACAAAAATAATTTACAGAAGAAAATATCATTATCATTAAAGTTGGGAAAAATAAGAGTACGGATATGCTATTGTAAATTTAGAATTCATTACTTATCGGTTAAACAAATATTACTTGTTTAGCAGTTATAAAGATTTATGCTAAATTTGTAACGATAATGAGGATGCTTTATTGGGTGCACGTCAGCTTTATTGAGGTGTAAATTCTGAACATTAGTAAAATTTGTTTACAAAAATAATTTACAGATAAATATATCAATATCATTAAAGTTGGGGAAAATAAGAGTAAGGATAATATTGTAAATCTAGCATTTTGGAATACTTACAAATTATTGATTTTTAGGAATGATACAGGTGCAGATCAAATAAAGAGAACAAACTTTTTGCGCGAAATCAGAACTCGCCTGGAAATCAATAAGATATTTGAAATGTGTGGGAAAAAGAAAGAGTATAAGATATCTCATCCTAGACAATGTGTTTTGAAGAAAAAAAAATGAATGTAAAATACAATTTGTATCTTTTTCTTTTTAATCGGAAACGTTTCACGTTGAAATGCCTGAATGGGCGAAAGAGAAAGAAAAAAAAATACTATTAAATCATAATCAAATAATTACATTACACAAACAATACATGTATATTTATGAACACACACACATACACACACGTGTTCGCATATGTATGTGTGTGTTTGTATGTACACCCAAACACAAAAAGTAAGCTCATGGCATATAACATTCCCCATTGTTAAAGTGAGTGGTATAGGGCAGGTTAGCGTCAACTCGCTAAAAACTCTGAATTGACAAACTGAGTGCGTCGATAAAATCTTAATCGAGTCAGCTATTAGAATGCATTCCATGCACCTTCATCTGTGAAGTGGGTGGTAAATTCATGAGATAGTAATAATTTTCATCGAACTCCGCTCTCAACAACAAACAACAACAAATACAAGTAAAAGTTGATTTGCAAGGACGAAAAAATAAATTAGGTTTATCACGAGAATCAATCTACCTTTGCATGATGCGAAATGCTTTTAGGTCCGTCACGTATGACGTTCGCAAGCCATCTTTTTCCCCGCATTAAAACAATGATAAGTGTAGCGAAAAGTGAATACCAACGATGCTTCAACAAGACAACATGCATGCCGTAAACTGAAATCGTGTTGTTAGAGTAAATCTATAAAGTCAAGCAAATAATTTTCTGAAGTGACTTGGTCAGATAACTTACATATAGTGCCTTGTTATTTTTTCTTACACATATTGTGATCATCATGATAAGAATATCATAACGCAAACAATAAAATTGTCGAATTGGAAGAAAAGAGTGATTTACTAACATTCTTGGAATATTCTTTGACATTGAAATAGTGGTAGTTACATTGTTTGAAATCAAGGGATTTTCTCAGAATTCTATTGCTGATGAAACCAACTGCATGCACTTTATGTTGATTGTTTTTTTTCCTTTGAAATTAAATTGCTATCTGTAAGCATCATGATGACCAAAATTAGTGTTTGTCAGCATGGTCAGTGTATAAAGGGGTGGTTTCAGGAACGTAGACATTCACCGCCAGTATATTAACGATTTTATCATGACGAGAGCAGAGCTAGAGAACACAACTTTGTTCATGACCAGTTTGCCGTTCTTCACTACACCGTGCTGTCTTTTTTTTTTTTGAAAATCTGGATACACACATTCAGACGGTGCACACAGACACACAAACAAACACTCATTAAATACAAACAAATAAACACTCATTAAATACCCCCCAAAAATGCGTGTGTGATATTGCTTCATGGTATAGTTGCGTTTTAATTAATCCAATGTAAACAAATAGATGATTTAGAATGATGACCTGCAAGAATAGATCACAAAATTCCGTTAAAGTTGGCGAGAATGCGTTTCAGTCGTTCTTTTTCTATTCTATAGATATCTCCTTAGGCTGTCACCCAAGCCCATCACTGTATGTTACGAACTATTTCACTTTGAACCTCACTCTCTTTGTTCAGAAAAATTTGTAGTGTACCATCAGTCTGCTGACGACGGTTCCAAATGAGCAAATGTTTTCAGCCAAACAACGTTATACCGTACGATTTCCTGTGGCAAAATAATGTTCACTATTGTGTAACAAAGCAGAGAAAAACAAATAGCAGTGCAGCGATAAAATCTCGGCTGGTTCTACTCTTGGTCTGGCACGACCTTTCCTTAGCCAACAAAGAGGATGTAAAATTCATGAGCTTCAGATGATTTCACTTGCTTCACCAGCTAATATTTATGATCTGGAGGGAATGACATCAACTGCATGTGCAAGGACGCTGAGAGCAGACGTAAACTACCGTTATCTCGTAAATTAATCAGCTATTTCTTTATTCCTGAGAGGGAGTAAGGAAAACAAAAAGGAGAAGCGCGTTATGTCCCAATCGCGTACATGACATCCGCTGACATCACTATTGAATCAAAGATATACGCAGGCATTTATTTCCCGACAAGAAAGGAGATACAAAATAGATTTTAAGAAAACAATAACACTATTCTTTCGTACTGTGAATCTCTTGTCCCGTACAGTCCCGTCAACGCTTTTAGCAGTCCCTGACTGCGTGGATCATAATGCCGCGGTTTACAAGAATTTCAAAATACATATATTTTTCGATTTTGCTTTAGTTTAGCTTCATACTTGATGCACCAGGTTGATTTGTATCGTCTATTGTATTAGACATTAAGGGTATGCATAACAAATATTGCAATCAGGGAATTTTTACAATGATTAAACAAACCAAAATAGATGCTATTCTGCTAAAATGTTTACATTTTTTGCCCGTTCCAAGCGTATGTTATGTCGTCATATCTAACACTATACATGTAACAGCTGCAAGTATTGACAGTTTATTGTTTTGGCTTAGAATATGTATATGATTATTCACCATTACATCAGATGATAACCTGCCTAATGTCATTAAGCATTAAGCATCAGTTGATACAAAATGAAATAAAATGGCCCAAATCGAAGGCAATAAAAATAGTATTACTTGCTCTTAAATAAACGTGTTTTTTTTTTTTACCTTCGATTACGGCCATTTCATCTTATTTCGTATCAACTGCTTGATTTTTTCCTTGTGGTTGTTAGTTCAGTGATCTTATTTTTTAATAAATTGAAGCACTTGTAAATATAATGATTTCGTATGATTTCCCAATAAAAACACAAATCATATTATTTTTTTTAAATCAATTTGTAAACATCCCATTTGTTTGAGAGGATCCTGGGTAAAAACTTCAAAAGCATTATAGCACTTTGGAAATTTATTGAAAAAAAAATGATTTCTTAAATAGAAAGGACGACACAACTGATCAAAACGTTTAACGTCTAAAACGGGCACAAATTGTACGATACGAAGTATGAATAGTGTATGTGAAACTTGATACACCAAGTCCCAATAGCTTGGGCCTGGTTACTAGTACGAGTGTATACGTTTGCGTGAATGGACGTAGAGGGAGCTAGTTTACTAATAATGACATAGGCTCGCAGACGAGCTTCACAATCCGCGGAAACGGGCAAAGATTAACACAAATCGATAAGCCAGTTTCGGTGTGGACTCCCAACACAAACTCGAATCTCTTATCAAGAAAAAAAGTATGTGTCTGATTTTTATCAGAATGCACATATCATCAACATAATAGACAGGGATTCATTTCAATACTAAAAAAAAAAGATCACGCCCTACTGTCATGAATAGCAGGGCTATGTGGATTGCGGGCAGACATAATGCGTAAAAAGTCGGACGGCAAAAAGGGTTCCGAATCATTTTAAATGTGAATGCAGCTTGTTGCTCTGCGTGTCAGCCGATGACGCTTCTGTATGCAGAGTTTGCCCTGGTATACCTTAAAAAGGTTGCATCTCCTTGTACTAATGGGTCATTTGGATGTCACTTCATCTTTTCGCGGTAAACTCTGGTATCAGGTAAGAGAACACCGAATGCTGAACATTTTCGGTATTCGAAAGTCATGACATCGTTTAGATTATTAGCGTTATACTAGTATGGTAATTAGAAGATGAGTGGCTAGATTGCTTGTTTAGCTAACAAAAGGGAAGAATCGAAGAGGATGAGAATGATAAGTACGTGATGGTGTATTGTAGACTTTATATATTTCACTAACTTTCACACTATTGTGTGATACACTCCTCGAATGGATTCGCTGTTTTTGTTGTATCACTCGAATGCTTAAAGTCTGCAACCTCCTCTGAAAAGTCTAGTCGACGAACTTTAGTCCAATGTCTTTGAATGTGAATCTACTTGTGGGCTCACACGTGCCACTACAAAATAATATCCCCGTCATCACATTCCTTTGGCGCTTTATATATGTTTCCAGCCCTGTCAAACATAGAGGTGATTTGGCAAGGTAATACATTCCGTTACAAGAAATGCAAAATAGGCCTAACCAGCAAAGATATAATATTCATTTACGTAACACAACCGGACGTGACAGTGAATGAATAATCAGAACAAATATGAAACTGCATGAGTCTAAGAACGCTATACATGTTTTCAACAGGGTGTGTTGCATGTAACCAAGTCTAGAAGAGAAAGAAAAAAGGCACAGACTATAGAAACAAGAACAAACATAGACTGGACACTCGTACATAGACTGCACCTCCCCTACCGATTGTGCTTGTTTAGTTGTTTGTCGAACTCTGTGAGAAAAGCCCCCCATCCCTCAAGGGGTGGGATCCAGCGGGGAGTCGAGTCAGACAAGTTCTGGGTCAATGAACGGACGGTCGTTCACTTCAGGGCTATCACACACACTCGCACACACCTTATTGCTACTTAGAAACGAGACGCTATCAATATCACCGGAGAACTTTATACGTCTCTATGTTTTCCTCTACGCCGTGTTGTACAGCAATGTGATAACAATCGACGCTCGACTACGAATGCCCCCTGAACATCTATACTCCTTCGTCTGCTACACGATATGACAGCCTCACTATGTTGAACTTGTCTCTTCTTATTGCTACAATAACACTTGCGAGCAAGTTTACAAACACACATCTGCATCTCACGTAGAAATAGCAATTCACATAGTATCCATTAGTGATACATACTTTATAGCAGTAAATGTGCATTATTTTAAAATTCTGGAAAATGAGTAATTCACCTCTAAAGTTTCTCGGAGGCACATCAAAGTTAGTGGTGTAACATTTCTCTCTCTTTTTTTTTTTAGTTGGCTCCGTTGGTGTTCACACCGCTTTATAGTTATGAGTTTTAAGAGAGACGAAATCGCCAATGGAATGCACCTCTGTATAGCTTATGGACATTACTTCAGCAACTCGGTCCATTAGTCGAATACGAACTGTCATCCAACCAGCTCATTTCGTACTATACCGCCCTCATGCATCTGCAATGTGAGTTCAGCGCACATTGTTTGAAACTTGAAGGGACGTCGTTGTCTCATGAAAATAATTAAGCTAAAACGTGTTCTCCCAGGCATGACCTCTCACATTCCGGGTAAATTTCATAGGAAATGTAAAAATATGCAACGAACAGCTGTATTAGAAAATGAATTTTTGTTACGATGTGGTCAACTCCTAAGTCAAACATCACCAATCATGCCAATGGTAACAACAAAATCTGTTGTGGCCGATTGAAACTCACGATTTGAACACCACGGCAATGTTCTCATTATCCTCGCAATGGTCAGCCGTAACCATGGTGACGTTTTTATACAAGCGTAGTGGCCAAGTTAGAGAAACAACTCTCGCTGACACACACACACAAGCTGAATAAACCACAAAATCTGAAAACTATTAAAAAAAAAATCTATGTCGTTTTAAGCTTTTCACGTAGGTGTGCATGTGATCATTAAGGAGGCTTCAGTCTCTTTATTTCCGTTATTTTTGATCGGCTTTTTGGATAAAACTATTGTCTTTGTTTTTTTTTTCTATATATGCCCGCAAGTATATTTTCTATCTGTACAGACTTTATGATAAGATAATCAGCATATTATCTTTACACATATCCTGAGTATTGTCCACTTAACTATGCGCTACTTTCCAAATAAGACAATTACTCTGGCGAAAGTATTTTTCCTTTAAACCTCTAAATTGTACTGAATGAAAATTTTGATCTGTCAGTCAAACAACCAACTCTCACTTATCATGGCATGTAGAACGGAGACAACAAAGCAAGCTGTATGAAGTAAGCAAACATGAAATGATAAATCACATCTGATAAACATCGCATCGAAGCATTTAATATTTTTTCCTTCATTACTCTCAATTTTCACGTGGTTAACACATTTTATGCATTGTCATGTATTATTCATACATTTGGAAACGAATGCAATGATGGCCAGAAGTCAGTGATTTTTTTTTTTTTTTTTTGTCTACATAATATGAGAAGGAAGGAAGAAGCGAAAATACTCATAATTCTCTGGTACTTGAGTGTTGATAAGACCGCAATCTCCGATTCCAAAACCAAAAAGTGGTCTCGAGTTCTAGTGTTCCAGATTGCAACTGGTGTTTTATTGTCTGCGAAACCAGAGGTGTGTAAAACAGGCGGGGTAGGGGGAGAAAGAGAGGGAAAGAGGGCAATATGTGAAATGGAGCACGTGCCCAGCGCGAAATCTGATTTGGTGGAGTTGATAATTGCGTGGATCAGGGTTGCCCGTCGATGGAGGGGGAATTCAATAAGAGCCGCAAAGCTTCGGTTTTTGGGCGATGTTCCCCGGGGCCACCCGACACCCCCAGCACCCCGGGGCGACGTGCTCGGTGAGACGCTCCACCTCAGGGGCTTGGCTGGAAGAAGAGGGGTATGCTTCCAGAGATCAACTTTAAAAACCTGAAAAGGATAAGCCGGGATTTCATGAAACATGCACTCACCCCAGAAAATGGCTCCCTACTTCAACTTGACGTCGTAGTCAAAAGTTTCGCATTAGCTACCGAATTTTTTCTTTGAATATATAGTTTGGTCTTTTAGCAGACAGAGGACTGGTGAGCACTTCTCTCCCCGGCATTCATGATGCGGGCGAGTCTCGGCCGCTGACATGTCTGAGGCGGGAAGATCTGACAGGTGGCGTACCCCGATGTCTCTTGTGAACGGTGGACGTCGTTGCTATGGTGATGCAATTTTCATTCACTCCACAGAGTACTCGTGTTCCTCCTGCCCGCTCCGTGCAGCGTGAAAGTTAAAAACAATCAGCGCAGTGCTGAAAACACAAGTCCCGGGCGTGTTGGGTCTGACAAATAGGTAGCTGTACGTCATCGGGTGTAAAGTCGGGGTTAAGTTTTTGCTTGGCGCTAAATATTTCAAAGTTGTGGGATTTCTTCCTGTCACTCCTGGTCCTCTCCGGACCAGTTGTCAATTGGCGATCCATAATGGCGCCTTCGATTGGTCATTAGTGTAGATTTCCAAACGTTGACTTCAGGAGCTTGAGTTCAGGAGCTTCTTGGCGCCAGGTAAGGCCCTAAGCTGCCGGGGTGCTCCCGGGCGGGATTGTGGCAGGCCAGTGAAATTAGTAGGCGGTGTTTCTTACGCCTATTTCTCTATTTCTCTCTACGTTCTCTGTCTTTTTGCCTTTCTTTCGGCTTTATTCTCAATCATTTCGTCTTTCATCTCCTCGTTCGTCTTTGCTACTCCACCAAACACTAGCCGAAACTTTTCGCGAAATATAACACAACTGAGTTCAGTAGCATACATCATTTAGTTGAAGCGACGTCATGGAAATTATTCTGGGTTATTCCTCAGTGCTACTCTTGGTGTGACTCTCAGTTCACTGTTGTCTTCTCCCGTTATACCACTGCCAAGAAGATGGATAGTCAGATCTCAGGTACAGCAACCAAGCAGCTATCAGGACAATTCTAAGTTTATAACGGATGTCGATTTCTAGTTGTTTCTGTTCGGTAATCCAGGTATTTTTAAGCAGGCATTATTGCTTCATGCATTTCCAGTTTTCCAGTATTTTACTATCAGGTATTATAATTCGATAAATGTTCAGTTTCCTATATAGCATTTTCTTATCAGAAATTAAGAAACGTAAGGTTTAACCTCAGATATATATGACTGCTACGAAAAAGAAAAATGTATTAAATTTGACGAAATTCAGATTTTGACAATTTTCGGTCAGAGCAGTCGTGCCTCTAGTGTTAAAATGGCAATAATATTATGACATTCTTTATCCAGGGTAGCCTCTTCAGTGTTGCCACTGCTCTTCTAGAGCTTCTAGAGGGCCCTGTCATTATTATTACCCTAACGTTGCCAGGTACACATTTAAACACCTGGGTCGTGAGGGACGTGGTGGGTGAAATCATCTTGTAAAATGACGTAGGCTCTTGACGGGATTCGAATTCGGGATCTCCGATTAAAAGACAAGAGTCTCATTCACTATGCCACGCAGTGCTCCGGCCCACATTTCGTCTTTGTTTGGTTCTGTTCTAAATCGAGGAATACTGTGGATCTGTAGATAAGCAAAGACAAGCAGTTTTGATTCTGTGAAAGTCATTCCGATTTTTGGGAACAAAAATTACGGAATAATAACCTTGAGTTACTAGCAGTATGTTATACACCAGACAAAAGGGCATACCCGTGAATTATCTTGTCTGAAAGTCGCTAGAACATCGAAAAAGGCACCGTCGTTTAAATCATTACATCACCATTTCTTTACGTGACTATTATGTCGCAATAGTAAGCACAACTTTTGTCTCAAAAAGTCTTCGTATAAGAAAGCACTTTGTGATGTGTATTGAAGAGTGTAGAGAATTCGAGATGCATATCTAAAACACTGTAGAGATATAATGTTTTGTTGAAGCGACATTTGTATGTGCCAAGTCAGTTGAAGGTTATTTTACAGTGAGGTTCCTTTCGCGTGTCAAAGTGCCGTGTAACTGTTATGGAAGTATCGAAGGAATGGTAATATTCCATATGAATCAGCTCAGTTGGTGCTGTCAACAAACGAAAAGGTCTAAGCTAGCAATAGCAAAATCACATGATCAACTACAGCTAATTCAAGGTGTATAGGTTATGATACTGTAAATGGAAAAATTCATGTATACACTCAACGTTGCGTTCTGGATGTTTGTGCAATTCGTGTATGATCATAATTCAACTAATCATAATTGTGCCGTTAGATGAATTGTCTCCGTTTCTCTTGTTATGTTATTTAAGTAACTTGCTCTTTGAAGCAGCCTATCGAAACAAACAAACAAACAAACAAACAAACAAACAAACAAACAAGCAAGCAAATGAACACACAAAAAAAAACCACCTCCGCCATACTTGAGTACCGTGCTATTCTACTGAGGACACTTATTCTTTACTTTGTTTACAAAGGCACGACGATAACCACAGCACAGGTAAGGTATATATATACATATATATATATATATATATATATATATATATATATATATATATATATACTTGCAGTAAAGATATTGTTTATGAAATAATCTAGCTCATCTATACTTTATGGATATAGGCCTACAGAGGAGGAGCAGAGAAAGAAAACAAGAGGGGGGGGGGGCGGTAACCATCGAGAAAGACAAAGCAAACATGAGTCTCCGCCTACGGTAAACAGAGGACTCGAGGAGAGTCTGCGCGCGTTGCGGCATGTTACTTCACTGGACGCACATGCAGGGAGGTGCTCACCTCCCTGCTCTATGCGAACTTACATCTGTACAATCAAGGAGCTTCAGAAGCTCCTTGGTACAATACACAATCTTGGATTTCACATGTAGTCGGCAACATAATACGAACTGTCTTTCTGCGCGTATACCTTAACAGTGAATGGCCAAATGAGTTGGTATTTCAGTGATATGAAAAGACAGCATAAAATCAAGTATGCAGAGGATGCGGACAGAAGAACATTACGTAAAACTCGCACGAAAGACATGAGAAAGGCACCCAAGTTTTCACTTCACCATGGAAGAAATATATAATTATTTTAAGGGGGACACAAAAGATAAAAGCTTGGAAATTCACACTAATCATAATTATCACAATAGATGACAGAGCTGCAGACAGCTGTTCTTTTTTTTTTTTTACCATAGCCTTATTAGGATAAATCCTTCTGTTTATTCTATTTTTTTTTTTGGGGGGGGGGGTGCAAGCCAGCAAGCCATGTGTACCAGTCCACTCACAGGTGACACATATCTGAAATAATTTTGTAATTCTGAATCCATTGTATATATTCTATAGATTTTTATTAAAAAGGCATAAAACAAATCTGTTATGGTGACATCATCCAGCTAACGACGCTCCCCTTGGTGTAGATAAAAAAAAAAACCCACAAAAACCGCACACAGACATCGAGGTTTTATTCATAACCTGATAGCAAAAGAGTCATGTCTTTTTTCTTTTTTTTTGCATAATATGTCTTGTTTACATACATTCTTTGTTGAAAATGACAATAAATAAATGTTTTACGTTGTAAAATCAAACAAAGAAAATATCTGATAAAGTTTAGTTGTTAAAAGGCAGCAGGAAGAGGTAAGGGGAGACGCTCCTATTTCTTGACACTTTCACAGACCACCTCTCACCCCCCCCCCCCCCCCCCCCAAATCTCTCACTCTCTTTGTAACTGACGTCCACGTAAACAGTAGTTTTGTTTTCTGGCTGAGCTTTCAGCTCCTCACTGCGCAGCGAAAACGAGCTAGTTAATAGGCCCAATCAAGGTGTGAAGATGAGGAGGTCGCGCTCCCTTAACTCAATTTGGCCTAGATAAATCATTAGAGGCGTGCTGCGGAGATTAATTGGCGCGTGGCGGCTCGCTTTTCAGCGATTGAGTGGTAATTCAAGGAAGCTTGGCATGCCGTGGAAGAGAAATAAACAGAAGATCATTAAGCGAACGAGAAGGTGGACACCCTGTAATTACATTCATCAGTGTTTCGGTATGCGACTCCCTGTCAAACAGAACAGCTTCTGTTTCTGCCACTTCGTGCCAAGACTTTTGGTTGAAGCAAGATTGTTGAAAAACTGCATCTTGAAACTTTCTTCCCCTGATCTCGAAATGCCACCCATCAATTCACTGAGTTCACGAGTTCTGCCTCGGAAACGAGTAGTCTAAATCCCGTTGAATGAAGAGCCTGGGTTTAATTTTGAGTTTTATAGAGACCGTGAATCGACAGAATTTCTTCTTGATTGCCATCTCGCTCTAATTGACGTGGCGATCGGGGCTTGAATTATTAAAAGGTTAAATGCATCCATCAATATTTGAGATATGAGTTGATGTGTCTTAGCATCGCTAATGCAATATGATTACGTTCTTCTGGGACAGTACGCTTTTCCCCAAGTGGTGACTTTTCCCCTCTTTTGAATCTTAAAGAAAAAAATATATCTTGCCTCTTTAAGGATCTTCTGTCGCTTGAATAAATATGACAGGGTTTTGTTTCATTTTCCAATTTCCTTCCCTCAATCCCGTGAAACATTTGTCCTAATTGAACTCAAAACTGCTCCTCCCATCGGGCATGTTAGCATGTATCTTCAATGTCATTATTAAACCTGTAGCTTTGCTCCTCCTCCACATGTTTCCGCCCGGCACGCTCGGTGTACGACTCGTTAGATGTTTGACACTTGGGCTTCCCCCGCCCTCCCTACGTCCGAATCTCACCCGACAAGATGCCGTGGATGTTGTCTGTTTCGAGAGTCACGGCAAACTAATCGAACCTCAAACATAATCGCGCGAATACGGGAATCGGAAAGGCCTTACAAAAGCTAATTAGTGTAACCATACTGCTTGCGTACTCTCGCGCTACGCGATTCGTAAGCAGACGACACACAGCGGTCGTAATTGCTTGTCCCGCCGATGAGAGCGAGATAAATATAAACACGGCAGAGGGTGGGGAGCCCCGAAAGTGTGTAAATTCGGGCGCAGGCAGCAGAAATCGCTACATGACACGGGCCCACCTTATTACATTGGACATCCACTAAAAGTCGAGCTCATCTGAGCAAATGAGGCTCGTTCCGTGGCACGCTATGTAAACATTATGACAGCCAGCGGAAACCCGGGACCCTTATGCCAGCCTCCGTAAAGCCAGCTTATCCAAGATTTCTTGCCATGCACTTGGGAGCTGCAATATTCAACTCCCCTCTCTCACGCCTCTCTCATTTTGCACAGGGGTGGAAATCATTTAAATTTGGACAAATCTATAAATACGGACCTTCCTGAATGCAAAAGATTTAATACTCAGTTTTTTTTTGTGTGTAGCGATTTCTGGCCAAGTGCTTCCAAATGCCCTGGTATACGCGATTACTTGGGCTGGTGACTGCGGACGAGGCTAAAATTTCGCTTTGTGTCTTGTTTGACACCCTCTAACGCCCATTGGGGCTGTCAGATGCCTGCATTATGAGTGTTTGCCAATAATTCCACCGTTACAGTATCTTATTTCTGCTCTGGATATCCAGTGGTAGTTCTAATCTAAACGGTCAAGAAATTTCGACGCGTTATTTGCTCTTCGTCTACGCAGAACCTTCGGGCGCTGTAGCACCCGTGGTTGCCTCGTTCAAGGTCAAGTCCCGGTTTCTACGCACTTTGTTGTTATTTCACCAGCCAGAGGGGGAAAAAACGTAATCGGTAGGTTTATGAAATATCGCGTGCGATTATAACGTTTTTAATAATCAGCCGAGAGTTCAGCAAACATCACTATCTGCCTTGCTAATCATCGTTGTCATAACTCAGTGCTTCTTCGCCGGAAATTGTAAAAAGAAATAGTGAAAATCTAGCCCGAAAATCAGTCGTCTGACATCCCCGGCCAATGTCTCTGCGTAGGCCTGTTTTTCCCGGCCATGTTTTATGGCGAGGCCGAACGAAACGCACCATATGTACGCCCAAGGACTCGCGTTCTTCACTTTGCATGTATTTAGCGAGCTAAGTAGGGAGGGTTGAGGGTTCACGAGAGATGAGGGAAAGGGAGTGAGAGGAGGAGAAAAAAAAAACTCGGCTAGTATGACAACAGAACTGTGTGTGACTGACATGACATGGGGGGGGGGAGGCTGGTAAGATGTGGGGTGGGGGAGGCGTAGAAAGTATTTGAGAGTTGAATTCCACTCGAGATTAGCGATGCTGGGACTCTTGTCACTCGGCTTTCCATGCTCTCCCCTACTCTCCCTCTCCCTCTCTTGATCCAATTGACACTTCGGGACTTAATTTCTAACCTTGGCTGCCGATGCGGATCTTGAGAATGCCTCCAAACAACGAATCAGCTGTTCCGTTCCGTATCCACGCAGCTGACGCAATTCGAACTTTCTCTAGGTTACGAAAATTGACACATTTTATATCCTCTCAATCTGCCGCGAAGCGTATTTTCGTTACTTATGCGCATTTTATTGCATTATTGGTTAACATCGCATCTTTCTTCCTCCCTCGCGAAATGCGATGAGCTCTAATTCGGCAGCTCAACACGAGATATTAAAGCAGATTCGAAGTGAATCCGAGTGAATCTTCCAAAATAGCTACGTGGGCCCGGTTTGTTTGTACTCTTGCACCGACGCACGGAGGTTCATGTAAAGTTCCTCTCGTAAGACAGTAAGACGTCTTTTCCACTTAGCCTTTTCAAGCCGCCATGAAATGGCGTTTATTTTTAGGTAGCAGTAAGGGGAATCACCATTTACTCAGTCTCAGTAATGAATCATTAATCTCTCACAAGCTCGGGAGCCCAAAGGCGAGAAATGCGGAGGGCATCCCGGCTCGTGTAGATTCATCCTCCTCACACCGTCGGTCTTTTCTTTGCTTCTTCCCTCGTAACAGTTACCCCGTAGAACTGTGATAGCGGTGACCGCCTACGGGTATAGCTGAGATGGACATCGGGGAGTCGTCCCGCTGGATGGTGGTCAACAGCGGTGGTGGCGTGACGGGAAGTGGTAGCAGCCAACATGGTGGCGGAAGTGGTGGCGGGGCAGTGGACTCCAGCCACTACGGCAGCCATGCTCACCATGCTTCTCTGTCGGGCGCCACCCCGGGAGTGACCGGGGAGCGGATCCCTCCAGCACACGGCTCGTCTGTAGCACCACTGCATCTCGGCGACTCGTCTCAGTTCGCCATGGCCCATCCAGACGAGGTAAGTCCGCATTAGATAGGCCTAACACCATTCACACCAGTATTTATCCTCAGCAAGTAATGCCTGAATACAATCTTCCACACGCACTTATCCAATTCATGTCCAAATGTTTCTGACTTTGGTAATTGATAGACGGGAAGAGTTGATTGTCATGTTGCGTGGTCGTGGTAAATGAGAACAAGGCCGCACACTCATTATATTTTGTATTCATGGAATGCGACCAATAATCCGGTGTCCCACGAAGGAAGATTGCAACGAAAGCCTTTCATTCGCCCACGTGACATGTGAGCTCACTGTTTTAAGCGTGCGGTTACAAATATATCAGTGAAATTTCCATTTTTAACTCGAGTACCCATGAAAGCATTCAGCACCTCATGTTACTTTTAAAGCTGTCATTTCTACGTGACTATACAGACGAAAAGAAAGATTAAAGCACGATGAGCTTGACTGTTTAGACTGATTTTATTTCCCCCAATTTTGTGATACTATATGGGTTGTCTTTTGGGTACAGTTCCTACTCAGCTTCAGGGACGAGCACAAACATAAACTGGTTACATTTTGTTTTAAAGTGTTCATCAAGCTCAGCTCCATGTATCCCTTTTCTAGACTTTAACAATAGAAAAGGAAAACATCGTTTGAGACCACATTATTATATAATCTATATCTTAAAGTGCCCACACAGAATTAGGTACACGGGACTGGGAAAATTGTAGTTGTCCAGTGGAAAATAATGTGAACATCATTTCTGTTACCAAGATTTTGGTCTCAGAGAGACGTGTTGCAAAATAATTATGTTATGACATGTGTCTATAATGTCTGTTAGCGATGACCCTTTCACAAAAGCTAAATCTTGCAGGTTTACTCACCTGATTGCGGCAGAATCACAGAAGTTACGAATGATAATGCGACTTTCCATTGATTTTAACAATAATAAAAAAGTATTGTTTGTAACTGTGTGCGTGTATGTGCATGCGATGATGAGAGCGTATGTGTGCACCAAAAGAGTGTATCGTCTGCAGCTGCACACACACACACCGTGTAGTAAACTGTCACCTCAGCCGCTGTTACGTTCAGCCTTTCGACTACGGCTTCGTTGATAGTGATCAATACATGATTGTATGCCAAGATTTGGTATCAGCGTGTAATCTAACCAAGGAGTATAATCTAACCCGCGACGGTGACCAAATTAAGGGTCACCGTTCAAAGCGCTACATTCTCACTTTGAGAATCAAAACGGAAGAAAGACGAATAGTAACTTCCTTGTTGAAAGGAAGTGAAGTGAAATGAAATGAAATGACGATTCCCACGTATCTTTGAAGAGAATGATAAGTGATGTTTCCCAATGTATTACTTTTACAAATAAAACAATAATCATCCTAGTATTCGGAATGGTAATTGTATATGAAAGAAAAAAAATGAACTTCAAATTTAAACTGTCTCTTCGAGATCTCAAAACATCTGCTGCCTTTCGAGAAAAAAAGAAAACAGATCTTGTCGTTTGACAAATGCACTGCTTTATCAATTCATTGGATGCAGTGCTATGCTGTAAAGATGAGGCGGGAAAAAAAGATTGGTTATTTCTCTTAACCCGTGTGACAATGGCAGTACGAAGTGATGCGGTTGTAAGCCAGCATCTTGACTTTTCTTAACTTTCAAGTATAAGAGAACTTATTAGAATCAGCCACAAGAGCGAGAAAGATTGATGAAATGCAAGATTTACTTGGCAGTAATAAGGCTGTCCGATGGATCAAGTGTCCACATGCATAGCAAGGCTGCTTATTATGTGCTAAACACGTCCAAGGAAGTACTATTTACGAACGAAGTGTTGAGAAATCGCTTCACCGCGCGATTCAAGTGGATCTGACACCTTTCATTCCGATGCCAGCTCACACAGAGAATTTCTACCGAGAATTCGCCCGAGAATGATATCTCATAGTCACCATTATGGCCTAACTTCATCAGCGTGACTTACGTACATCGACACTTCGTTAGAAATGACTGAGAGCTCACTGAGATATGGATATTGTATAGGAGAATGTGATAGTAGAGACCGACAGGCTATTGGCCTTGCGTCTGCCTAAACGTTTTGTTGTTCAACAGAAGCAGTGATGCCTCAGTTAATCAATGGCTTGGAATTTCACGTAAGTAATGTAACTGGCCTCGATAGCCTTTTGTTGAGATACCTGACGAAAACAATGTCATCCTAAAATCGTGTGGAATTAAATTAACAGAATAAAGAGAGATGACTCAAGTACTACTTACAACGACATTGGACTAAGAATAGCTGGGGACACCGTTTGTAATGCATGGCGAGTAAAACGAAGTCTTGGATAACCGTCTTGGTCATGTGACTCGTGATGGGACTGACGTATAAACATTACACATTTTGGCTTCAAACATCTATGCTATTACAGCAACGATGCATTTGTCATGTTTGAATCAATTTCATTGAAATTGATAACTGTTCTTCTGATCAAGATAATAGACAAATAATATTCTCGAAGTATCATGATGAGGGTCTTTTAAAAATGCATGTTCTACAAGGGAAAAATAAGATAAAATCAGACAGATTTAACTCATTCGCTTCTTCTGCGGTTATTGTTGATTGGATTCAATTTTGGAAACTCTTGGGAAGATACATACATTTGCTGAAGTCAATTCAAACAATATTGCCAATGAGAGACGTCAAAGTCACGTGACCAAAACAGCTTTTATGTAGCTATCGACGATACCATCCAACTGATGTTGCATGATGTGTAACGAGAGGACTATACACTGTGGTTCTACACCACGCATTCAATTTGATTACATGTACCATGCGTTTTTTAAACCAGTATGGACGATTTTCACGTTTCCGGGAAGGTACTTATGTGGATAAATTAGAAAAACACAAAAGGACTAGTAAAAGCTCTATGTTCTTATCGCCTTTACGTAATGGACGATAAGGAATGGTTTAGAGTAGCTTTTGTTCCAAGGCTAGGCTGCAGTGAAGGATGTTGTAGATAATTTATACAAGACAAAATTCTAGTGTCGCTAGTGTTTGCTCCGCTCTTTGGGTCGCAGCATTGGACTGTGGCAACCAGCAGAATCTTTAGTACGTGCAATTCCACATCACATGATTATTATCAAACAGAATGATGAAGGTTTCACCAACTTTGAGCTTCGAGTAAGAAAGTTGGGGAATTTATTTCGTTAAATCTTCTGCCCAAACACAACTAAATTTTATGACACCCATGCAGTGGTAGATGTGAGTGGATGACATAATTTCCTCAGCCAGTTTATTGTATCAGTTTTCAGTGAAAACATGTAAACTCTAAGATTCCAAATCTTCTAACCTTATGTTTTTTTTTTTTGTTTTGTTAGTCTGATTTTACTGGTTTTATCAACTCGAATTGTACACGATGTGGAATAAACTGAAGATTTTTTTTTTTTTTTTTTAATCAGGCTGATAATTGCACTGCATAGATCGTCAATTATGATGATTGGTTATTTACAACGGTGCATCAGTTCACTTCGTCAATGTAGTCATTGATAACTGGGCGTAGGTATTTTTTATCTAAACGTTTTAATTATTGTCTACTGTCAAAGAGTATTTTCCATAACATATCTATATGTCATCTCTTAATGGAGGATGGCCCTGGACCATGTAGCTCAGACATTCAAATAAGAAGCATTGCTTGAATAACGCCTTTTTCAGCATAAAATGCCACCAAATTATAGGATTCATGTATTCAATAATAATTATCGTCAATGGAAAACGATTAAGACATGCATGATAAGCATATTGCCATGAACAACACCAACAACAACAACAAAAACAACAACAAAACGATCACCAAGAAGCAAAGATTCTTCATTGTTCTTGTGAGTGTATAATTGTGGTGTGCGTGTATGTGGGATGGGCCAAGTGGGATGGGGTAGGAGGGGCGGGATGGTACAGAGGTTAGGGTTTGAGGCTGTACCTTCCGTATCGTTAAGTCCATCCTGATATATAATGTTGCTTTGTATGAAAAGAAAAAAATCAGAGAAATAGATCAGTAAAAATTTGGGATAATCAGACACACAAAACTTATGAACTGATTGGAGGGTTTTTTTTTTTTTTTTTTTTTAGAGTGAGACAAATTGCAACTCTGTGTGACATAGGTGTTGAGCACCTCTCCATTTGTTTTGATCATAAAAATTCACAAATTTTCATATTTTCAAATATTTGGGGATGTTGGGATGTTGTTGCTCAGCATCTATGTCACTCAGAGTTGCCAATTTCGTCCTGCTCTCTAAACTGTAAAAAGTTCACAACTTTTTTTTTTGTATGTGTTTGTGTGTCTAATTTTCCCCCAAATTTTAACCTATCTATAATTTTCTGATTTTTCTGTGTTTCATACAAAACAACATAATATCAGGATGAAATTTCCCTTTAAGCCAGTTACCGTCAGCACAACAGTGATTATCGTGATGGCGGTGATTACAGAGATGATGACGACGATGGTGGTGGTGGTGATGATGATGGTGGTGCTAGTGATGATGACGATGATGGTGGTGGTGGTGATGATGATGGTGGTGGTAGTGATGATGACGATGATGGTGGTGGTGGTGATGATGATGGTGGTGGTAGTGATGGTGATGGCGGTGGTGGTAAAAGAGATATCATCATATTTTCTCCCTTGGATGGTGACTTGTAAAATCTTGCTTTTGGATGGATTTATGCTCTGCCTGCCTGTCTCTCTGTATTTTCCTTGAGCTGTGTGCGGATAATTTGAATATTTTAACTGTGGAATTGACGCATGAGAGATTCTCACTAGCATTACCATTATAACATTATATGCCAGTTATACTGATAATGTTAATAAATACTGCTGCTATTACCATCACCATCTTGATGATTTTCATCGTAATATCATGTTTATGTCTTGCTCATTATGAGTGTTTTATTAGCATAATAATCTTTGATATTCATTCTATTAGTATTATTATGCTTATCATAGTGAGTAGATACCGTGGTTTTCCCCATAACGCATCTATTCCTTTGATATGGAAGCAAATGTAGTCAACCCAGATGTCATTACATAATTACGTACTACTCTACTCCACTCACAACTACATTAAAGGCTGCACACTTATTATTGGTTACAGCTCGTTATTCCGAAGGTTCGTTATTCCGAAGGCTCTTCAGTCCGAACATTCGTTATTCCGAAGGTTCGTTATTCCGAATTTCATTTCCGGATCAACAAATCTTCGGAATAACGAACCTTCGGAATAACGCCACAAATGTTCGGATTAACGAACCCTTTTTCATTTTCGGATTAACGAACCACTAGGTATAGGGAATTTGTGTGTTTCGGATTAACGAACCTTCGAATAACGAACCTTCGGAATAGCGAACCTTCGGAATAACGAACAGCACCCCTTATGATCATCCTGTCTTTTCTGACTCACAATATCGTCAGACAGTTGTTTTGCCAACTATACTTTACCTGTTGACTTCGTCATAATTTCTGAAGATTCTTTAACATAGTCAAACAATAGTGCTTAGTGTTCTTTACCATGAGAACTCCAGCAGTTTTCT
The DNA here is from genome assembly GCF_040938485.1 of Diadema antillarum. NCBI lineage: Eukaryota > Metazoa > Echinodermata > Echinoidea > Diadematoida > Diadematidae > Diadema > Diadema antillarum. Next base: position 765,148 of record NW_027271621.1, read on the forward strand.
TAATGACTATCGAAAATAATATCATCAGTTAGTACTCTCATTATTATTGTCATCATTATCACTATTAGATATTAGATGGAACATACGATGAAGAAGGACTATGAATCAATATAAATTGAAGAAAAGGTTTAGTACTTTTGAAAGTTCATATAAATACGAACTTAAAGACGACCCCAATGAATGAACACGTTCTAAATTCGTGCAGCCCTACCTCATGCCATATGATAAATTTATGACGGACAGAACATAAATGCCAAAGATTTCGAAATAATTTTCAGAATTATTAAGGCTTGTACGAAAAGTGTCCATTCAGGTCACTCCTTGGGCTAAGTCTATGAAAGCCAGAGCCATGAATATCATTCACATTGACAATGCAATATCTAAACACTGGGCATGAGAGGGTTAATCACAAGCAGATAAATCCACAGAGGAAAGATTCGGGTATAGGTATATGGGGTGACAGCTGCACCCCTTTCAAGGGACACACCTAATTGGAGGCGACTCACATTGCTTAATTACTCAAGCCCTGTACACCTGTCGCATTGTGAGCAGTCCCTAGGGCCGATCTATTCTGAACCCCGTTGTGTTTTTCGCTGTGACGGAATTTCAAACAAACACAGACATTGACATTAAGTATGGCCATGGATGACTCTTGATGATGTCTTGACTAGGAGGAGGGAGGTTCGACCCTTCTCTCTCTTGTCTTCTTTGTTTCAAGCAATTAGTCAGGAATGTGTGTCTGTTGAATCACTCTTCAGTAGGGACTTGTTATCTTTCATGATCTCCTTTGTTGTCAGATTGTAGTGCTCTGTGAGCGGGTGCGTCACACCACATCTTCTATCTATCACATCTTCATTGTATTTTTTTTTTCACTTAACATTCAAGAATCTGTATGAAGTTATTGTTTGACGGCACAATCATGATGTCATGATGTTCATTTGTTTTCTCTGAGAAACGTCAAAACAACGGCAGTTGTGCCTTAGAACAATACCATCACTCATCATTCGCAATAATGTCGGCATGTTCAGAGAGCAAAGTACAATACCTTGTTTATGATCAGAGGACTTGATGCACGTGACTCATGCTAAATTTTGAAAAGATAAAATTGATCGCACCATTCCAACCGCGTCACGTCGATGTATTACTTGAACACAAAACAAAACAAAACAATGCGACGCTGAACAAATCTGTTTATACCGTTTCACCTCTTGTCATCTGCCAATCCAAAACTCGTTTAATCTTTATTTTTTTTCTTTTCGCTTTTAAAAGAAGAAAAGTGTTATTGCCTTTCAAATGTTGAATTGAACTAATCCATAACGTATAGGAAAATCTCGGTCGCATTGATTTCTTTTTGAAATCTCTCGCATGGAAACAGGAGAACTTCACCATGCATAAATAATGCCGCCATATGAGTTTTGAAAAAGGAACGAGTGGCGCGTAACCTTCTCCGCGATATCAAAACGCCTAAAATTAGCTATCTCGGTATCTTTGGTGCACACTCATCTTTTGGTATCACGCCATCTCTCTGTTAGTCACTGTAGCCCGAACCATGTCATGGGCGACCTTCCGTTGGTGCATGGCGGCTTTTTCACTGGCCTTTGACTTTGCTAAATCAATGTAAACTGTTTCGTTCCTTTCGATAACTCTTCTCAACTTTGACACCAGTATTCTTGAACTATATTTGCTGAAAGAAAAATACACGGAAGTTCAAGTTTGTTTAAATTCGAACACAAACAAAGGTGCATTCTTCAGCGACGTTAATGAGAGAGATCGAGATCGAGTGGGGGGGGGGGGGGGGGGGGGGAGAGAGACAAGAATACTTTCCAGTATTTACCATCATTGATGCATTTCTCGTTTTTGTTGCATAGAGCCAGAACATAAAGGCGTTAATTTTTGGCCAGTTTTGAGCTATTTTTGTCTCAAAAAGCTAATAGAGAATATGAGTTTGTTTTGAACGCAGAAAACGAAATAGCAACGGTTGCCATTTTGAGCCACGTCAAGGACAAAAGAAGAAGAAGATAATTGGGCTATAATATGGTCAAAAGAGTTATATCTTCTCCGATAAACTTGTACAACCAAAACTGAAGGTATGTTTTGAATAGACTGCAAAGGTGATGTTTGCATGTATATCTAGTTTTTTTCGTTTCCATATTGATATATGCGCATGCGCGTCCTCTAAAATTATATCTCATTATCATATCATATCATATCATATCATATCATATCATATCATATCATATCATATATCATATCGTATCGTATCGTATCGTATCGTTTCGTATCGTATCGTTTCGTATCGTTTCGTATCGTATCGTATCGTATCGTATCATATCATATCATATCACCTCACATCGTGTGATGGACTCCAATACCATTTTCCATGATAGTGATAACATTTTTATTCTCCCTATATCGTAGCGGTTAACAGTATTACTACATATCTATATTGATTTTTCGTTTTTTTTCTTTGTGTGTTTGTTTTAGTTGCTCTGTTTTATTTTGTCTTAATCCTTTTTTGCTGCCGTCTTTCATAAAACCAGTCTTCAACTGCATGGGAAGATAACATAAACCGAGGCTAGGAAATCCGTACGTGCTTCGAACCCAATCCCTGCAGACCAATTCCACTCGTCCGTCTCTCAGTAAATCAGTGCAGTGTATACCGCTCGATAAAATTACTGCGATATGTAACCCGCCCTCGGGCCACATTGCTAGACCCTCGTTGCTCGGGGACTAGCAATGTAGCGACAGCCTGCCCCTTATACCATTCCAAGCAGGACGAAGGCAAGAAAGAATGGAGAGGAAAAAAAGAAAGAAAGAAAGAAATCATCTCTCCTTAATAACTAGGAGGGGTCGAGTGGTAGAAGTTTAAAACAATGACAAGTGTAATAGAGAGATGCATGACCCCAATCTACCCGTGTCAGTGGCAACCCTGACGCGGACAAGTCAAGCGTTCGAACCCGACGAGAGCGCCAGTGTCGGATTACGCGCGAATACGTCTTCGTACATCATCGCCGTCCAAAGTCAACAAGAAAACAACTCGCTATACGTCCGAAAAATTGCATTTTGGGGGTTTTCTCCCCCTTTTTGATGGGACAGAGAAGGCGAAAGTTACATGATACACTTACAGTAAAAATTAAACAGCGTCCAAGAAAATATTCAGTTATTCCAAAAACTTACATGTATTTTCTTATCTTATAATATAAATTCATATCTCTTCTTTCTCTCTTTATATTGTACATTTATGCATACATATATCTACCACTACCTTAAGGATAAATAAAAAGCGTTTGAATTAATTTGCCTAGGCCTCTTCAAACACGTGATAAATGTACTCCGAGTCTCAAAGCATGCTATCTAAACGTTTCTGGTGTCGGGCAGCTCCAGAACTATGAACTGATTAGCCCTAAATGACTTCCTGATATGGTTGGAAATTAAAGCTTGTCTTGTTGTTTTCTTCGTGTCGTTTGTCATCGATCGACTATCTGGTCGACCGATCTCCACCGATCGCTCACCAGAGCTAATGGGCAGCGGAAATTGTTTGTGAGACGATGGTTCCTGCGTTGGGGCTTTTTCGCGAGTATAACCCTCTCCCGACAGACTTATTCGGGCCAAGCTCCCGCAGAGAAAGCCGCGCGTGCCGCCCAACAATCCGCTGGCTTTGCCAGCGACAGCTCTGTTAGCCTTGAGTCTGGCGCTCGAGTGCACGGAGCTGGAATAGGGCGATGGGGGCTCTCTGCTAGCATGTTTTGCTGGACGAGCAAGAGGGATTTCTGTGTGGGAAGGTGCGAAGAAAAACCTCTAGACAAGCGAGATTTTATTAGACGGTGATTACAGATGAATCGTGACTTTGTAGATCTCGGTTTGCTACCGTGGGTTGAAAGTTTGGTTCTTGTTTTTGCCTTCTCATGAAATTCAAATAGTTTGTCAAGCACAGATATCTGAAATCACATGCCAGACTAATATTGTGCAATTTTAATGATTCTGAGAAAAGGAAAAGATAAACCGATAATATTTTCAGATTAAGAAATTGCGAAAAAAAAAACTGTACATATAGTGGTAATCTCGTCATATAACATTCTAAGCTGAATTTGGTGCAATCTATTTCAAATCAATTTAATGTATCTAATGCATTTTTTGCCAAGACGTCTGCTCTAATGCTATTTTCAAATGCGTCGTGTCTAGTTGTGAAAGCAGTAGCGTATCATGTTCGGCTGATCGCCCAAGGGGAAATACAGATCAATGTTTGTGCTTAGATTAGAAATAAAAACAGTGTTGACCAGAATTATAAATGCACAGATGCTTTGACGAAATATTGTCTATGTGAATGACGCGTAGAAATCGATAGATACTTTGAATAGAGTTTCAATTATTTTTTTTAATGAATAGGAGTTAGTTCAACCCCCTGCGTGCAACCTTGAACACTATATAAGAGAACGAAAGTTGATAATGCAGTCTTAACTCTCGACATTTGAATTAGACATTGCAAATAGCAGTGGGAGTATGTGATCAAAATGACGAGTGTGTAATTAGACATGTTTCCTGTACCGCAGATGTTAAACGATATATTGTGATTTATATATAGAGTTGCGTTCAGAGATCGACATGAAACGTTCCGGTTGTCGTTTGAAGTTAGAAGTCGCTAATTCTCTTTTCTTTGGGAGGGGGAGGGGGGGGGGTGGAGGCAGTCCACAAAAGCATCCAAATGTGAATTGGCCCGAAATAACAGCAATATAAAAACTTCTCAAGAAAAAGTGTGAATTATCCAACTCTTGATCAATCTGCATTTGAAGAACATTTTTTTTTTAGTAGTAGTGAAGTGTATACAAAAAAGTTAGTCAATATTCTAAATGAGACGTAAGGGAAATATCTAATTCAATCACATACGCCCACACACACACACGATATATATTTCACGATTTTCTGATATATGTTTGACAAGTTTTTGCTTTGCGAATATTTCAATAAAAATAACAAATAGTATCTCATTTAGCAATTAATGGCATTAAGTGTGACAAGGTTGAATTTCGTGTAAACAAATCGGCGGCGTAAGGTCCTCTGTTCAAATGTAATACCCTCACAGAGTCATTCATATGTAATAAGACTTTATGCTTCTATCAACCTTTTTACAATGTTTGATGCACAACATTTATACTGCATACACCTACTAGGGTAGACTTCTGTCCACTCCGGTGACCAGTTTATGGGAACCTCTGACCCCCTCCAGTTTACAATTTTCAGTTTTAGTTTAATTTAATATCTGCATTTTCCCACAAAAAATCAAACATAATTCAAGGTACATGTTCTTTAAACAAAAATGTGGGCCTACATGATGAATTCACAGTATGATAATCACAATTTAAGAATTTGAACAAATACAAGGAGATCAAAGATTAATCAACAATGCACTTATTTCAAGTTTAAGGAAAAAAAATGAAGGAGTCTGCCAACTTAAGCACTTTAGCAGGTGCTTAATAGTTATGGCAGCCTCAGAAAAAAAAGACAAAAAGAAAGTGTGAACATAATTATAGTCAGTCATAACTCAAGCCAAAGGTACAGAGATATTCGTGTTACAGCGATCGCCAAATAGACTGTCAGAACCAGCCAAGACGCATAGTGCTCCCGGTCTATCACACTTGACCAGGGCACGCATGTTGCAGATGTCCGGAGTCTGCAATATTGACTTTCGTAGAGTGCGCTAAGGATACTACTATGAACCGTTCAAAAATTTTGTTTAACGTAGTTCAAATTTGCTGGACATGACTGTGAAATGATTCTCTTCCTTTTTCATCACACGCACTATATACTCCATAATTATTATTCAGGGGAATATCTTCATTTCTCCCAGGGGAATGCATCTCTGCCCATTTTAGTATGAGCCTGCATTTCAAAGAAGGAGATTAAGGCGACAATCATGGCTCAACTATTGAATCATTCTGGAATAGCATCGATTTATCACTTATAGAGAAAACTGCAGTAGTAAGAGAGGGATTAAATTCAGTTTGATAATGATTTTGAAGTGCAGCTTCAGAGTAGCTACGAAAGCAAATAGGAAAATGATATTTTACATGTTACTTCAGCCAGTTTCAATACTTATCAGTACTTATCTGAAGTGTTCTGATTTGTGCAAATTTCTTTTTTTTTCATTTACTTTCGTTAGATAAACAAGATGTCTCTTGAAATTTACCAGATTTTGGAAAATGGACAATAGATTATAACAATATATAAATAACAATAATACTGTTTCTTTATAGATCACCACTATTTCAACGGTCAAAAAAAGTGCCCATGTGCAGATAGCATAATACTTGTGATGTTGTTTTTTTTTAAAGTGTAGCCACATTAGCACAAAAACAAAACCAAAACCTTAACAGTAACTGCCAACAATGTCAGGAAAATTTCTGTAACCATCTTATATTTCGTCCGAATGAAACTTCACCTGTTCTGTATGTTTTGTTTCCCCCTTTGTATTAACGTCAACGAGAACGTTCAGAGCATGAACGTGCTCTGAATGAATGTTCAAGTCGTTTATCATACATTTCCACAAACCTCAAAAAGTAAAAGACAAAGTGACAAACAAAACTGACAAAAATACACACAGAGAGCACGCCCGTATGAAACAGACATCGGGTGTGTGTGCCGCAGCGGGCACGTCATTTGTATGTTGTGTGCGTAGGAATGATGTTAGTCTTGTAGACGAACATTCCCCGAGTTGTTCATGATAGTAATTCTATGACTGCCAACGTAGCAGGTAATTGCCTTACAACAGCAACAGGTCTGTATTATCAAGGTTAACGAGCGTTCACCAGCCAGCAAGACGTAAATGAAATTTACGCACGTAAACATATCACGTTTGAGTGCCATCACTCGCTGCACCTAATTGGTTGCCTGGCAACCCCAGCGCACGTGTGGTTGGTCCAATGTTTGGCATGACGTCACACCGGTCAGCTGACACTGACAACGGCGCGGCATAAAACATGATCAAGAAGGTGACACACGCTTTGCAGTCGCTGAACGTACATGGGGGTGATGACACAACGCGTATTAATAATAGTTACTCTTTCACTACATTCCCCTCCGCCGAGAGACGGCAAGTTCTGTAGCCCAGTTTTGAATGACTCACGTACAGGCCTCTATCAGATGCTTGTAGAGTAATACGATATCCTATCCACGTCATCGTGAATGCTGCTGTGATGATGTTAACAAGACAGAAATACATCGCAAAAAAAAAAAGGCTGCACTGCCCTTCAAGCGGCTATGTGGGTCAGAATGCCTCCACCCGTGTGTCTGTCTGTCTCTTGTTTTTGTCTTTTTGTCAGTCAGTTACTTTCTTTCTCCATAAAAAGCGATATCACCTCTTTAGACCTGATTCGACTTTGGGTCCAAAGATAAACTAGTCCGTGTGAGTCATGAACAGGTGAGTTATTCGCGATGACGGGGAACTTCATGAATATTGGATCACTGGGGCAAAATTAAACAAAGAAGAATGTTCCGGAAAAAAAACCACATTCGCGAAGGCCTTTGTAATGTCTTTCGGTTGATATTGTTCAATATCTATCAATCTATCTATCCATTCATATAAAACATATGTGCATATACTTTATGTATGTGTATATGTATCTCTCTCTCCCCTCTCTCTCTATCTGTCTATCTGTTTTTATTATATCTCATATCTCACAATATATATATATATCTATATATATATATACATGCATATATATATATATATATACATACATGCATATATATATATATATATAGAGAGAGAGAGAGAGAGAGAGAGAGAAATTATATAGAATCCATCAAACAAAACAATTTCGTACGATTCAACACATTTTGTGCTTTTTCATTTCATTTCCATTTATTTTCATTTTTCTCAATGGAAAATACATCAAATATGACAAAATAGAATGATGCGTGATATCTAGCTTTGATGCACAAAAGAACATTACAAACATATATAGAATATGGAAGTCAATATATGAACATTTGAATCTAAGTAAAAATACTCGAGAAATACGATGGAACCTACTTAAAAGCAAGCTTGTTAAGCGTAGGTCCCATTATAAACCGAAAGTGGAGATAAAGAGAAGGAGCACGGATACGACCTAGACATTTGTTAGGACCAAATAAAAGAGAAGAAAATGAAAAGACAGTAATACTTTGGGTTATAGGCAATTCTTCTCAAATCATCTGCAGTATATACGAGTAAACGGGGCCCCAGCACTCAACACATTTTTTGTTTCGTTGAAGTTATGAATGAAGCATCTGCACTATAAAGTAAACGGGGTCCCAGAATTCAATACTACAGACAACACATTTTTTTTATGACACATTTTAAGGGACAGTATAATACGTGCTATGAATTTCAAGTCCTCATTCTCCTATTCGTTGACATCATCATCATCGTCGTCATCCTCATCATCAGCCTCATCATCAGATAAGAGGCGTCTCTGATTCCACGATAAGAAGGACGATGTAACTGGAGCAAACGGCGAGAGCAGAAATGTCTTTGTTGCCTCAAATTTGTGGCGTGATTGGGTGCGCTTGTCAATCATTTTTTCTTTCTCGAAATCACCCCACCCCTTCCCTTCTCCACCTGAAAAAACTTCTCCATCAAAGATCCCTCTATAGGACGATGATTGCTATTATGGATGAATTATCAAATGGATCTTTGTTGGCATCATAACATATTAATCTTTTATTGATTTGCGTACTGTTGATAATGGCTATAAGACAGGGCCCTATTATTTTCACCACTTTATTATCATCATTCATTCGGCTTTCAGTCACAAATATCTCTACTACAATATTCAAAATCAGAACACACAATGGAGAGTTATGGGAGAGTTATCTTTAACGCATGTTGATTTGTGTTTTTGTAGTGTGTTTTTGTTTGTTTCCTTGCCCTTTCTGTCTTGTCTGCCTTGTTGTGTCTGTCTTGTTCAAAATAACTTTATATTTATCTTTTCTTTTGTACGTTTTTGCAAGTTTTTGAGTCGACTGTATGATTTGTCAGCAATGTACAAACTCTACTTTTTAGTGGACTCCTCAGTTTTTGCCTTTCCTCAGAGCATCTACAATGTAACGTGTAACAAGGTTGATTTGTGACTATGCATATATGCTTTTATATAATTCATAATTACCTCTAATTTCCATGTTACAGTCAACTTGTGTGTACTCACGATCATTTGTGATTTTTTTTCTATTATGTTCTTTGGAAGAAGAAAATGAAATAACTTGAATTAAAATTAATTGAATTGAATTGAATTGAATGTAAAATACAAGTCCTAGTTTCGGGTGTTCGAAGGTGGGAAGATGTACTTTAAAAGTCTTAATTAGGGAGGCATAACTGAACGCGAAATTATTTGCTCAAACAATTATGGTTTTTTATCTGAATAGTTGATACTCCATGCATGCTTGCAGCTATCCATAAAGTGAAACCCATTTGATAATCTGAATTACTACAGATCCACGTACAATATTCGTTAAGTAAATGTTAATTCTGCAGATTAACACGAGACTTTTTTTTTATTCTGCAAACATGAATCTCACGCCTGTATGTGCTTGTGTCGATTTGAATTATGAACATGAATACGAAGGAAGCGACAGAGTGTTGTAGGGAATGGAATTAGATGCTAATGCGTCGCAAATCTGCGCTGGAAGACCTGCGATCTCACGCAAAATGCCGTCAGATTAAGAGCGTTTGCTGAAAAGTCTCCTACGGATTTCTGATATTTCCATTTCCCTTTCTCGTCGAAGGCGACTTGATTCAGCTGTTAGGAATGCGCAGAGCCTCTCCCGCAGCTGGGATTAATTACGGGGACGAATTTTTCTAGCTTTTTCATGAATATCTTCCCTCTTTATTAATCCCAGAAAATCGTACTATTATGGAGCGATCTCTGGCCTTCTGTTATCAGATGTGAGTGTTGACGTATACATGGGAACAAATGTTTGATATGAGGCGGAGATGAGTCGTTTATGGAGAGTTCTTTCCTCAGACGTTGTAACAACGCCTTCTTGTCTTCGACAGTACTATTTCATTGATCGTGACGTCACGTTGGCTCCGAGTCAGGAAATTGACGGGCAACATGACTTGTTTCTTATCACATCAGGCTATTTATTATTGATTTATCACTGGTCGATGAATTTGTGATGACTCGCGTTCAGAGTTACAAGCATCTGTTTCCTTTTTTCATTCAGTGGCGGTGCGCCATAGTGTTATTTTGTTTTGTTTTTGTTTTTTTACTGCTTTTTATAACATGAGCTTTGTATCATTTTCTTTGAGAATCTCTTAGCTGAAATGGAGCATGTGTCCAGCTGTTTCGTCTCATTGCAAACTTTTACTCTCAGATAACTCGAAATAATGAATGATTCTTGAAATATAGACCCTCACCATACACCACAATCTAATTGTTAATATTGCATTCAAGATTTACTGTAATTGGTTTTGTCTCTTCCTCATCTTCCCATCCTTCTTCTCCTCCTTTCCTTCTTCTTCTTCTTCTTCCTTCTTCTTCTTCTTCTTCTACTACTACGTCTTTTTATTCCTCTTTTTCCTGTTCTTTTTAAATGTACCCATCTTGTATTACTGTTAGTATACTATCATTTAGGATTAAGCTTAGATCTAACTAAGACTCAGCGGATATCGGAAATTTCTTTGACATTAACAGCTCCCCTTTATTTTGATCACACACTAACATGCATTATCACAATTTTTTCTGATGTATCATGCTTTTATATATCATATATTTTAGGACCTTTTCTTAATAAGTAACTTACTTCATACAATGCACCTCTTGATGACATTATTACTTCTCCCATGGAAGTTATGTTTTATGTGTTTATTTATTTCTTTGTCTAAGAACGGATTTAGACAGGGAACAGCAAGGGGGGGGGGGGGAGGGCAAAAAAATATTTGCTGGCCATCCAGATCACTTTCTTAATTCAGAAATCTGTAGAAAACAAATAAACAAACAAACACTGCGAGGTGAGACAGTTATCATTCCACCAAGAATCTCTTTAGCAGAATGACGATGATGCTTGGCCAAAAACAAAAACAAAAGATAGCTAAACGAAAAACTACTACAAGGCATATCCTCATGACAAGTTCCATAAAGCGACAAGGCTTAAATGATCCGGATACCGGTAATTTCTAGATTTGGTAGTCGAGAATGGTTACTTTTATAAGATAATTCGTTACAAATTTTTGGAGGAAGAGAGCTGCCTCTGGAGAATGTCTGCGTGCTCTCCAAGCAAATTTCTAGTTTTTACCTGCCAAAAGAATACCAAAAACGCCCCCGTTCTTCCATGTCACATACACGTGGAATGCGATAGTCATCCTGGAAGTGCAGCTATACCCCCAGCCCACCCGGATGGTTGACGCTCCTTCATCACCGCGCGAATCCCACAGCGAATTCTCTCAATCTAGATATGACATTCAGCTAAAACTTATTCTCACGTTAAAGGATGACAGGTTAAGATAAAACAAATAAAAGCCCTTGGTAATAAGTTTAAATTTACTGACTCAAATCACGAGTATGTTGCACTTAGATAAATCGGTGATGTAATGGTAATATAATGTTCATAATCATCGTGATCGTTTACATTTTACACTGATAATGATAATGACTATACAAATAATAAAATGATAAATATGCTAGAAATGATAATAAGATAAAAGTTATAATAATTTCTTTTTATCATCATTGTCATAATTTGGTATAGTATACAGTAATTGTAGTAGTTGTAGTAGTGGTTGTAGTGATATGGTGATAACAGCAGTAATACTATGTATATTGTGTAGTTATTCTTGAGGATTATCACTGTTCTAAATATCATTTCATCACATCAAACATAATGTTATCAAGTCACGAACCTGCTTACTGCAAATTGCATTTCATTATTTTTTTTAAATTCCTTTTAGCCTTTTGAAATACTCACTATTTCCCCGAAAATGTCTTGTCTAATCCAATGAAAAAGTAATGAAAGGACAGTGCGGAAATGGTTATTAAAAAAAGAAAGAAAAGAGAAAGATTGTGTCTTTTTAAGTGCGCTGTTATGATCAGGATTTTTTATCCGGAAGTATTGTATCAATAATCATGGATAGTGAAAAGAGAAAGTTAATCGTACGTGGGTGGAATCATACTGAGTATCGAACAACATTAATAGATGTGATATCTATGATAAAAAAAAACTATTCCACACGTACAGAAGTGACAAAAGATAACTGGAAATGCTATCCAATTGTGGGTCAGAAGTGAGTTTTTGTAGGTGACTCTGAGGGTAGTGACTTGGTTTTACTTTCAGTTTTAGAACACAAATCTCCTGTCTTGACCCAGAAGGAGAATAGGACGTTAAACATGTTGTTGGTTTGTTTTTCTCTTCTTTTTTTTCTCAGCTAGTCGTGTTGTTATTATTGGTATTGTGTTTGCTGCGTTTTTCCTCCGCGGTTAAACTGGGGAACTTGTTTTGGGGTAACACAAGCTCAACTCACAGCTTGGAGCGGATATTGGAAGTGCTGTGGCTCTTGCGCGAAGTTTCCTCATCAATTATTTGGAGGAAAATCCTACAATAGAAGTCGGGTGTTTTGCGATTCTCTAACGTATTCCTGGACATTATGTAGAACACAGAGATATGCCAAAAGGATATGTGGCTTTTTCGGGGGTCTATTAAAGGTACAGAGTAGCCCCTGACATAATAGAGAGATGTATTCATTGAAAAATACTTTGATAATAAGTAAATGAAAATGAAAAAGTCTTTATGAAAGTGAAGTTAATGCAGTGCTATACCATGTCAGTTCTCTTTTTGTCAGACACATTTCGTTTTGCATCGAACAAAGAAAAAAAAAAGAAAGGAAGAAACGTTCAAATGGAAATATTTAATGAAGAGAGAGAGAAAAAAAATCAACCATCTCCTCATTTTATTTTATTCTTGATATGATATGAAATTAACATTACATGCTGTACACGTAAGCCACTGAAAACCGCATCTCCCTTTGTGTTAAACAAATTTAGTATACATTTACATGTATTTCAGTATACTTGACGTTATACTTCATTCTTAACGCAATAATTGATTTTCTTTTCGGAGTTTTTCTTTCTTTCTTTCTTTCACCAATGTGACATTGTAACAAATTTCAAAGCAATACATCCCTGGGAATGCACCAAATCTATCTTTAAAAAAAGGAAAGAAAAAAATGATACAAGCTAAGAAGACAATGCACTTGATTTGTTAAAAGCTTGCTCGAGGCATCTCACATTCCCACTTCCGCTTTCTCACTCGTTAAATACTCTCACTGAAAGACGTAGGCTTTGCGGTTGTGGAAGCCTTTGTACTATTTTGTTCTATTCAGTTTTTTGTATTTTTATGGGAGGGGGGGAGGGGAGTTATCTGTGACTGCGACACTGACAGGTATGCATGTTATTTTACATCAAGGACATCTATCTGCAAGTAAAAACTGCAAAAAGATCGGTGTTAGATTTAACACCACGGGTGTTAAATCTAACACAAACCAGTGTCAATACAGGACTACACCGACGGGTGTATAAAATATGTTGTGATGGTGTGGAAAAGTGTTCACCTGGCACCTGGTGTTAATTTGACACTGTAGCTGGTGATAGTTTTGACACTGCGCTGGTATTGATTCAACAATGACACTATACATGGTGCTGATTTGACAATGTGAATAGGAGACCACACCCTCTGGTGTTACTGTGGTGTAAATATATTCATAATTTCTTTTCAAAAATCAAGTTCTTTATCGGGAAGTTCTTGTTCGTCTTCTTGAAGTTCAATATCAAGGAGATGAACAGTAACTAATTGCCTGTTCAACAAAGTTATATATTTTGAAGTAACACCCTTGTGTGTTAATGTAACGCCACAAATGAGTACCGGAAATTTAACACCATCTCGATCTTTTATATTGAACACCCGACTTTTTGCAGTGTAGCGAAAAAAGCTGCATACCATAAGACCCCCCCCCCCCTTCCGAAAAAAAGAGGGGTGTAATTTTCAAAATTATCGTAGTACGCAGTCCCAGATTATCTACATGATGCATGGTATATTTTGAGAAAATTTGCTTTACTCAAAATGACTACCTCTTCTGACACATAGAATTATGACAAAGAAACACTGAGAAAAAATGTTCAGTGTAAGAACGGATTTATCTCGCTCTATACAGATTAAGCAAATTAATCATTTTTAAGTGAATTATCAAAATTGATATTGCTTCCTCTCGGCAAATTTCCCACTTATAAACTCTTTGGATATCTTGTATGATTCGAAAGCTGATGCAGACTAACTCGGGAGCTCAAAATTTTGATCACATCCCCAAAATAAGATGAGTTAATCATTTGGTAAAGATAGACTATCGCTTACAAGTAGTTTCCTTTATTAGAAAGTGATCTGTACAGAGGTGGCTCATTCTTCTGTCCCAGACAGTGAGTTATGGTGTAGAGTTGGCTTGCCTGAAGGATAAAGATAGACTGAATACCTCATCATCCTCCCACCGCCGTAACTTTTACCTTCGTTGCGAATTATATTTCGCAGCATTTGACAGAGGCATGTAAACCACACAAGGAATTGCTTGCCAAGCACTCGATGACGTAACAATAGCATGAATCACACTCAAACCCGCTCCAACGAAAACAAGCCTAAATTATGAATGCAGTCGCACGTTGGCCGCTGCCAGGCCGTGAACTTGGCCGGCACAAAGGACATAATAGTGAGTCAACCGTAAAATTTCAAGTTGTTGCCTAATTCGGCTTCCTCTCCCTCTCCGAGTTACTATTTATTTAGAGGTCACGTGACGGAACATTTTAAATCCCCGATAACTTTTTGCCCTCGGCATATGATGGTTTCCGCTTCCCATGGACTGCTAATGCTTTTCTCTCTTCGCGTTGGCCTTCTCCTCAACTTCAATACATTTCCCATTCTAGAGAACAAAAATTGAAAAAAAAAAGGAAATGGAAAAAAATAAGCAACTCTGCATGTAAGACTTTACACTTTCATCCAATAGCCTGCCTATTTTGTTAATCTTAGCAAGCCTTTGACGAGCCGAAAAGCGTCATTAGAGCTTGATATCTGAAATGATATGTAACATTTCTCCAGTAAAGGTTCACTGTTGCGCTTGCATTGACGCAGTTTTTGTTTCTAGAAATCTGTTTTACTTTGTCAATTTAAGAGAGGGAGGGGGTTACTCCAAATGTTTTGGTTTATGAAATTCGTAGGATTTTTAATCCCTGTCAATAAGCATACCTCTGATTCTTAATCAATGTCAAGAGTTCCTATGACTATCTACAGTAATAGTGATGTCAACAGAAGTTGTCCGTCGTTTCGATAATCTGTCTTCTTATACCGTATTGACTTCTACTTCCTCTTCTTTACAAACCTCTTAAGCTTCTGAAGTTTTGCTTTATGATGTTAAGTTTGTTTCCCATTGAACTCAATATTTTATGCTTTACGATAATCATTTCCAAATCAAAACATTGTCGTGAGAGGTTTTTTTTTTTCTTTTCTCTGTCTCTGTATCTAGTCTCTGTATCTGCCTCCAGTATTTCACCTGTCTTTAATTTCAAGATTTTTTGAATGCTTTTTTTTTCTCCAACAATAGATAAGCAGGTGTTGCTCACCTGTGTGTTCTAATTCTCTCGTTCAGTCGGATACCATTCCGCACATAGAAGCCAACTCAACTCTAAGGGGAGGGACAGGTGGTATGAAACACACCTTCTTCTCCACCTTCTTACCCCTCCTCGCGCAGCGCATTGGCACCTTCGGCCTATAAGCGGGTCCCAAGTTTGCCCCCGTCCGTGCCAGCTGGAGCTAGATATGTTCCGACACTTCTCGTAAAGGTCGAAAACTCTGGGCGGATGCTTGCCACAATGTTAATCAGCTGGCGCAATAAATGTATGTATTTTGGTTGGTATGACTGCGATGCCCTTGTGTATATCAGTTCCCGTTACAAACCGGTAATCCCCTATTCGCCCCCGGAGACAACCTGTCAGCTCCCGGCCACCACTCCCTGCTTCGTCCTGCTCAGCGCCCGGTCCTCTTCTAATCGCACACCGCTCAGGTACGTGGCGGGATATTTTCAGGGACGTGTTCCATGAAGAAAACGTCAAGTTCATTCAAGGGGTCCCCTAGCACCTACTCTTTCCATCTAGTGTTAACCCACGGCCAAGAATGCCACTTGGTTAGCCTTCGAGTCCGTCCGAATCCTGAGCAGCCCCCCTCCCCCTGTAACCTTATTGGGCCCTACAGGTTTCGCTCTCCTGGGGGCGTTGGGGTCCTGTTTCCCCTTCCTCCGCGGAGGATTGCGAGCTCCGCGGTACCAACCTTAATCGAGTATCTTTTGTGTCCCCGTAGAGCGATGCGTCATCCGCTAAGGCCAAGCGAGAGTAGGCTGGGGAGCGAGTGCCAGGCGGTGTGCCTCTTACGCACTCAGTGACGTACAAAGCAACACGAGCCTGCCATTTTTGTTGTGAAACAGGAAGGCTTCACAATTTAGATAAACCTCAGTATAATCTCGTCCCAGGCACGCTTTTATTCCCCTCTGATGCAAACTCCTTTCTCCTCCTACAAACGCTTCACGTTTTTATGTGTGTAGAGCCCGCGCAAAAGGGGAAAGTTTGGGTGAAGTGAGGAGAACGGGGAGGAAACTGTAAACAAAAATAGGTAAGATGTCAAGAATCAGCTAGGTGACGGGCCGATGATTTTATTGTTGATGCAGCGAGTGGTGAGGGCAGCGGGCTTGAGTAGAACGGCCTGAGACATTGTTTTTGTCTCAGTGTGTGATTTAACCCACTTCACGGCGTACTTGCGGTCTTGTTATATTAATAAACCCAGTATCTCTGACAAAACCGTTTTCTCCTCCGAGGCGACTTGGTAATCCCCGCCCTCCTTTTGTGCCATCCCAACAGGTGGACGTGTACTATCACCACTCGACCGGCTTGGACGGGAACAACGTCGGCTCCTCCGCAGCGCATCACGCGGCCAGCTACTACTCCGGATCGGCGGCAGCTAGAGCGGCAGCCATGCATGGATACAGACCCTCTCACGGTAAGTGATTTCAGCGATGTCACCATTCCTCACCATCCCACAACTGGTAGATGCCTCGTAGATGAAGTGATAATACTTTCATAGGATGAATGAAATATCATAATGCATTCACCAGACCTGTTTGATTGATTGAAACATCAATTTGCTGAAAACAGAAATCTGCCTACCAATTATTTACATGAAACAAGTTTGTTCACCAGTGAGATTATCTGCCACGATGATCTCACATTTTCCTCTTTCAATGTCATAATACTCTCCCTCTTTCTGTGTGACATATTATGACTGCATCTATTTCTACGCATGTTTTGGAAAATTACTGAAAGAAATTGATCAAATGTCACTTGCAATATCAAGTCAAGTGTTCAACAAAAAGACGAAAGGTCATTGGTAAGTGGAGTAGCGTAGATGTCATTTTGCACCTGAGGGGACACACACCTGTAAAACTCGTCGGTTTCGGAGACGAAAATCTCATGCCAACCAGTGCCGTGGCGAACCGCACGTCTCTATCCACAATTCTTGTGTTGTTTAATACTCACGGTTGGCCTTGAGGTATCATATCTAAATATTAGTGTGTGCATGGATCAAACGAAACGAAATGAAGTACACTGTTCAGTGTCAGTGTATCGAATACTGCGTTCAAATTGTTCTGATAAGCAAGAATCAAATATCTCGCTTGGCGGTCGTCCATGACGCGCGGTCATCACCGAGAATGTCGTAAAACGCCACCAGACGTTATCAGATGGGCGCTTAATTTTCGCGGATGCGTACCCGTGTTTCTCGGGCTCCTTCTCCAATATTTCCCGCCAATTCGATTACAAATTAGTTCATCAAATCGGGATTACCTTATCACGTCTGCTCAGCATCAGACTCCCAACGCCCTAATCACAACCGGGGTAGTGGAAACTCTCGCGCACTTTTCTCCCTCTGTCCCTTTCGTCATAATTTCAATCGAAATTCCTCTCTTCTCCATGGCTTCTCCATCTCTCGTCACTCCCAGGCCTCGATCGGTTGTGACATCCCTAAACGCTCCGCATCGCTTTGAAAGGAATACGTTGATTTAAGAAATTAATGAATGAAATTTCTCGTCACTAATTCTAATTAATTTTCATTACCGTTGACGTTTCCTTTCACTGCAACTCGAGATAATCACACTCCCAACCAGAGCCATTATGCGTGAAGCAGTCACGTGGGAATTAGTTGGCGTTCGGGCGTCCTCCCGTCTTCCGCTCCAAAGCGGTGGGATATACCTACCAAATGTATTTCTGCCTAAAGTATGATTTTGCATAATGTACCGCTAATGTCTTTTCTATTCTGATCCGGGAGATAAACATAATGGATGGACTCTGACATTTATGCTCTAAAATGGAGCCAATAATCTCTTATACAAGAACCAAAGTAAGGAAAACATTTACGTAGGAGGAGAATGACGATAAAATCGACGAGAATTCTATTTTGAAGTAGTCAGGGTAACGAAGTGCTCACACCTTAGTGAAGTTAAGCATTTAGAAAGTGTGATATGTTTGACATTCATCTATAATCACTATATGAGAGGTTGACTCTAATTCGCCGTCAGAAGTGTCAGGAATATAATCCATACATGAACGGTTCATTAGGGAGAATGTGCAAACATTGAGGAAAGAATATTGTTCTCAAACTTTATTCACGCCACATGCTATCTGCAAGTCAGACACAAACCTTATCTTCCCGTTTAGAACGATGAAAACGAGCAAGACGTCCGTCCTTTCTCAAGACTCAGTGCAGCTGGAAACAAGTCTGTCCAGACAAACTCTTGAGACTTCGAAATTAAAATATAAGATCATTGAAAATTGTCATGAAATTGTAAATTTGCTCTGGTAAATCTTTTGCACTCTAAAAATCTCTAATATCGTCCTCATAATGGGACTAACTCTTGTGTATTTCATTTTCAACATCGTAAGAAATCGATGTGAACTACCAGATTAAGTTGAACTAAATTCAAAAGCCACCTATTGTCTTGTAGCAGAGATAATCGTTAACCTCATATCCCTCTCAAATAGAAGCCACGTTTCTCACGCTGTTATATGAACGAGAATAATGATTTAACGCCCTCGTGATGGTTTGGTTCTATGAAAAGACGATTTTCATTTTCATTTTCAAAGAAAGGACACCTAACAGTTGTGTCAAAAGCAAAGTGAGCTGTAGAATGCACCAGCTATTTAGCAAAAACAGAGGTATAGTATCAGGTCATGATAAATGAAAGACTACTAATCAATATCATATCTTGGCAACCTGCAAAGTGATGTTCGTATGATACTTGACTTTGATTCGCCTGTTCTCACCTCGTGTACGGGCCTTCATCAATGTACGAAGATTTGTTTTGGCAACCTACAAAATGGGTATTCGTATATTGATTATCGTTTGTCTGTCGCTACCTTTCGCGACTCTTCTTTGTAATCAACTTTTTGTCTCTTTGGCAACCTTCAAATCGGTGATCGTATCATACACTTGAATTGGACGACTCGTCCGTAGGTACCCCGTAGGGGTTCTCGACCCGACTCCCAAAACGCGATCAATGAGGGTACACGTGGACCCTTATCATGTGCGTCTTTCTCATACCGAGCCGTGTAGGCAGGGAGGTGGATTGGCAAGGGTAAACTGCGACTGCCTGAACAACTTACGCAATACTTTCAACGAATGTTGACTTTTATTTTGACTCGCTTTGAATCGCTTTCCTTTCATTTCTACGCCTCCTCGTTGAACTTGGTGACATTGCTCGTAAAACATTAAGTAGAACTAAATGTACATTTGCCACAAGTAGAAGTAAGTACTGTACTTGATAACAATACACTTTACACAAGTACACGCAGTGTATCGTAATATTTGTATTGTATTAATGCACTCTAGTAAAAGCTTTACATAAAAGTATTCGTTTTCTTTCAAATCACGACGTGATTATACCACCATGCACTTCATCCTAATGATTTACCATATATTACTTGATATAATGTGATGAGGAGCGAGTGGTAAGGTTGAAGTACGTTATGAGACATGTAGTTCAGAGGGTATAGGTGAGGAAAACGCCCTTTGAGCGTACCTATAAATGAGAAAAGGACACAGAAAAGAAAGTGCATAAAAGAAATCACTGACTAAAAATCGAAAGTGGAGGAAGATTAAAAGTCAAATAGATGGATCATTCAACCGACTGATGAATATGAAGCGACTGTTAATTTACTGCAAAAGACAAAGGATTTCACAGTGGACGGAGATGAGCCCTGAGAACAGCGGTGCGGCTTTTTCAACTGAAGCATGACTTTGTATCATCTTTTTTTTTGCCAGTATGCGCTCTTATGTTTATTGATTTCATTTATCTATTGCAAAGGCAAATGTTTTTGTTTATGATGTAATGCCTGATTTATCTTGTGTTATGTTTTGTTGGGAAAAAGAAGAATGAAAATAAATGAATTGAATTGAATTGAATAACCAGTGTATGGTATACCAAACAATCACGGCATTTACCAAGCAAGGGGGAGCACTCGTATGGTGCCTTTAAAAAGAAAATATGAAAATTCAGAAATAATATGATGCACATTAATTCTAAATTGTAATCAACAGTGAAAACAATAGATCCTCCTCTGACCAATTTAAATATGAAAAGACACAACACACTTTAATAGGTAGGCTTTGATGACTAACCAAACAGATCAGTGGCGGTCTCATTAAAGTCGAGAATAATAATAGTTAACTACTTGTTTTCATGTAACATTAATATCTGTCGCAATCAAATATGCAAATTACTTAAGATGATATTGTCACCTTGCACATACTTTTTTTCCATTTGTACATAAAATTGTACTCTTCAAACAAACAAAAAGTAACGCAAAAGTTGAATTTTCCTAATGAATACACATCCATGGAAACATCATGTCAAGAAGGCTAAGAATGCAGTGTAACGAAGCTACCCTATAATATATTTCACCTGCAGAGTTGTTCAGCATATGATTTTTGCCATTCGGGCCATTTTTGCTATGTTACTCTTTCTATTTAATGATTTAGACACATACGATGAAAATCTGGCTTTGCGTTACTTTTTTTTTTTGAAGAGAATATCAACATCGTGGTTTTGGTCGGTAATCTAGCTATCAAAGCCAATTTCACCTTAATTAACGGTTGCTCATTGCTGAGTTATTGCAACTCTGCAATCAATGCGTGCCATGGATATGATATGAACGCTTTTCGGTGTCCTCTTTCATATATATTATTACCATTTAAAATAAAAATGTTCGGTGAGGATTTTCGGGGGCAAGAGCATGGAAGACTTGTAAGGTGATGGCATTATTACGCCATCTCAAGTTTATGTACGATTATGACTGAAACTTTAAAGTTGCTAAACTTTTTCTTCTACGTCGGACATAGAGAGTTAAAGAGGAAATCCACCCCAAAAACAAATAAACTTCAAAAGATAGAGAAAAATATCTAATATTCCCTAGAGAACGATACAAAAATAACAAAAATCGGATAAGAAATAAGGAAGATAATTACGATATTTTGAAATTTCACATTTTTTCGGAAAACATTTTCTTTGCCAATCCTTATGAATATTCAAATGAGAGAGTTGATGATGTCATACGCTTACAATTTTTCATGTATATTATATAAGAAATTTGGGGGAAAATATATTTTGAGCTAATACCAGTAAAAGGATGTTCTCATAATCCATCAAGACATATCAGAGTTAACATTTGTTCTTTTTTATTTTGGGTGGTTTTAAGGCAAGTTTTACATTTATACAGCTGAAATATGATTTTTATTTGTCATTTCTGTATAAGAAATGAATAAGAAATTGTGAGAGCATGACATCGTCAACTTGCTGATTTGAGTAATCATAAGTCACTGGTCAAGAAATGTTTTCAGAAAAAGTGTGAAATTTCAAAATAGCATATCTATCTTATTTTTTATCCGATTTTTGTCATTTTGTATTGTTCTGTAGGGAATATTTTTCTCTTTCTTTTGAAGTTTACTTTGGGGTGGATTTCCTCTCTAAGGAAACTTCTTAAGTTCTTTTTTTTTTCTTTTTTCTCTCTCTCTCTTATAAAGTTAATTGCAACATAGTGCGGATTTTCACTTTTTTTTTCGTAAAAAAAACCAAAAAACCCAAAAAACAAAACAGCCAAGATATTCTTTTCCAATGATTTTCATGTCGGTAATGGTAATAAAAACATGGTCAATATGAGTCCTTCATCTTTCAGCTCCAAAATCCATATTGCTATAATCTGATCGGTGCATTTGGAATTCTTGTCTGGGTTTTCATACAATCTCACAAATTTCTGTTATGATATGTTTTTCAAATTACTCGGGACCATTATACCTTCCTCAGTGAATCATCGTGGATATCATATCTTTGCGTCATTGTTATGTTGGTGTTAGTAGAGACGCACGTATATATGACACTCGAAATATACCACACCCAATTCACTGAACATCTGCTACTATTTATCATACTTTGCCCGCACTAATGAGCAGTGAGGATGGTATCAGCAATATTGATACGGATAAAGATGTAATGCAATATCATTTCTGTTATTACTTCCACTATTAGTGTGATCATTGTGATCATATCGTTAATATCAATATCATTATTATTTATATTATTATCAATTTGATCATGATCATTATATTTCTGTCATTATCATTATTATGGATGTAAAGTTAACATAAGTTGTTTTTTTCTTACAACCTCTGTAAGCCAGAAAATCCAATATCTTGTTTTACTCAACACACACACACACACACACACACACACACACACACACACATACATTCTAGATTTTAGCATTACTTAAAGGGATCGTATAGTTTTGGTTGAGACCTAAATTCAGGTTTCTAACATTTTTTGGTGAGATAATGAGAAACCTCTTATGAAACATGAAAGAGCATGTAATTCTATGAGGACTTCAACATTTATTTGATGAGAATTGGTTTTGAAATGGCTGAGATATCCAAAAAAAGAGCTATTCTTATAAAGTGTGGGACCCACACTTTATTACGATCGCTTTGTTTCACTTTGTTTTTGGATGTTTCAGTCATTCCAAACCCGATTTTCATCAAATAAACTTTGAATTCCTCTTAAAATGGTATGCTCTGTACCATATCATAAGTGTTTTCTTGGTATCTCGCAAAAAGTTAAAAGCCCAATTCTCATCTCCACCAATACTGTACTATCCCTTTAATTAATATGAATTTGATTTGTCATTATGTTTTTATCGCTCATTACCAGAATCAGTTATGATATTTATGCACTGCCAAATTCTTTAAAAATGAAAAATAAAATAGAAACCACAAACTGATGATCTGATTTCTGTGACAGGACAGGGCCATGATAGATTGGTTCCAATCACTCGGCGATCCCCATATTTTGAAATATTCAATTTGCTCACGGGCCCTTCCTGCGCCCCTTTTTCTCTCTCGGCGCAACAGTCCTCTTGCAAGCCAATCTCGGATTCTATCGCGCAGGAAACCGACCAACACTGGTTTTGGTAGGCGATAAGTCAGGGCAAATAAGAATCAAGCCACAACTATCGCGACTGCGTGTCGAGTCGTATTAGACAGTGATCCATGGGGAAGGTCCCTGGGGAAGGTTTACTGGGGGAAACATGAGGTGGGGACTAGTGACAGGCTTGTACCACATCCCTGGAGGATTCCCCGCGCAGCTATACAGCTCGATAGAAGCCACCACGTGAATATTTTTGCTTTACCAGGACAGCTGCGTCTGATGGGTTTGTCAGCGGTTCGAGAAAGGAGAAAGAAAGAATGACATCGTAGCATTGAGAGAGGGCGTGCTTTCATTTCAATGCGCGGTGACCCGTAGCTCACTCTCACGGGGCAGTCAAACACAGCCTTTGACCTAAAACGAGCAATTTACCACTCACTGGTTTGTTTTGTTTGAATGTTTTGAAAGGGAAGTTGCACGTGAACTCATTCACATGCATCAAACTTGGTTGTAAGAATGCATTTTGGAAAAGAAGCAAACAGAAGTTCAAAGGGGCAAAATGACGTCGCGTCAAACTTTAGTCAGGTAAATTAAGTTTCATGTGACCCTGATCTCGTCATCGAACTTGCAGGAGTTGAGTCATCTTCGCTGTACCTGGACAAGAAACTCCAAAAAGCGAAATCAGCGTTCAAAAATTATTTCAGTCGACAAACTCGATGCTATCTAACCCCTGCTATCTATTTCTATAACCTTCTCTCAAGATCATAGCTGGCCTAAAAATAGCCGCAGAGCGCGTTCAAAAGAGCTGCTGATGATGACAACGGGCAGGCACCTGAGGAGGGTGAACGTAGAGAGATGGAGAGAGAAAGAGAGAGCCGTGTCCCTCAGTAGGGTCCAGAAGCTATATAGCGCCCCCTTCCGTTACGAACGAGTCTTGCCCGCAAAACGCGTCCTCGTCATAATTATTCCAAGGAGTGGGTCACCTGACGCCGAAGCGAGTTTGTCTAGCTCTAGTTTGATGACGCAAGACGTGGTTGCCATGGACACGAGATGACAGATCTGATTTAGGTCAGATTTATTTGGTTCACAACAACCGTGTCGGAAGTCTGCAACACTGCCACGTTCTTCAAACGTGGGTTAGTTTCTTATTAGACGAGCACAAAGTTACACTAAGAAGGACCATGACTTGTTCAAAAACTGACATTTGGAGATTTCCACTTGCATCTTTTGAAAGATATGCCTAAAATCTATAGACGATTACAAGATGCGTGATATTTAACATTGTGAGGTATATGGATTGAGGTATTAAAGAAATTCACTGTCAGTTGCACCCTGACTGGTTAGTTCAAAACTTTTGAAAGGTGTAGCCCTACTACTATACATCCAACTGATTATCATAAGCAATGTTTTACGTCACAAAGGCAATAATTCCAGTATACGCTGAATTCCGTGTTAGATATTGCACTGATATCCAATCTTTCTATTGAAAAGACAAGCGATTAAACAAACTATCAAGGCGAAATACGAATCACCAACCTTCTTCTCTCGTGATTCGCAAACTTTATGGCCACGTTTGTCGATTATGCTTGTTTGGCAAACGTGGAGAAATTCATCGTTCTCTTCCGGGAGGGAGCCCCCATTCGAACGATTTTGATTAAACGTTGACTTCACTCAATGACTACGAGATAAAGATGTTTTAACCCTTTGCATGCTTTGGATACCGATTGGCAAAGAAAATCCCATAGGGTTGAACACACCGTTCCCAGTCCCAGGTACAGAAAGGTTTTTAGGACAGAAACGCTAGAAACAGTTATCAGTCACCGCGTGAGGGAATTCGGACAACAAGTATAATAAACCTGTGACGGATTTACACTGTCTTTAAATCATGGATTTTCTTGCTTGTGTTCGCCCTGTAAGTCTTGTCGATCACGCGACTATGACGCTTCATGCGATGCACCGTCCCCTCCCTGCTATACGATCACGTGAGGGAATGAACATTGAATTTTCAACACTTTTTGTAGAAATCATAATTTCCTCTTTCTTGCACGTCTTTTTGAATTGTAGGCCCTACATTGTATCTGAAGAAGAATCTTATTACTGATACTCTTTCAAAAATAATGTGAAAAGTAGTGATATTTTATGTGACATCGAGAAACCCTACACAGCCACATAGACAACACTCATGTTGTCATTGTCGTCGTTGTTGTTACTGGAGCCATAGAACATCATCTTAAAGGGATGGTACAGTATTGGTGGAGATGAGAATTGGGCTTTTAACTTTTTGCGAGATACCGAGAAAACACTTATGAAATAGTACAGAGCATACCATTCAAAGAGGAATTCAAAGTTTATTTGATGAAAATCGGGTTTGGAATGACTGAAACATCCAAAAACAAAGTAAAACAAAGCGATCGTAAAAAAGTGTGGGTCCCACACTTTATAAGAATCGCTCGATTTTGGATATCTCAGCCATTTCAAAACCAATGTTCATCAAATAAACGTTGAATTCCTCATGAATTTACATGCTCTTTCATATTTCATGAGAGGTTTCTCATTATCTCACCAAAAAATGTTAGAAACCTGAAATTAGGTCTCAACCAAAACTATACGATCCCTTTAAATGGCATAAATGGCATCCTTACAATTTCAAAGCCAAAATAACCCAGCATAGGTCCAAGTATTTGCACTTACAAAACCTGTTGTGTTCTTTTTTTTTCTCACGACTCAAGTTGCAGTTTTGCCCCCCCCCCCCCAATCAAAAAGAGAAAATATCAGAGCGATAAATGCGAAGTAATAGCCCTAAATTAATAACACCAGAAGCAGAGAGACCGACCGGCTTTCACCTCCGGCGGATCGTGACAGCGTAAAAAGTAAGTCAATGAAAGTTGTATGCCTTTCGGGCTATTATCGACCACACCTTCTTTTCAACCTGTTGAATGTCACTACTATTTTGACGCTAAGTTGCCTTCGCCGTCTTCTAGCAAGGCGATTGTGTCAACTTCAACTACAACTTAGATGTTTAGAAGGGAAACTTCTACACTCAAACCATCCTCTCAAGTCGCCTTAAACTCTCTCCTCGTTCATCTTTGTCCATGTTACTTCGTCTGCGCTCTTTCCCCGAGTTTTCTGACTCCAGTCGTTTCTGCCGTGAACTTTTGGGGTCATATCCCACGTGAAATTAGATTAAATTAGTTCGCAGAGGGGTCAAGCAGCACGCGTGTCTTGTCTCCAAACCCTCGAGCAACCTCCAAAAGTTATTACTCCCAATTACGGTGTAACGTATTCCAGTCGCTACTTGTTAAGCGTGAGGGTGTAGTCTCATTTCTAGACGTCACATCGAATGATTTTGGTTCCTTCCTTGTGACTGCGATTTCAAGGCTATTCATTTCCATATTTTAGAGCTGACTGAATGTTCAACCATTGGTCATTAGCATATGCATTACGTTTTTCTTTTGAGTATCCCTCTAGCACTGATCGCCAGAGCAGTGAGAGTACACTTGAATTATCTATAAAGAAGAAGAGCAAGCAACCAGGCCCCATAAAGCAACCAACTGCCCGAGAATCCGAGATACAAGTGTGTTACAGTACAGTGCGCTTTCCGTGCACTTCTTACAACCCACTACAATCAGTAACAATACCAATTCTGGAATAGACCAAAAGATTCACTGCATCCCTGTTAGTGTTTCATTATTGAATTCATTATACTAGGTGTAAAAGTACATCAAGTTTAACAAAATGACCAGCAGTTAGTCATGGTAAACATATTGATTTAGAAGGTGATAGTTGTCACACCACCTATAAACATATACCCCTCCCAAAAACACCAACAAACGAAAACCAGCAACAAGAAACAACAAGCAAATAAACAAACGAAAACACCAGAAGTTCCATCTTTTCAGTCTTGATGAGCAAAACTTACAGTGGCTCCAAGGCCTGTTCATTTGATTTTATGGCGTTATTGTCCGATACTAGAAAAGGACACACTCAAGTATTGCGCTGGGCAAGTACAAGCTCGCCTACAACACATATGAACATAATGGCGAATGATAAGAGAAAGTTACGCAAGGACAACCTGAAAAACAAACCATGTCTTTGATTTGAAGAGTAATGTAAATCTAAACAAAATTCTCACGAAACTTTCGATGCTATGTTCGTTTGACGTTTCTCTTTTTATTGAAATAAATTTGATTATGATGTGAATTTTTACTTTAAAATCACTAAACGCGTCGCCATGATGTCGTTTTTTCCCACCTCCACCGCTGGCTCAGATTCCGTCAGTTCCTCAAATTCCAAAACGCATAGACCTAAGAGATCGGATGATGATTATAGCCTCCATAGAGCTTCGTGAAAAGTTTATCTGTTTAGGTGGGAAGTTGTTCACAAGCTCGGTCAGAATCAATCACAATTACCACAAAATGTAGATACGAATCAGTCGCGATTTACAAAAGCAATGCAAAGCGTTCTGCCATTGTGTATTAATGTACATTACCACACGCGGTATCAAAGGAGTTTATTGCTACGTTTGCAGACAGGAAGAATGACAAGAATAAGTACAAATGCCATGATGGCGAAGCTTATGAAAACATCATTTTGCCCTGAGAAACACACTACGTGATATTCTTAATAGCAAAAAGGTGAATGCAGCGAGTGAATTTCATTTGAGCGCGCAGAATCGGAACTGGACCAAAATTCAAAACTCGGTTACTGAAGACAAAATTAAAAAATAAGAATAAAAATTGAGCATTAACCAAATTCATATATAGGTAACATTTAAAACGACAATACATAATTTTTGGGTTTGGAGAATGTACCTGTCTGCCTGTTGAATCCAAATGTCACTGATACGTCACGATTGCGCAATTTTTTTTTTTTAATTTAAACCCGATATCTTACAGAAACCGCAAATTTATTTCATTCACTTGTTTTAATCGCTGAATATTGTTCTTTCTGATTCGGGAGACTCTAGGCTCTCCCACCTCCCTGCCCTCACCCCATCTCAACCCTATCCCAAGCTGGAATTTGCTAGTCTCCTAAGAAGCGAATGATGGGAGGCATGCATTTATAGAGACATCCTGAATGTGATTGGAAGAGTCTGTTTCAGGTGGGAAGTAGAAATATATAACCCAGTTGGCTTCCTTGGAATCGCAGGGGGAGGGAGGAGTTCTATGAAAATACTGCGCTGTGAGAATCATCGTCCTGTAATTTGATGCAGATAAAATTGTTGTTTGCTGATGATTTTGCAGCAGTATGAATGACGAATTGTGTAAATAATATCTTTATACTGCATGGCGGGCGAAATCTATTAGGGGAATGTGACGGGAGGTTTAGATGGTAATTTTGACACACTTTTTGTGACGGGTAAGCTCTTGTTTTTATCTCGAGTTAAAGGGGAAGGCTAGTAACTGATCAGTGGGAATCAGTGGAAATGCTGGGAGATGATTGTTCCAATCCTTATGGGATTAATTCAAAAGTTCATTGTATATATATTGTTGTGTGAAAATGATTTGCTTCAGAACGGTCTCATATTCAAGTAATGTGCAGTTTAATGCTCCGGCACTGACCAGGGACGCTAACCTGGAAGCATTAAACTGCACATTACTTGAATATGAGACCATTCTGAAGCAAATCATTTTCACACAACAATAGATATACAATGAACTCTTGAATGAATCCCATAAGGATTGGAACAATCATCTCCCAGCATTTCCACTGATTCCCACTGATCATATAGCCTTCCCCTTTAAGGGTAGAATATTTTGGCATACGACGAAGTAAAGGTATGATCTCTTGATTCTCGAGCATGGGAATATGTATCAAACTGTATGTACTGCTTTTCTTTTTTTCCCCACCAATGAGAGGTAAAATGTTTCAGAATACAAATTCAGTGTTGCGATCCGAGAATGCTACCTAAAATTTACTATGGAATATGAAAACTGGTATTTAAATTTGTTGAGTGGATGAACCTATACCGGGTATCAATTTCTATCTGAATTACACGATTAGTAACTTCCTGTATTTTACATAGTCAAGAAAAGGCCAGAATTTGGATGTTGGTTATGGATTCTGGCAATGGCGTAACTCATGCTTCTGGGAAATTTCATCGACTACATATGGACGAAAGTATTGGTTGTTAATCAAGACTTTGAGTATGGAGAAGAAGAGAAATATGAATAAAGGCAAAAACAGCAAAGGGAAGAAAGAAGCAAAGGAGATCAAGAACGAAAGAGAAAAACTGGCGAGGAAATAAAAGAGGGAGCCAAAGATATAAATAAGGACAGAAAAAAATGAAGAAACGGAAGAGGAGGTTTTATTGAAGGGATGATAAAAGATGTGAGTGAGAGATATTCATCCGCATTCATATCGTATGCACACATGCTTTCTGAAATTAAGTCCACGAACCGAGACCTTTTAAAACCCCAATGAATGTGGCGTTTGAGTAATTAGCAGTAGGAGCTAATCTACCGGATGCCGTAACAAGACGATACGAGGGGTGTGAAGATTTTCGCAGACATCTCAACATCTCTCTCTCTCTCTCTCTCTCTCTCTCCATCTCTCCCTCTCTCTCAACCTCAAGCGACTTCAGCGCAAAAGATGATAACTTTTGCTTCCTTCTGTATGGATTGCATATCAAAAGTACCGGAATACCAGGAATTAGGTGATTGAAAATGGTTTTATTAGGGCATTCTTGCCTTTATTACATAGGAGACACATTGGTTTCCATGATGTTTGTCATTTCGCACAACACCGTTGATTTGTGCTGTTCGAAAGAGCAAGACCGAACGCTCCACATCCAGCCCCGTGGTACATTCGTCTTGGCGACTCATAAGCTGCCCAGTTGTCCTGTAGGCAGCGATACTTCCTTGAGTCCTGTTTTCCGGGAATCCCTTCCTCCTAAGGGAAAGCAGAAGCTAAATAGTTTGCTGTAAGGATGATCGTAATTGAGGGCGAAAGCCCATGACCCAACACTTCCCAGTATACTTCCCTCTTACGGCTGTTGACCGAACGCTTTACCCTAAACTTCCCGCCGTTTATCCCCTGTCGGAGCGGGGCTGACTGGTGGTTATAAACTCCGGCCGCAGACTGCTGGCTGAACCTTTGCAGGCAGAAGTATAGCAAGAGGTAGCAAATACTTTTTTCTTTTACTCGGTCAAGGCAACGGATGGTCCTAAATACACGTGCTGCGGTGGTTGATTTTGTGAACTGGCATGCATTTCACGGTAATTTGGCATCAACCATGTCAAATGGTATGCGACATAATCTTGTCTTCGTGCTATTCATAACGTTATGAATTATAATTATGTGAATGGAAGCAATGTTACAAAATTGACATTTTGCATGTTATTTGTATCTAGCTTTATGTTTATATGCTTTGTCCAACATTTGTAATTTAATGAGAAATTGAAGGAACATTGAAATCAAATCTTGGATTTACAGATCGTTGTTACACAGATGCAATGGTTAAATACGTGCCTTTTTGACTTCAGTGGAAGTGAAACACAGGGCAAAAGCAAACAAAATTTTACAAGATTCGTAAAAGAAAAATGATTTAGAATACCATCACCAATACGGAATTGCCCTGTACTTTTCGGTATCAGTTAACTTTTTCGGTTAAAAAAAAGAAATAAACAAAACAACCACATCTGAATAAGAAGGCAGGCATAATGATGTCGAAGACTGTTGGTGGATTATAGATAGTGTTATGAATTTATCAAAGGATAATTTCCCCACATATCATGTGGATTCAGTTAATGCAGAGATATCATGTATATAGAAAACATCAGAAATGATTGGGGGAAATTGGACAATCCTGTCAAAAGTAATACATGTCTGAAGTTCCATATGCCACTGCTGCGGAATAAAAAGGCCACAACAGTTTGTGACGTCACAGCAACGAAACAAAATCAAGAAAAAACAAGATTTGACAAATTTTCATTTTTCATGCGTAATGAAGGAGCACCTGACTTGCACACTTCAGAAGGCATCGAGAGAATTATATTTACCTAGCTATAATGTCTGTAACATGTCGAGTCCATTATAACTTTTCATGGAAAATATGAAATAAACGCTTTACTACATGACGCATTATGCATGCCCTCAGAATTTACCCATTTGCTAATGATTTCAAACCAATAAGTTACGAAAATATTTGGCTGCCGACGGCGTCCTCTGTCGAGTTATCGGCTTCACGGAGCTATTGTTTCTGGCAAAACTGGACACAAATGTCTGTCTCAACCTATGTATTTTCAGAATATGTATCATGCGATCACAATAAACCAATCAGGGGAACAGTTTCGGGGGGACAGAATTCCGCAAAGAAATTGAACAATCACGTCCGATATGAGTAACTCACCTAACGCGATGTTTCTTAATGAACGGAATCGCGCTCTGGAAGTGAAAACGTAACCCTTCTGTCAAAACCGACACACTGACATTTTCTTCTCTAATTTAATGTGTCAGCCTTCTTTTCTCTGTCTCTCCGCCTTCTTTTATTTTGCAACACATTCCTGACAAGCGAACAAGAGGAATTATTGGTTTAAAAAAGTTTTTATATCACTCCCCTTTCCCGATAATGAGAGTTCTCCGTCGGGAGGAGAACACAAGTAAGCAATCTCCGTTCGGTTGCTGTCTTTCCTCCCCGAGATCACCTCTCCCGTTCTCTCCCTCTCTCTCCGCCTCCCAAATCGCAACTCCATGTTTAGGAAGGCGTGGAGCCGGAGAGAAGAATGTCTATTCATTTATCGTTGGGGGAGTTTTCAAACTCCGGAGATTAACATCATATCTGCCCCGCAAATCAAAAATGAAAAGTTACCGATCGGAGTTGTAACTCCCAGGTGTGCTCATAAGCCAAGCGTTAAATTAGAAACGCTGTTTAGAGAGGAGAAGGAAATGCTATTCAGGCCCCAACGGCCGTTCATACACTTTATCAGGAGGTGCGATCTCACCGCAGATGAAAGGGAATTCAAATAAACTACCCTTTAGCAGGCTTAGTAAAAATTCAATCTTTGCAGACAAAAGAGGTGACAAGAGATTATATGATACTGCGTTTAGCACAAAGCGCGGTATAAACTACACCTGATCGCCCGAACTGAACTTAAATGCCCTTGGACAATGCCACTACCACGGCTATTAGGTATTTTCTTCCCTCTTCACCAACATTATGTCGTAAATATCTCTCTTTTTTTTTCACCACACGGTCTTAGAGGGAGGGGGAGATGCTGCAGAGATTGAATGCGCAGGAGCACGAACAAGGAGCATAATATACACATGTTTCGGAGGGCAAAACACAACATGCATCTCCTTTCAAAAATGTATAATGTAGCTGACATGCAACAGGTCGGCCTTTTCTCAGGATTGAGCTTCCTGTCATTAAGTCGGCATAGAAGTGACTTCAAACAGTCTCAGCTTTATGCCTTGCATTATTGCAAAAACATTAACAGCAACCCAGGTGCGTTGACATAGTTTGGTAATTCATATGAAGAGTGTATTTCTGCTGCCCTCAAATAAGTTGTGTGCAGACATTTCGATTTATGACAATGTACATGTATGAGATCAAACGTGTCATCATTGTGTGTCGATAACAAAATCCGATAATCAAGTCATTAATTCTATGTGAGTTTAAATGAATCAGCTACACGATGTGTTAAAAGTCATGCCTAAACCCCGTGAATTGCAATTGAAAAAAAAGCCTCAAAACAGAATCTTGTTTTCTTACCATGATATTACCACAGTAGCGAAACGCTGCATGGTGGGGAATAATGACTTCATCAGACAGGCAAGACGGCTATTGAAAAGTTTAAAGAAAAACCACAGCCAAGAAAAAACAAGATCTATTATTGTGTTATCTCCTCCATAATTGATATCATATTTGTGCACGTTAATCGATATGATCTAATTAGACAAAGAATAATAGTTATGATAAATAAGCTGTGTAAAAACTGTTCATACGTTACACTGTACGCTGAAACAAATACAGTTCTCATACATTCATAAAATTTGACCGTTACCATAAATATAACAATTGAAACAAATATTCTGCATGTTCGTAGCCTGACGGCCCTGGCTGGCCACCTGTAAAATATTTCCCTGATATATCTTGTTTGAAAATTAATGCACATAGTGGTAATAATCATGCTATATGTCACATAATTCATACACAAGTTGAGGAGGTAACCTTTTTTAAAGAAAAAAAAATCAGTATTTCTTTCCTTCGTGTTCAAAATTACACCATATTGTTAACATTGCTATAAATCAGCTGTTTATATGACTGCAGAATGTGGTTGTCTGTTTATCACTGTCTGTATTAAGAAGGTTTTATTGCCCCGGGTATCCTTGCTTCATTTGTGTTTTCTTTATTTTAGTCCTATGTTGCACCCGTGCTCCTCATCTGTTTTTCACACTCTGTTCAGAATTTGGTTAAAAGCTTGCTTTTAAGTAGGTTCCATTATATTTCTTTAGCGTTTATACATATTAGAGCCAAACCTACAATGATTGACCGCCATGTTTAATATGTTTACATTAATTTACTGTGCATCCAAGCCTGATATTATGATTCACTTCATTTTGTTATATCTGATGTACATTCCTTCATTGAGAAATATGAAAATAAATTGAATTGAATATTAAGTAAAAAAAAAATCTAAGAATTCAGAACCATTGTAAAGACGATAACTTCGGTAGATACGCTCCAAACAAATCAGGATTGCTCGTTGTGTCGCATCCAGGAAATCGTTTTCTGTTTGTTCAGCTTGGAGATCGTTTCCTTCACCTTAACCACAGTTCATTGGTCAAATCAGCTCACAGTCTTTGTATTGTTTTGTTTTGGTGCTTTACCGAAATGAGGACTTCATATCGTTATGTATGTCTTGTTCACGCTGATTTTTAGTATAATCATTTGCCGTCATTCACATGCACACGTGGTTTGTTGTTGTTTGTGCTGTTGCTGCTGTTTTTGTAAGGTTTACATAATCCTTCCAGTTTTGCTTTTGTCTCCCCCCCCCCGTATTATTACCAGATAGTTTGATATGATAATTGACGTTGTATCGCGTTGCCAAACTGTCATAACGAGGAGAACTTTCAACTTATTAAAGGTCACGCGTATACAGCTGATGTATGAGAAAATCCGACTGTTTACATGGCTCTAGCAAGCAGTATTGTCTTGTCTCACGGTATAATGACAATGGCCAAGGTGTGAAGTCTTTAGAAATGAGTGGACTTCTCTGGTTTCGTATTCGCGGGTAATGCCTTGGATCGGCAACATGTAGCCATCCAATTGAAGAAAATGAGACTGAGATCGAATCTCAACTGTCACTGACTACTTAAGGCTGTTCTCAGTGAACCGCGACTTTTGCAAAAGACTTTGGCCCACTCTTCTTTCTAGGAGTCCTCGAAACACTCAAATACGGAAGGCGTCGTTCAGTTGCCTTATATAAGGTGACTGACTTGCATGTAAATGTACCACTGTGATCCACAATGGTGTGACACGTGTTACACGTTTAACGTGTGAGTCATGTATATCTGTAAAACGATCACGACGCATACATCTGGAAAACAGTAAAATAGGAAAGTAATCACAATAGTAGTATAGTTGTGTTGATGATGATGATGATGATGTTGAAAAGAATGATAATGATAATAATTGTAATAACGAATAACAATCGTGAATTGATAAGAACCGGATTGCACAGATAGCAATAATGATTATAATGATAAGGAAATTAGGTGAATATGTCCGATTGTTTGTGTATGTGAGTGTGTGAGTAAGTTTGTGTGTTTCCAATACCAAACCTGAAGGAGTAAACACACACAAAAAAAGGAAGTAATTCCAAATGGGATATTTTCATCTGTTAGCCTTGTTTGGGTTTGAGAATATGATTGATACAGACTCTACTTGGCCTTGAATGACTACGAAGTGCAAGGAGGAAATACCTCAGGACATTATTATGTATTTACGAATTTCGAAGTCATGAAATCAACACCTCATTGTATTGAATAACAACAGTCGATAGATATGATGATAAGTTGGAATACACATTCAAAATGTGAAGAAAATAAAAATGGTGCAAACAATGCTCTCAATTGTTGTCTCATATTAATCCATACATTGTTGGTGCAAAAGAAATTATCTTGTATACATCAGCACCTGATGACGTCACAAGACTTGCGATGCAACAAAAGCGTTGAGGGCGCTCTCTCTGCAATTCGGTTGTCCACCGTAAACGGTGAAGGGGCTTCTTTCTCGAACGACAGGATGGAGGGTATAGGACTTAAACCATAATTATTCCCCTCATTGTGTGATCGTGGGGATAAACATTCTTCAAATCAGGGCTAGAACTGGTCGACTCTTACGTTGCCCACAAATTGGGTAATTCTTCGAAAGCCTAGTTGAGTAAAAATAAACATATACACACACAAACAACAACAGCAGCAAGAATCAAAATGACACATAAGTTCTCATCTGAAACCTGCAGTTTTGAAATTGTCCTTGCCATTTTGCCACCAAAAGGAGTTTTAAAAGAATATTTTTTACACAACATTACTGTAATACATAATTGATGAATAACATTGCTAATTCATATGCAGGACATGCTTATGTTTAAAACGTGAACAACTTGCAAGAAATCTAAATCGAACAGAGGAACATATGAATTCCATCCGGAAGAAGTGTCTGCATTCTCTGAATGTGGAGTTCACTCTTTAATAGAAAAAAATGTGGAATGCTTCACAAACCTTTGGATGATCTTGGCAACCTGGCAACACCGCCTCGTCGAGTTAAGGTCCGTGGCGCCAGGGCATCCGTGTACATGCACCCGTACATTTCCCGGTCTTCTCCGGCAGTAGCGAGCAAGCCTATGATTTCCTTGACACTCGCGGTGACTCAACGTTTATAAAAACAAATATCTCGTCTGTTTATGCGCTTACATCCACTCCCATTAACACGTCTGGTTTAATGACCACTTTATATTTCCGCGCTTGCATAATTATCGGCCCATCATCACAGGTCAAAGCCAAGACCAAAACCAGGTCACAAGCTATGATTTTCATTTTACATTGTACAGTATATATTCTTAAAACAAATATTTCTTGTCTTTGCAGAGTATGGTTCATGCAACGATGATCTTTATCTCTTTTGTCTACCAATTAACTCTTTTAACCCCTTTGGTAACACGTTTATGTACGATGTCAATGGTAGTATAAGATGTTTGTCTAAAGAGGGTTAATGGACACAGAAAGGCTCGTTTCATGTCTGATTGATCAGGCCTTCAGGACGCAGAGCAATGAGCGTAACTACAGTTTTATGATTACCGGGGCGCCTCGAACAAACGGATGCGGATGTGGTCGCTAAAGAGCTGGTGGCCGAGATCTCCTCCAGTAGACCAGAACCGACTTTTATGACAGACCAAAGATGTACCTGGTCACACCAAGAAGATACCTGGTCCATCTAGTCGCTCTTAGGTCAGACTACCGCTAGATTTAACAAATCATTTCTAAACCGTGGTGGTGGTGGTGGTGGTGGTGGGGGGGGGGGGGGGGGTAATAAGGTCAATGAACCGAATTAGGTCATTCTTTAGTTAGATTAAAACAGTTCTTTACAAAGACATGGCAGTCTTCATTTTGAAACACCAAGTGTCAATTATTTTATGGGACCGCCCGTACAACCATGGAGGAGACGTCCAAAGTCGTTGGTCAAAACAAGGAGGTAGTTTAGTAGGCCTACCTGTTTGGTAGAACCAGGCATGTAGAAGAGATCCCATCCGCCAAGAAAAACCCCCAAAACCAACCCCCCCCCCCCAAAAAAAAAAAAACAAAAACAAAAACAAAAACAAAAACAACAACAACAACAACAACACTAAAACAAAAACAAACAAACAAACAAAACAAACAAACAAACCAAACCAAACCAAATTAAAAAAAACAACGAAACAAAAAGCAAGCAAGCAAACAAGCATCAAACAAACAAACAAAAACGTAGGTGGGCCCTACTCATCATTGTACACGTATTATGCTCCTTCACAAGATCGGGCGGGGCGCGGGGGGGGGGGGGGACATTATCTGAACTCAGGTTAATGTTTGAATGGTTCACATAACCAAAGGTGCATTCAAAGTTCAGAATCCCCGGTCACATGATCTCCAGGGGGACAAAGCAAATTCAGGAGGGAAGTAGGGGGCTGATGCATCAGACACAGAAAGTTTTTTCTTCTTCTTCATCGTCGTCTTCTTCTTTTCTTCAGCTACCTTTTTAACGAAGCTGTGATCTGATGAAGGGCGATTGTTTGAGCGAGATAACGAAGCAGGGAGGTGGGAGAGAGACCTCCCTGAACGAACTGATGTCAAAATTATCGCGATGTGTGTCCCCTCCTTGAAACAGTGCTCTCTGCACTGCTGCAGGTTTCCCTTTCGAATTAGACGGAGGACGCAGTTGACAACTCTGGCTTCCTTCGCAAAGATGCTAGACGAGAGATGTAGTGCAGAGCTCACGGGCTAGACTGCTGAGGACTTTCAATTCTAGAAACTCGGCAACCTCCACAAATATATCCATCAATCTGTTTTTTTCTCTATTTTCTGTTTGCGTCTGAGTTATCCGCGAAGAAAAAAAAAGAGGGGGGGGGGGCGACCCCTAAGCGTTTTGCAGACATCAACCTGTTGGCATCAGTATCAATGTTGAGTTACCTTGGTTGTGCGAAATGAAGCTTGCTGCTCTAATAGCACGCGTTATTGATAAATAGACCTATAGATCCAGACTTGCAATTATACAGAGTTTAAACCGGAAGCCTCCTCTAGAACTCTCTTGATTGAAATGAAACATGTTCATAAACGCAGAAAAAACACAAACACATGAAACGCTGTGAGTAAGTCGTGTTTTATACGGGTTTTTTTTTGAATCTGAAGTACTTTTCTTCTTCAAAACGTCTGGTCGAAAGAAAGGTATAGAGATATGAAACTTACGGAAAGTTGCGTGACATCTTAGCATTCTACATCAGTCCAGGGAGGTGGAAACTCTTCCACCTCCCTGATCAGTCAGTGTAACACGTGAAAGAGCGCTAACGTTCATTTGAAACCTCCGCCCTTTGTGCAAATATGACGCACGTATATCTACGAGCTCATGTACCCAAATTCAAGAATGTTTCTGCTCCGACTGCCCGTCTTTAGTTGTTTGTTGTGCCTGCTTTCTTCTCATCAGTACAAAAACTGAAATTCAGCAGCAATTAATTGTTGCTGGGATATCATCCATGAAAATTGCGTAGGAAGCATGTAAGCGAATTCGACAGGTTAGTGAAATAGTACAATACTGTAGTCTACCCTCCCTGTAAACCGTCTTGGTCTCTTTTCCTTGCCGAAAGTTGTGTGAACTAAGTAGGTTAGACTAGAAGCGCCTTTTATGGAGCAACTGATGCCAATGCTAATACATAATCGTAAAAAGCATTCAAGTGGCGTCTGGTAGAAAATATCAATCGTATTCTTGCAGGAATGTACTTTAAAGGGATGGTACAGTATTGGTGGAGATGAGAATTGCGCTTTTAACTTTTTTGCGAGATACCAAGAAAACACTTATGAAATAGTACAGAGCATACCATTCTAAGAGGAATTCAAAGTTTATTTGATGAAAATCGGGTTTGGAATAACTGAAAGTGTGGGTCCCATGCTTATTAGAATCGCTCTGTTTTGGATATCTTGGCCATTTCAAAACCAGTTTTCATCAAATAAACGTTGAATTCCTCATGGAATTACATGCTCTTTCATATTATTTCATAAGAGGTTTGTCATACTCTCACCAAAAAAAAAAAAAAAAATGTTAGAAACCTGAAATTAGGTCTCAACCAAAACTATACCATCCCTTTAACAACTGTTCCAGTTGTTTTAAAGTTAATTGTTATTTCCATTTGCTTGGGAAGAAAGTGTGTATGTGAAATTTCAATCTGAAAGATGAAAATGACAATCCCAATGCATTTTAATAACACTCTGATTGAAACATTGCATGATTTCTCACTCTGTTGTCAACTACAAGTAATAATTGTCAATCAGATATGCTTTTACTGTGATTAGATGAATTTCACATCTAGGTCATAGTTCAATAGCTCTTTTCAAAGATGAAGTGGGTTTCACAGCATAGGCCAAACTGTATAGAACTCAGTGGTTAAATGACAAAAACAGTTTGATGATTTACTGTGCCTGCCATCTTTACGGTTGTCATGGTTACAGACGTTTAGGAAATTATGCCAGTGTCGCTGACCGCTGTGTCCTACATGTCCGTTTGAGAGCGCAAAGCATTCTACTTTGTTGACCCATCACGCGATCGATCACTTGTGAAATATTTCCTTAATTATTATCAAGCAAGAATATGTGTCAACCTTAAAGGGACTGTACAGTTCTGGTTGAGGTGAGGATTTAGCTTTTAACGTTTTGCGAGATGTTCAGAAACCACTCTATGAGATGTCAAAGAAAGGGAATCAAAAGTTTATTTGATGAAAATCGGTTTTGAAATGGCTGAGATATCCAAAAACAAGGTGAAATGAAGAGATCCTAATAAAAGGCGTGGCCTGTCGCCTTTTATTATCACTTTTTGGGATATCTCAGCCATTTGGAAACCGATTTTCATCAAATAAACGTTGAATCCTTCTTAAAATTACATGCTCATTCATATTTCATAAGAGGGTTCTCATTATCTCACCTAGAAATGTTATAAACCTGAATCCTCACCTCAACCAGTAGTGTATAGTCCCTTTAATCGCACTTAGTTACTGTAAAGCCAACCAAATACAAAGTTCCCAAAAGCTCTGCTGTTTTATTAGTTATAGCTGAGTATAGCGAGGCGCCAAGTCGGACAGATCGTTCGTAACGCCAGCACCCAGACTGCAGATCATTGCGTCGGAGGATATCACATGCAGTTCTCAAATGATAATAGACAGTGGTGTTAATTGTTGTCACCTGCGGGAGCGACGCACGGAGTTGAACCCACAACTTTTCACAATACACAACTTCAGAGTTACATTAACCTTTCCTGCATGAGATTTTAAAAGTTGCTACCCCCCCCCCCCAAAAAAAAAAAATAGATAAAGAAGTGCTTACATCTGATTTGATTCATTGCGATTTGTTCCAAGAGATAAGAACGCATCAAGGCCTACAATAGTGTTGACTGTATCGACATCTATTTAGTAGGTCCAGGTGTGACTCTATTGTAAAACGAAGTGTGAAGAATCAAATTTGGAATAAATGGGCTGATTTTATCATTCTCCGATCATCTATCAACCCGCGCTGATTGTCCAGGCCCTTTTATTGCGTTTGCTAGCTCGATGCGCGCGTTTATTGAGGAAAACCCCGAAATACGAGCTATTGAAGATAACCCGTACGGCGACTTTGAACCGGGATCTTCCAACACACACTACAAGCGTTACATATTGATGACAGCAGAGTACCAATTCAAAAGGTGTCTTTAATTACTTTGTCAGCTTGTGAGGGGGAAATGTAGTCATTGTGGGTCTCTGTTAGGACACTTCAAATGGTGAATACCTTATCTTAGACGTGAATGGGTTCAATTTTTGGGGAAGAACTTTATCGCAGAATCATCAGCGTGAATCGTGGCTGTGGTTTTAACTCGCAGCATGGCGAACGTCGTGAGCAATTTGTAATTTCGTCTCATTCAAACAGGCGAGATCAAATTGCTGATCGGTCGAACGGCAAGTCTTTCTTTTTCCTCAGCCCTACAATCACCCCAACACACCTGATTGGCAAAACTGATAAAAGTTACGCTCCACGTTCCAACGAAAAAAAAAAAAGTGAAGAGAGAAAAAAAAGCCGTAAACCACCAGATGTTTTTCCTCTGAAGGTATCAAGGAAACAAACATTTTTAACCCCCACTTCTTTCGAGACTGTCCTTGACAGAAACGTTCTGCAGTCCGTAAACGTTCGCGAGACACGCTGGCTCGCACATACGAGCCTGCAAAGACCGATTCTCGTCCAAAGGGGAAGGATTACGCGTTTTAGCTCTCCAAATTTGCAGAGTCTGCTAAACCTATTGGGGCGAATTTAACGAGGACCCGCTCTGCTCCCCTAACGCGTGTCTCTCGGCTCTATTCCGCGAGCGGCACACGCGCCTCACAAGTTTGTCAAGGTCTCAGACTGCAAGTACCAGCCTGCACCCAGGGGTCTAGTGCCTGTCGCTTGAGCCGGAAACTCCTCGTTGCTTCCTGTACTTGGTTTACGTTGACTTCGGTATAAATCTACCCTCGGATGCCAGTAGTAACACTGTTATTTAGTTCACCCGTTGTGCGGACGGGTATGTTGCGATCGAGTTCGTCCTACTCAACACAGAATTCATCATTACTTTAACTACCCTTGGGATTAATCTTGAAGTTCAGCGTTCTTCATTCGAGATATTTAGTGAACTTTATGTGTGTGTTTTTTTTCTTCCTTGTGTCTGTCTTTCCTATGAAACCCTAGCTGGAGTCGCCAGCAGTCAAGTGTGTAGACCACATTTCCACACACCGACATTTCAGTGGCTGGATAGCGGCAAGTCCCTGCACGGAGTTCAGAGTTCAGGTGCCTGGTGTGGAGGACCATTCGGAAGTTCAACCCCCCACACTGGTCCAACGAGCTCGTACACGATACCAGGCTCTGCTCCCATAGCGCCTGGCTCCCACGGCCACCACAGCACCGTCCCATCAGCTACTCACCAGGGCAACGCCGCCGCCGCAGCCCACTACTTCAGTTTCCCGCCAACGCCACCTAAGGACAACACGCCTGATAACATCTTAACACCCGTCAGCCTACACACCACGGCGGACTACGGCTCCGAGTTAAAGAACGCGAGTTCATCGACCACGTCGAAACCGATCCAGTGCAACACGAGCGGGAACCCGAGCTCGCTTCCATCCTCATCAGCCATGACTTCGAGCTCTCTCGACTCGGCCTACTCCCAAGCCCCACACCACGTCCCAGCGGCATACG
Organism: Diadema antillarum; assembly: GCF_040938485.1. Lineage (NCBI taxonomy): Eukaryota > Metazoa > Echinodermata > Echinoidea > Diadematoida > Diadematidae > Diadema > Diadema antillarum. Next base: position 807,611 of record NW_027271621.1, read on the forward strand.
CACCCTTCATGTCGGACCTACCCAACGGGGCGCTGAATTTCCACCACCCTGGAGTCCTGGCGAACAGAAGTCTAGCACCAGCCCCAAAGCCACGAAACAAAAGCAGGTCCACCACAGGTGAGTATATCTACTAAACTTCTTCTTCATTTTCATAATCATTTCCACTCGAAAGTTATAAAACTAGGAAGAGGAGTAGAATAACTTGCAATAATTACTTCTGCAATTTTTGAACACAATTTAATCTGTGAGTCGACGCTTCGTCGCGACGGTGTTTGTGCACTCTTTGAATATTGAAATTTGAATATTGATTTTCAACCTTCAGTTATCATCATATTCAATCATTGGAGATTTTGATGGAATGTTATATGTAAGGGGCACTAGCGAATGTGGGCTCTGCTATAGCAATGTGACTGAAAATGGAAAGTGCATAACTTCTTTACGTGCGTCGCGTTTCTTATTTTTCTTTCTGCGAGATCACAGCACGTCCATGCAGGATGTATAGCGACGTGCGTAATTTCGTCATATGCATAAATATAAAGCCACATTAGAAGAGTGCGATCATGTCCATTTTCCGAGCAACACAGCTTTTGTTACCTCATCTTCCTTATGATATTAAAAAAATGATAAATGGAAGTCGAGCTGATACCGGAATAAAGTATGAAGGAAAGCAACTACTCAGCTCTAGATCACCTTCCGTTTATGAAACAGACAACCACTTATCGTAGTTTTGTGCTCAAAGTTCTTTCATACTCAATTCTAATGTGCTACAGCAGTGAAAGACAGCCAGTAAAGCAACCTGTTTCTACCTCGCGATCCCAGTATACCTACCCAGGCGAGTCCCTGGCGATATTGGCTCTAGTAATCGGTCGATAATCGCGATAATCTCGGGCCAGGATGACGATTATCTCATCCATTCGCGCCCTAAGCCGCCTGTTCAAGAAGAAGCCTTCGCGCTTTAGAAACGCGTCTCAGGCAGACACACAGTATGGTGCCCAAGCACAGGTGACTCCGCTAAAACTAATTCGTTCATCTTTTCTTGCAACCTGTGGACGGGTGAGTGGAGGGACCGCGTTTCTCTTTAACCTTTCGAGATTATTATTATTATTATTATTATTATTATTATTATTATTATCATCATCATCATCATCATAATTTTTATGATCATTTTTTTTTGTTCTCGGCTACCAGGAGTAATACATTTTTGATAAATGCCCATTTTAGATCGTATAAAGTGAAGATCTTTTATTGAATAGGTTATTTTCATTTTCAGTTCTATTCCTTCTGTAGATGAGCTATGAGTTATGGCGCGACGTACAGATTTATTTAGGCCTACAACATTCCTTATTTACGAGACTGGACGGAATTATTGCTGATACAGCATGCAGTAGTGGCTAGTAGCGACGCGATGATGAGAGTTTCAGGGCGCGTTTGGAACGGAGACTAGTTAAGGTATATAATAATATCTCCGAATTCACACATTACTTTTTGTAATTGGACAGGACCCCGTCAATTTTTCTGTCTCGTTTTCGGGGGCAATACCTCAAAGCATAATATCCGGCCCCCTTTTTCCAATCGTGATTCTAGACATATTGTATCTCTGTCATATTCTACGCGACCTGTCACGTTTTCTTTTGGTCCACGAGCCCAAAGTAGAAAGAGAGAAAGAGCACAGTAAAAACGGAGATGGGAAATTGAATCTAATCGCGTGTGTGGCACACGACTTTCGCGTTACATGACATAGCATCACGCCGCGGAGGCCGGGCGGTGACCCCTCGTGCCCTCCCCCGTTTGGCAGCCAGCTTCTCGGGTTGCAGATCGCCGAAGCCACCTGTAACCATTTATACGATGTTTATCGAGCCAAATAGGGCTTCAGCTGGCTCTCTCACACGTGATGGCCATTTGTGGGCAAGCATCCCCGTATCACCACAAGATGAGAACCAACTATCTCTCTTGTTTACAAATTGTGACGACAATATATATATCATTTGTATAGCGTATATATGTATTTTTTGGGGGGGGGGGTAGAGAGGTGTAGCACTTTCTGAATTTATAGTAACAAGTGGCGCTTTAATATCTTCTTTGTCTGTTGAGCGATATCAGCGATATCTTGAAACGCAGACGTGGTTGTCACTCAGTCTATAAGTGGAGTCTGGGTCAAAGAAGTGTGAGAAGAATCAACTCAAAACATCTCCCCCTCACACCCCCACCCCACCCACCCCACCCACCTCGTCCTCATAAATATACCATGTCCCTTGTCGTAGAAACACGTATTACAACCATGTTCTAATATCTGTCGCTCCTAATTAGGAAGATGTATTCTCATTCTTCCTCAGTGTTGACGCTTTAGCAAAGGTGTGCCACACCACACCACTTCACTTTTTTTTTTTTGGGGGGGGGGGGGGCATTGAATTAGTTTGTCCCATCTAAACTGTTCAGCAAAGAAGACCGCATCATAAAACTTGATTTGCATTCCATTTATTTGGTAGAACATTTTATTTTGAGCTGAACATTATCGGAGGGCAGAATCCACAAAGCTTATAACCTTAATATTCATTCTGGTTTGTCATCTCATATCACGTTGGAGTGACATATCGATTGAGTGATCGGATTGTTGACGTCACTAAATTGTGTAGTTAATGTACTTCACTTGTTACATTTCCTCGAACAGTGTATGATTTAAAGAATGTGTGTGTTTTTTTTCTAATATATAGCATCATCCGTCATCCATGAGAAGGATAATTTGTTCCCCGAAATAGATATTATTTTGTTTTTATTTTTTGATTGGTCTTTACACATCGAATAGAAAAACAGCAGCCACTTAGGGTCACGTGACTTAGAACACAGAGGTGGCGTATCACCCCTACTTAGAACGCGAGGTCGAGATCGTCACTGCTCGCCATATTTTAGAACTGACTGACTTTCAATAATTATGTTTATGTAGATTCTTTTCATAATGCTCGCTGGACTGATTTCACTTAATTTTTCGGTAATTTATAATCATGATAGTACAGATATTGCTGAATAAAAAAAAATGACTGTAAAATCATATGTAGGTGTTATCAACAATCTTCAAGTAACAGAAACAGAAAAATTAAGGCTGTGATCGTAATATGTCATGACAATAAAAAATCAATATATTGAATCCGGTTTTTTTTTTAAAGGATTAACCAGAATTAACTTTGATATTGCAAGGGGCAAGCAATCATCTTTATACTTTTATGTAATTTCTCTTTAGTGAAGGTTCGAAATGATATTCTCAATGTTCACCAAATGTAAAAATGACTTTCCTGGCAAGTCAATTGTTATTGTGCATCCTATGTCTTTACAATGTTGACACGCACTCACACTCACATTATGATCTGGCTTTCAATACAAATAACTCGATGTCGCAAATCCCGCAAAACATACCTACAGCTGGGATCTGCCATTTAACTTCATTACTTCATTTTCAATGGTTAACCCTGGACATGCCCCCAAAAGAAGAAGTAATGTAGCCATAGATGTTATTCCTGTTAAAGATATCTTTTGAAGGAGATCTTGCCTCGTCTTCCTTTATGCCACTAAATTCACTTTGAGTCGTTTTCAGAATAGCGACAATAAAAAGCGAATCGGTGAAAACATTTCAACGGGCCTCAGATGTTTGAGTCGATAAGGCGAGATCCAGAAATTGGCGATGATTAAGGAACCGAGCGATCCCGAGCGATAAAATCAACCCCTGATGGCACTAATTGTCTGTGTTCGCGAAACAAGATTATAACATGGTTTATGACCAACATGTAATCAACTCGCTTCGAAATAGTCAATAATTCATAAAATACTGAATATAAATAGATAAAGAAAGATTCTTTCAATGTGACTAAGCAGTCTTGTCAACGTTGAAATAGAAAGAGAATTGCCCATTTTAAATTCACTTTATTTCTCTGACCCCTGGGTCAACATCAAACGGATTTTAGTCAAATGCGATGACATATAAATTGGTACTCAGAACATTATCATCGATGACACTTGTACATCCAGGTATTAATCACATGAATCATATATAGATTTATTGTTGTGTGGTTATTTGGAATGTGATTAAGATATAATCATAATCTGTTGTAGTGCTTTTTCTTAAGATTAGGCCTACACAAAAACTCTCAAAAGAGTTGAGAATAAAATGGGGAATTTTAAATTATGTGAGGTCGTGTCTGAACAGATCCTGAAAAACGAATAACCCTGCAAATTCCAAGTCATTCGAAGAAAAACTTGCACCTTAATTAACATTTGTGTTTATATGGACATCATTAAGTTGAACAGTAGCGACTGAAAGGCATTTTGCATGATTTAACATCATAATTATGCAATAGATTAATATTTGAACAAAAACAAAACAAAACAAAACTGGCTTGTAGAATGCCATTACTTCGATCTGATTATGAGTCAGAACTCGCCCATTCCAACTGCCATACTTGCGTGAAACTCTAAAAAACATATTCTTTTCGTAATATGCAGTCATAACATTCTTACAATTTATTGGTTTGCTCAGAATTTGCAGTATACTTTGATTTTATCTCTCCCTCTAAAGCGGGCGAGAAGGAGGGATGAATGTTTTCGAATTTGATCAGACGTGGAAAGGTACAATTACATTATGCCGAGCGGAAATGGCCAAGCAGGTACCCCCTCTGTCAACTATTAGCGAGTTGAACATCGCTGCCTACGTCACAGCCATTAATTGGTCGGGCCAATTCCAGCAGCGGTAAAGGAGTGCTATACCACTGCGGTGAACTCTTGGCCGAAGTCCAGTGAAGAGGCGACAGGTCATGTTGTTGTGCCAGTAACTTTCGGTTTTCGGCTGCCCTTTCTTCGAATCGTAAATGATCAAATTGTATTAAATGCCGGAAATACAAAGTGGAAAAGCTGGGAAATGCGGCAATGCGCGAACTTATTTCAAACGAGCCACACTGTGTTATAGGATAGCAGACTCGAATAATATCATATCGCTGTGAGTTTTATCTTAAATTGAATTCAGCACTCCTTTGTTCATATCGTGCGATTCATTCAGGATAATTTATGCCGAAACTCGCCCCTCGTGACCCGTTTACTTATGCGAATGCGAGGACAAACCTTTTCAACGGCTGCGTAACACAAGAAGAGGGGAACACAGCGACCCGAAACTTCCAGGACGCTCATATATTCCCTTCTTGCTTCGCCGCTTGCTTCCTCACATAGGATAGTGTGGCTCCTATAATTAGCCTTCTCGATTACGTCAAAATTTCAGACGTACAGCTAATAGTCAAGTAAACCTGTCGCATATTGAAAAGAGCGCGCGCTGTACCTCTGGGCTAGCAGCCAGCTGACTCGTCGTCACTAGTTTGCAGGCACAAACCCTTGTTGGGAGAGGCTGCAGTGTAGTGGTGCGTGTATTAGTCTTGGCGCATGCAGACTTCTATACGACCAACAAGGGTTTGTGCCTGCAAACTACGTCGTCACTAGTTTGCAGGCACAAACCCTTGTTGGTCGTAAAGGAGTCTGCGCCAAGACTACTACATGCACCATATGGCACTGTCCCATAGGCCCTGTGTTGAAGCTTCTCCCAACAAGGGTTTGTACAACCTTTGGGTCCATAAACACCTTTTCATGTTTATTGGGCGGAGCTTCACTCTGAGAGGATTGTCATGGTAACCGTGATTGACATGCCCTATAGGGGGCTGTCTGGCTGACCACCACTGAGATAAAGGTCAACCTGAGTAGAAAACCAGATGGTGGTTTGAACTGTTATGTAAGACTTGGGATGTACTTTCTAGAGCAAGAATGCTCCCCTCTGCAATGAGTGACCACCTCCTTATGAGGAACCAAGGAACATATCCCAGCCATTCCCTTTCTGCATGGAGGTGGGAATCTCTTCCCACCTCCCTGCTTTCGGTTTGTTTCTTCTTTTCTCTCTTTTCAAGCTCTCAGTAGATCTTATTCTTTCTTTTTTTTCTGTCTACTCTTCATAATTACCGAATCATATCAAGACCAACATGATTTTCCCTCTATTTTCACCTTTCTCTCAATAAATCTCTTTGTGAAAGAAATACTAAATAAATCATTCTCTGTTTTGGTACATTGAAAATGCATTCCCCATATGCATGAAATATCTGAGCAAGTTTGTAGTTTTTTTATATATCAGTCTACCTAACCTGTATATTTTTTTTTTGGGCCTCTGGCGTACATACTTATGTAAGGTGTCATGTTTAAACTCCTTCTTTCATATTTCTATTATTTCATGAAGAGCTATAAACATTCCTAAGTCTTAATCAAGATTATACCAAACTATATGTCTTTACGAGCCTAACCTTTATCTGTGTAAAAAGAAATAAGTAGCTTTGTATGTGACATTCTGATTTAATGCGAGTCTACATAAAACCTTCATTCACCTATTTATGCATAGTGCCTGCTTATCATGCATTTCGTCAAATTTGCCTACTCGAACTTTGATAATAAATGTACCAAGGCTTATTCATCTACAGTAATAGATTACTATACTTTATGATTTGGTGACCTTTCCCTTCAGGCCTACGTAATTTCTTGCTCGTGCTATTGCTAATGTGAGGTACATGTACCAACATATACCCGATTTCAAGTTTTCAAATTCTCAACGAAATACTTGCCAATAGGCCCATAGGAGCTGAGATATAAAATTAGCTAACCTGGATCAATCCATTCAAGTAAAAATCTGACACCAAAGTCAAATTTGTAACTGTCATGCATTCAAACTGTTTCTTACAAATATTGTGGATAAAGAGCTTAATAACAAAGTTATGCATTTTTAAAGTTATATAACTTTCTCTTTATCTAACTTTCCCCAAACTGTCACTGATATGTTCTAATCGCTGAATTCTCTCAATCCACATGTATTTCAATGTGAATTTGTCTTTTACCGATATCATCAAAATATTTCTTGCGATTGTTTGATATTTCTATAAAACAGTGTTGCATTGTCATAAAGCCATGAACGCATAACTGAAGTAATGTTGTAATGCTTTCGGGGAATAGATAAAAGAAAAGAGATGATATATATTTTGATGATATCGTAAAAGTGATATGTACTGTGCAAGTTCACGTTGAAATACATGTGGATTGAGAGAGTTCAGCAACATTATTAGAACATATCAGTGACAGTTTGAGGAAAATTAGATAAAGAAAAAGTTATTTTGAAGTTTCTATAACCAGGTCAAAATATCAAGCTCCCACACATAATATGGGCTTCATTACCAAGGAATATATGCCCATTTTTTAAAAGAGAAATGGTTACAGTTTCAGAGACTTCAACCCCAAGTACCTTCTGATCTGGAGATTCTCCTGCCTGAAACCCCTGGCAAACGGGAGACTCCAAGCGCATATCACGAGCGCGAATTTCCCTGCGGCCAGGGTCCAGGGCCCGCTTGAGCTCTGGAAGCTCTAATAATTAGAGTTCTTAATGTTCTCTTGTGCTATCTAAGGCTTATTTTTCAACATACGAACACACAATGTGAGAAATCATTTTAAGTGGGAGACACAGAGCCAGGGCGGGAGAAATTAAATCTCAAGCGGGAGAACGGGAGATTTGGCAAAAACGGGCTTTCGGCGGGAGATCTCCAGTTGAAAGCGGGAGAGATGGAGTCTCTGCAGTTTAAAGAACAATAGCCTACCTACATTTCTTTAAAAATACAAACAGAAGTTCATTGAAACAAACAAGCAAAAATGTGTTGCTCAGAAAATAAAGAGAATGTACCACAGGCGAGGACTGGCAGCAACAATACATGCAATCCAGACCAGAACTATCACTAAATGTGATTAATACCCCATGGACCTCAACCTGAGTGAGTTAGCACAGTACACAATGTTTTTGTGTGCTTTTTATCAGGTTGCTACCGTGGCAATGCATTATTCAACATTGACAAAAATGTGTTTTTCAATATAAATGCACATATATCTATAATGGTCCCCAAAAATGTACCGAATCTATTAAAAGCTATAACAACATTCTAAAAACTGAGGAAAATAGCATAAGCCATAATGTTTTTGTATTATTTATTTTTATTCAAAAAGTTCATAATTTTTGTGGCAAATACTGTCCGTCCATGACGAAAGAAGTGAACATTTTTTAATGAAAAATGCCTATAAAATGGCAACACAGAATTGCCATACTCCAAAGACAGAGTTTAAGCATCAACATGCTATAGTGGTCACATGTACCAAATATCACGTCAAATGTTCGAAGACTGAGGGAGTAAGCTCTACATTATTAATCCACAATATTTGTTTATCAAAAAAAATGTTGCCATGGGAATGCATTGTCCAACATTGAGGAAAGAAATGCTTTGAGCAATTGAAATGTGTATTGGTCACATGTGTCAAATCTCAATCAAATCCTAGAAACTGCTGGATTTAGCTAAATCAATTAGTAATTTGTATGTTATCACGTAAATACATGGGTCAGCAATGACAAGAGATGAAGTTTGGATATCTTCACTTTACATTTTAGCAGCCAAAATATATGCGAAATTTCAATTCTATATAATGCCCAATAACTGATGGAGTTACAGTTGATCAATCCACATATGTAAGAAAATATTCATGTCATGGCAACAGACAGACTGAAAACCACACATACACACACAAATGTCTTGCTAAATGACATAGGCCCTACATGTAGTAAGAGTGATCATCAGTCTCTAAAACTGCAAATCAAATGTTCAAAAAGTGGGCAGTTTGTTCCACAAATGTTTTTGACAGAAATGCTGTTAATGGCAAACACTGTCGACAATGACGAAAGATACAATTTGTATACAGTATAGGCCTACAATGGTGGTCACACGTGCCAAATTTCAAGTCTATTGCTCAAAAAGCGAGGGAGTTAGGTCAATTCATGTGACTTTGTATTTATCCATAAAAATACTAATGTTCCATGGAAAGAGGCATATTGAAAATTCTATAATGTATTATTTAAGTGTTGTGCAAAATAGCATTACTATAGAGTGGTCATGATTCCCAAATTGCAACTCAAATGGCTTAAAAAAAAACAGAAAAAGTTTGATCCACAAAATTGTAAATGATTTTAAAAATATGAATAATGTTGTTATCATGGCAAAACATTGGTCAACAGTGACAAATATTACGCTGTTGCCAGCAGACTGCAGGTTCATTTCCAAAATGCACTTAATAGATTATTACAGCTACGACACAGCAGATTCAACTCATTTTGAGTGAATATATGACAAGTAAGTATTAGCTCTTTCAGTGTTATGCAATTAATAAAGATGGAAAACAATTGATTGCAACCAGCAACTGATTTTTACTAGTATAGAATAGAGAATTATAATCAATTGCAAGTTATGATTCAGCATCCAGGAGATTTTACATTGATATCTATCACAAGTTTTAAAAGATGTATGTATAAATTCACTCGGGAAATGCATTGTTTTATCAGACCAATACATAGAGAGGAATTGACAGTGAATTTGAAACACTGTCGGAACTTGCAATAGGAGAGAGATCAAACTAGGGAGAGAAGTTACTAGTATACAGAAGACCATCTCTGACTCTACTTATTAAAGATTACTCTTAGAAGTAGAAAACCTCTTAGAAGTAAGGTTTTTCTGGGTTTGGTTCATGCATAGGTTTGCACCAGAACTGTTCTTTGCTTTTCAACCTTGATCTTCTCAAAGTTTAGGTTTTATTCAGAACCTATACATAATGAAATTCAAGGGTATTAATTTTAAATTATCACATAGGTTGGTACACTAACAATGAACCTAGGTTTGTGTGTAATTAGTGGGCCCATGACTACACAGTATACCAGCGAGTAAAAGAAAAAAAAAAAGGCGTTTAAGGGATGGTAGTTTTGGTTGAGAAGGTGATTCAACTTTTAACTTTTTGCATGATAGAAACTACTTGACATATTAAAGAGTAGTTACAATTTTATTTGATGAAAGTCGGATTTGGAAATATCCAAAAACAAAGTAAAGCAAAGTGGTCCATAAGAGAAAGTTCCCACATTTCATTAGGACCAATTGTTTGGCGATATCTCAACCATCTCAAATTTGATTTTCGTCAAACGAAATTTTAATAGAATAGTATGTACGGGCCAATGCTCATTTGATAGTCATATAAGTGGATTCTCGTTAAATGTTGCAAAAAGTTAAAACATGCCTTGAAATCTTGTTCAGAAAAGCAGATGATGCCCTAAAAAATATCTCATTACATTTTAGTCATTTCATGGTTTACACCATGAATCCACATGCTGCTCCATGGTTTACAGAAGAGTCAGATTTAGAGGGGAAAAGATGACTGTACTGTGTAAGGGAGAAACGGTCACCCCTTGGAATCTGGTGTACTGGTATCAATGGGGGAAGGGTTGTCTGACCAGTGTTGTTTTTATTTCACCCATGGACTGGTGATATCTGTCTTCCTAATTATCCAGTTATTGGGTGCTGCCAGCGAAGTCCCCAGAGATGGTGATGGACATTGGAAAGCAACCAATCACATGGGTAGAGGGTGGAGTTTGATTTTCACCGTGAGAAACTGTTTTTAGAAGTCTGTACAAACCCTTGTTGGGAGAGGCTGCAGTGTAGTGGTGCGTGTATTAGTCTTGGCGCATGCAGACTTCTATACGACCAACAAGGGTTTGTGCCTGCAAACTACGTCGTCACAGCATACTTTATTCAGCAGCGATTATCACAAAATGCAGGATAGCCATTACGTCATAGAGGAAAGGGGAAGAAAGAGGCGAGTGAAATAGGTCGAGACCTTGGTCAAATGTGCTGCAGATTAGTAATAGATATCTGATTGTTATTCCCCTTGCGTCTTTTGATTTTTACTTGCTTTCAAACATCTTCCCCTCTCTCGATGTAGTGAACACATTACCCCCTCCTCCTGTGATTTGTATTCATAACCATAGCTCCTGAATAAGGATGACGCCAGGAAACGCGTATTGAAAGTGTGACATCGAAATAGGCCATCGATCTCATTTTTAAAGAAAAAAAATCATAATAACAACAACAAATATCTGAAGCATTGTGATACCGATCTCTCGATAGATTACACCTTCATGAAGTTGATAATGACAGGTGATAACCTGAAGGACAAATCATTGCCTTTGTGCATGTGCCTGAAAAAAAAAAGGATCACTATACAATGACATTATGTTTGAAAGTATCAGTTAAAGGCCATTTTAACAGAAATCTCACGCCGTGCACAAGTTGATAAAGATTAAAATCAGACAAACAGAAAATAGAAAAGTCATCAAAATCGAATTGAACTTCAAAGAAAGTTTTGCAATTCAAAATTTCGCCGCTACTTTGCAAATTGTCCGAGGTAATGATTTAATCAACTCAAAATTCTCCCATTTGTTTGTGTGCCAAGATGTCATAAAGAATATCATGATTTTTGAACATTGATTTTCAACTTTAACCCCCCCCCTCCGACGTCATTGCTAATTATTGCAACGCAATGCCATTTGTTTGGAAGGATACAAATTTCTCTCCTCGAGGACATAATGAATATGATGAAGACATGTTGGTGAAGATGTAGTCTTATGTGTATGTCACTATAGGAGACTTACGCAGTAATGATATTGCCACCTCGTCTGGTTTGCACATGAAATGGCAACTTTCTGTACATTTTTGTTTCACGTGAGAGTTTGACAAAGACCTCTACTGTTCTGTTTGTCTAATTTTGCACTGAGTATTAAAAACAATGTCAACACCAAAAATTTCAAGTCAACACCAAAATTAAGTTGCTGCAAATAAGGTTAAGAGACACTTTACTCTAACGAATATTCAACTCTCAACAATCTATTTTGAACGTCACATAGTTTTTAGACGTATTTCAATACGATATCTGTCGTAGATCGTAAGATGATATCAAATGACGGCGACTGTGGCTTTTCGCATTCAAATGGCAATGCGTTCGGTCGAATATTACTTTTTGTTGATACATCTCAGAGAAATATTCGGAAGTCTCTTCAATTATTTCTGTAGTTTCAATTACTGAGAATCCTTTCTTTCATTTATCCGTCTGTGATTCATTCATTTGTCACAACATTTCACTTCTATATACGTGTCGGGCAAGCTATTGTTTATGTCAAAAAAAAAAAGGTTAATTATCACTAGTGACCTACTTAAATTCTCCGTCGTTCAGTCACAATCAAAGGTATAAAAGGTATATCCTTAATCTTTACGACAATACTCGACGTGGCTATCACTTCTTTGTTGGTTGTCATTATACTTGCCATTTGAAATGTTTCATTCTGACTTCGAAATGTATCGAAACTGATGTGATAGCATTCCTATCATTTTTCATCCCTCATAACAAACGACGAATTTTCGAGATTTTTTTCCATAGCTTATTTGCTTATACATTAAGGCAGTTACAATAACCTCCTTCTAACTTTTTTTTTGGTATTGTTTAGTGGTTTTCTAAGAGCAGATTAAGAAGAAACCCGCTAGCTAAACGGCAGAATTGGTGCGTAATTGGAATCGGAAATTATCGGAAAGTGAGGAGCTCAACAAACGCACAGTTCGCGCGCCATTTTACATTTTGGGCTAATACTCTAGCTCACTCTCTTTATTCTCAAACGACTGGGAGGAAATTTGAATTACGGGAGGGGGGGGGAGACACTTCGGACCACCTGACATCAACCCTGTTTATTGCACTCAACTTTTGACCTCAAACTACTTTCTTGAGAATGCAGTTGTAGCAAACTTTCTTGCATTGTTACGGATATTCTATCCTAATCTTCAGCGACATTCGTGGAGGAATACATCGATGGATTTTCATGTTTCTCTCTTTAAAATAGAAGACCTCATTTGAATCCTAAATTGTAGTCTTCATTGCAGATGTGAGAAAATCATTTTATCCTTTCCAACGATGTCCTTTTTCCCCTTTCTGGAATGCTATCATAACCAGATATACTACACTATAGACTGAATGATACGATTGATGAAATAAGTGTGTTATGGCTAGACTTGACTTCATGGATAACAAAAGTTTCGATGACAAACAGATCAATGAGTAAACTACTTGTGATGAAGTTTTGTTCATCATAGAATTAAGCCAGGGAGGCGAGTGGACTTAGTGGTTTGCTTCTTCAGGGGTAGACAAGATTTTTATTCTTACAGCGCCTGACAACAGTCAGTTGTCTGGACCTTTTACCACTGACCGGTAGTCCTGATTTGTAGTGTCAACCGCCCCACGCCGCGGGTCGGCGACGGGTCTTCCTCCCACGTCTCGCTCCTTCTCCAAAACTTGTTTTAGATATGAAAATAGCAGGGGGGGGGGGAGGGGTGTACCATGGTAAAGGATTGACACAATGTGTTTGCAATCCAGCGTTTAATTATGATTAATGAATTTATGATTCAGTGTACGTCACTGTTTAATCTGTTTTACGTAACACTCTTAATCTCAGCCACACGCTGTTTCATTACAGCCGTATACTGCACGCGCGTCATACAAACAAAGGAAATAACTTCATTATTACCAGTGTTAAGTGGCTTGGCCTTCACCTATTACTCTTCAGCTAACTCGAGCTAAATTTATGTTTCAAATATTTCAACGGATGTAAGATTCCGATTGACAGGATGTAAGACCAGTTGGCTTTTATTGTGTCACTGACGTAAGTTGACGGTACTTTTTGTGGCAGAATTACTGTAAAAAAACCCACCCAAAACACCAATATGACATTGTTTATGATTGGCGTATGCACAACCCTGCAAAGATGAAGTTTTCATGCTCCTTTTTCTCTTTCCATGTCATGATCTTATTGTATGTTTATCTTTTTTGAAGGATTTATACATCAAAGAGGAATAATTAATTGGCGTCATGAAAACGGCTGTATTTGTATTGCAACATCTGCCACTCCGTTTCTCATTGCATACGCTCTGGCTTTATATATGTCTATGTGAAAATCTGGCTGCATTTTGTTTAAATGGAAGTCTGATATAAATTGTATTTGTTGTTAAATGTTCTTGATTTGCAGAGGGGCGGGAATGCGTGAACTGCGGAGCAACCTCCACGCCGCTCTGGAGACGAGATGGCAACGGGCACTACCTGTGCAACGCCTGCGGGCTGTATCACAAAATGAACGGACAGAACCGCCCGCTGATAAAGCCCAAGCGAAGATTGGTGAGTCGGGTTTAATCGTGTTGGGACCGTCACACCTTCTCCACACCTTCTTCAGACATTTCCAATTCAGACAGTGCATTTTGAATTTATTTCATTCCACTATTCGTCGAAGGCATCCTCAAGAGAAAACATAGAGGCAACCAATATTCCAAAGGGATTATTGGCAAACTGTAGACGTTCACTGAGGAGAAAGCGCATTCAACAGCTTGGGAATGAGTGAGGTCCACAAACGCCAATCTATACGACATAGTCTATTTACAATAATCTGAATTAATTCACAAAGATTTCTGATCAATTGCAGTGCATTACTCTTCAATCACACGCACATACGTAGAGTTATTTGTGTATAGCCCCAGGCCTATTTGATGCGTGTATTTAACCACTAAATTAGGAATAAAATGATCGATAGAAGGACAGGGGGAGAAGAGCGGCGTAAGTTGAGTGACTTCCGCAGGTGACACTCACCAGATCTATAGTTTGGTCGTTTCTTAAGTCAAGTAGTGCTAGTACTATGGCTTGATGGTTAAAGAAAGTTTCAGACCTTGATACTGGAGATTCTGAGTTCGAATTCAGTCCACTGCTAACATCCGGGATACAAGATATTTAAACCATGATATCCCGCTTTACCCCAAAGTTCACATTTATTTGGTAGTCGGGGCACTGTTTACTTATGTCCCTCGGGAAGAACGGTGCTTACGCTTAAAAGGCTTCTTGGATAAATGTAACCACATGATTATTATAGTTCATCATGCATGGATTTTGCGCAAAATATGCAACAGAATTTATGTCTGGCGACAAAATTTGAATATCAATGTAATGTTTCGTTATCCACCAGATGCGTAAGGATGAGCTTGAATAGGCAGAAGGAATAATTTTGCTTACTTCTGGAGACTTTGTCATTGCGGTTCAATTCTCACTCTCAATGCAGCTACCATTCTAACCAATCTATCCAAGGATCGAACACTTCTTCAGAAGTACAGAAACAACAGACGAAATTGAACAAGCTTCTTACACAGTTGGACAAACAAGAGATCGAAAACCTCATCCCGAAATGCCAGTTTTCGTACTTGCCTGCTCGCATTGGTTGGCTCATATCTTGGTTTTACTAAGCGAATTTCGCTTTTCAGTGATATGGTATATTAATAATATATCACTAACTTGGTAGCTAACTTCCAGTATAGAGAAGCAGACATCACAACAGAATTTGGTATTTGGTATTGCCGGAGTAGCTCTCTCGCGCACTCTTTCCCCTTTCTCTCTCTTCCTCTTTCAAACATGGAAAATCGATGCCACTGATATCGAAAATTACTGTCAACCCAACTTCCCCAAATTTTTAGTCCAGGAAATACCTCGCCAACCAGGCAGCTATATTGATGAAAGATTTATGTTTCTCGGGAACAATATGAGGAAGCAACATGTGTACGGTTGGTTGCTAGCTGCGTCCCAGCTGGGGTCCTTCAGGAAATATTTATGAGCATTTTGAGAACGTTCGCCAACACAGAGACCACCACTACACTGTGACATGCACACGCGCCTTTGGTTCCACTATAACAACCCGTTAAAATAAAGCTTCCTTCAAGTTTCTGGACTCACAATTGAAATTGACCATAATATGATAACTTCAATGACAGTAATCAAACATTAGAGTTAGGATTGTGATAGGGTTTTAGGTAAGTTTGACGTGAGGATTAGGATTGGGGTTAGGATTATGTTTTCGGGGTAGAATTTATGTTTGGCTTAGCGTGCAGATATTTCATGGGAGCAATTGTCGCAGGAGCAACTGTAATGGAACCCTCAAAGTCATAAGACGAGAATGACCATGTTGATGTTGGACAGTGTATCTGAATTTTGCTTTACCTTCATTTGACTGATACAATGAAGAGCTTATTTGCCTTTATTCTCCTTTTATACAGATTATTCATATGGTGTGTTTTTCGGTGTGGTTAATTTAAGTTGCACTAGTAACTGCAAGGGCTTGTTTACAATGGCCTTACGTCTTGTTTAATTAAGCGGGGTTCTTAAAAACCGAATGAATTTGATTGAACTTCATTTGTATATTTAACTTAAGCTGTAACGAAATAAAAATCAATTTCTTGATAGGAAATCCGATGGTGAGATGGACAATGATATCAGTCTCAATCATAATAACATCAGTCGTGATTGATGAATTACCATCGACATAAATCCAATCAAACCGATGACTTTTTGGTAGTCACTGTACTTACGTTCACAACTACAAATTAGTGCATTGACCTATAGCTGATGGGAGTGATCACACGTTTAATGAGGGCGAAATGGCAAAACCACTATAGCCAATACTTCCGCTGTAAAGTGTCACAATTTCAAGGGGAAGGGATCTACACTTCTTTTTAATCATTGTTGGTATACCTGTGACGTTGCATCTGCTCTTTTGGTTAATTTAGTCTTTGGTTGACAAACACTGAGAATAGAGATGACTACCAGTTCTGTTCACTACACAAGAATCCACTCTAGTTAGAATATAACAAAACAAAATATATAGGCCTAAAATATATATGAAATATATAGGGCCTATGTATATAAAAGAACAATAATTGTTCTTTTACAGAATCCTATGTAAAGCTCCACAACACCAAATCCCCGTCGAAATGTGAAAGCAAATTATAACACCAGGTATATGACGTAAACTGATTCAAAAGTCCTAAACCAGAAGCTGCCTGGGCTCCTTTATTCTGCAGTTATTATCGCCTATTGAGATCAATTTCACACAAGAGCATGTCATCGATTGCTCTGTGGAATGCCTCTGTCTTTTGATTCTGTGGATGTTCGTTTATAGGCACGGTAGGACATAATATTGAATTTATTTCTCCATAATTTCTCACGTTCCAGTCCGCCAAGCGCACGGGCACGTCGTGCGCCAACTGCCAAGCAACCACCACCACTCTCTGGAGGAGAAACCCCAATGGCGACCCGGTCTGCAACGCCTGCGGCCTCTACTACAAACTCCACGGGGTAGGTGTCTTATTATATACGATTCGGTTTTACGTCTTCATGAGTGTCTATCATTTTCCAGCAAAGCAGATAAGAACCGCTGAAATCGTAGAGTCAATTGAAATAAAAGCAATTATGAATGTATAGACATAATGTTATTTCGTACGGTGTATACATGCACATGTGTAATTACATAGTCCTACTTTCTGATTTTATATCCACATGCGAGTACAAATAAAGGCACTTCATGCATATATATATATATATATATATATATATATCAATACAGTTTTGAACATACGCTCGCTAAGTCATTTGGCTTTTCATTACATGAGCACAGCTGCAGCATGTGGAAAGAAGTAAATGCATTGTATCAAAATGATGTGAAGCCGAACATGGCCTTGAGACTGGTAAAGTGCAAGTCCCGTGCCAGCCCTACTTTCTATTTTGAGTCCTTTTTTGTCTCTGTTTTGAGGGAGGGGAAACAGGCGAGTGGAGAGCCTGAATTAACACCCGAACCGGTTAGCTTGGAATGAAATACAGCCACGTATTTGCTTTGGCGCCCAGTATGAAATCTGTTTCCGGAGCTCCTACTCCACGGCTCACATAGCGGGTAAACAAACATTTCCTAAGCAGAAGTTGTGTTAGAACAATTATGCTGCCCGCATGTTTAAAAGAGAGAATGTAGGCCTTCTTGCTATACTCGACAACTCCACGTGGCATCGGCAAAAGCACCGATAACTTCTTAATTTTATAATATACAGGAGTAACATTAGGTTGTTTCTTTTTG
This sequence comes from Diadema antillarum, assembly GCF_040938485.1. Taxonomy (NCBI): domain Eukaryota; kingdom Metazoa; phylum Echinodermata; class Echinoidea; order Diadematoida; family Diadematidae; genus Diadema; species Diadema antillarum. Next base: position 825,498 of record NW_027271621.1, read on the forward strand.
GTTATTTCCATTTATGACTCGCGTTTACGGGATCCGCCCAATAAGGCGTCATACAGGTGTTTTTAGTGAAGTTTGTCAAAATCGAGTCGCAATCAAAGCGAAGTTTTCAGCCGATGTCATGCAATGTTAGGAAACACACGTGTGAATTCCTACTGCGAGATAGAAACTGACATCTACGCCAGGCCCCACTGTTGTAGGACGTGTGCTGAAAATTAGCGGCACGCTAGCGCGAATTTGCTGATGTCACGGCGTGGCAAGGCGCGCGGGCCAGAGCGGCACTACTCGTCCTAATGAGCGCCAATCCGCTCCAAAATGTCCCAATGGACTTGACAGTAAAAGACGGAAAAGAGTCAACGTCCCCCCCCCCCCCCAAAAAAAAAGGAGAAATCTATAAATTCTACGCTCCTCATTTCTCTCCCATCTCTCCGACTTCTCCTCCTCGTCCAATGTGATGGAGATTCCAGGGATGAAACTTGACGTTAATCTTCCACTGAGTGGCCCGATGGGACGCCCGTAGTGATAGAATTCGCCCCGTTTCACTCCGAGCAGTTCTTATCGTTGCCACCAGATGCGCCTGAAGCTGCTGACCTCTGATGCCTGAACTTTTTCCTCCTGACTGTGATGCTATGCACAACAAAGAAGCGCTCCTAATCGCACATCACACTTAGCGGGATTGTTAACTCTTTATCTATCTTGCCAGTCAGGAATTGGCTGTCAAAATACCAATACCGCCGACTGAAATGGCTACTTCGCTCGTATCCTGCACCTTTACTTACTTTTTTTTTTTTTTGGGGGGGGGGGGTGAGGGTTATTCATTTGCATTTGAAGTCTATCCAGTAGGCACAATATTATGAAGAAATAATGCAATCGTATCCTGAAATAATCTATCTCAAATAATATTATTCACTGGAAAACACACGGTGGAAATCGCCATTTCTCCTCGAAGTTACCAAACTGCATTGCCTAGCGGGTTTCCCGCCAAATGTTTTCCATTCGTCTTCGCGCGTTGCACCAATTGTTCCTGTCGTCTGCATATCCTAGTCGAATTTCACAGAATTTCCGTTCGGGTGAATCTGCCCCCAGCCAAAGCCATCTCCCCTCTCCCCTCCCCCCTCCTGCACATGAAGAAATAAAAAGAGGATGCTTGTAAGTGCGTATTCTGGCCCTTCATTCATAATTTCCATCCCGATACACCCTCTCCAATTGCACTGACTCTATCTTGTCTCATCTCTGTGAATGGGTTTTTCTCATGTCCCCTTGAATGCAAACCTACAGTGATGAATCTCTCGAGTTTGTTTCCCTTGCAGTTTCGTCCATATTATTCATTGCACATGGTTAGCTCCACATTTAGTAGCACCACATTTATGCACTTGCTAGAAGTCAGAACACCCACACCATCGTCTGTACTTTATTCCTCGCTTATTTCACTAAACCTCAACACGGTCTCCAATTTCATTCAGCGATATTTTGAAATGAGACTGACTTTAATCCCTTTTCCAGGTTATCAGCCGCATGGAACGATCCATCAAAATGTGCGTCTCTGCGCGCTCCCCCGACTAACATTTCCAAAACGAATGCCCCAGTGGTGAAGAGAGAGAGAAGGGAAAAACCAAATCGGCTCATGAACAGTCAGACGCGTAGACCAATCAGCGGATTAGGATTAAAACTCCGCGATTAAGACACAGATGATAAGTAAAATAAATGGGCATAGTCGTCTCGGTTAGCCAAGGCCGCCCGTGTTTCCTTCGCTAATGATAATCCGTGTGATTCGCAGGGTTCCAATATCTCAGATGAGTTTCATTTTATATCGATTATCTTTCTTCCTTTTTTTTCAACAAAATTACAAAATCTTGCGTATGATTTCCATTGAGGCATCACGTTACCGCGTCTCTTCTTAGTGTGCGTGCTATGTATGTAATGAGTGTGTCTGTATGTGTAATATTTATGTGTTTTTATAGGAGATAATTTGCGTCTTGCCGAAGGATATACGTTTGTGTGATATTTAATGGTTTTCGTCCTTGATCATAATAGTGAACGAAATGCGTGTGTTGCTGCGGTTGAACTTGTTGTGTGCAATTAACTGTAGCCTATAATTTAATATAATTGTGGTTGTGATCAAATAGTGATGTACCTATAGGGTATCGGTTCCGTCATACCTTGCAGTTGAAAAAGAAAAGCGTTTTGATAATGTTCTCATTCTCATCAATCCGATGACACTAGAATTTCGCAATGTTCAGTTAATCATAATGCGGTTGATTCGTTAGAGCAATAATTTTCCTCAATCTCCCCGAATCTCTATTGATCATACAAACAGAACTAAAACTGTATGTCCATATTTGAATGATGTAGGGCCTAATTACTTGCACACCACATCTAATTCGAATTTCAGTTTTTCGTCGAATCTCAAGAAAAAAAAATCATTGTCACAAGTGACTTTGAACTCAGATAGTCTACAGACTTAAAACATTGGGAATTCGCACAATTTTAGATGCAGGCCCAAAGCTTCAACTTAATAACGTCTTGCCTCAAAACTCTAACACCGACACATTTATATCCTCGCTGAAGTCCCAACATCTCTTTGATTTGATACAATATATATTTTTTTAATTGTTTGGTACCAATGTTAATTGTAACACTTCGGATTTAAATCGCCAGGAGCGTTAGTCGTCGATGGAATTTGCGCTTTACAAGAAGCTAGATATTAATTAATATTATCAAAATAACACTTTGGAACATTTGTTTAATGACGGTTACTTGATCGACTATACTGAGGAGAGCCAGGTGCAGATAATGGTACTTCCACAATGATTGGTGTCTGCCAAGATGGCCTTAATTAGTTTTCTCCCCACACACAAGAGTGAGTATGTACTTAAGATACATGTATTTGCACAAACTTCGAACATTTCATACCTCAAAATGGAAGCAAAACCCCCACAACAACATCAGATTGCGATATTCCTGGAATATCTCCATCTAATCGACACAGTGTGTGACACATCGGCATGTGATCTGAGTGTGCCGCATGAGAAAAAATGTTAACATGATGAGAAGCATGTCTTGGGAAGCACGTAGGCCTATATCCCGTTATATTTCTTATGTCTGAATATCTCCCGATAGAGTCCTGAATTGATGGTAACGATTAAAAAAGGAGAAAATTCCACGAAATACGCCATGGATTCTGCCTTTTTCAGGTCGAGTTTCACAGTCAGTTCATCTATGTCACTTTGATTTTGAAGATAACAACCGATTTGTTTATTTGTTTTGGGGGTTATTTTGTATTTGTTTTCTTAGCTTTTGTTTGCTAATATATATGTTGTTTTTTTTTGCTTTTACCTCATTTTTACACTTGTCATTAAGACAGAACTTCATAATCTTATCCCTCATGCATAACAAGTTTGCCATGCTCGTGATATAGTCTATGGTCAACATTATGGGACAATTAACCCGTCTTATTTTCTTACGCAATGATACATATAGCCTATACTGATTTATTTATTTTTCATCGATTGATATTTGTCTGCATATGTTTTATCTGAGTCAGACCTGAAGGTTGTGTGCATTAAAAGGAGATAAAGACATCGTAGTCATGAAATGTTCGTAACTGCTAGAAGCAAATACGTATCGTCTGATCATAAGGAAATTACAGTATAAAGCTTTCAGTGGTACCGAATGTTCCCGTAGAATATCGATACGCGAGTCTATAAGAAATTCGGTTTGTCTAGTATACAAGTAGTTATATTCAAGTTGCATCGTATGCATTAGAAGTAAATTGGAGAGAGAAAACGACAAAAGGACTGACAAAAAGCAAACCCCCCCCCCCAAAAAAAAAACAAAAAACAAACAAACAACCCCCCCAAAAAAAAAAAAAACAAAAACAAAAACAAAAACAAAAAAAAAACAGAGCTCCCAGTTTGACTCGAGACAAGGATCTCAGCTGCCGAGGCTGACTCGGAGATCCCGGGCACTTGCTAACATGATTCGCGGACTGACAATCGCTTCCGTGCCGGGCAATCCGTGTTTGTCGATCTGATGAGTACACTTGACGGCTGATCTCGAGGTAGCGCTGCTGTATTCTTTTTTTTTTCCTTCTTCTTCTCTTAACCCACTTATTTCACCTGGCTTTCCATAAACCCCAAAAGGACTCAGACTCGACCTTCAACCTGGTCTAGATTTCAGCAAGTCGTGAATCTCTTTAGACCGATTTCTTGGCAAGTGATTTCAGACACTAATCTCTGAGCGTGGCTGTGCAAATGCAGTTTGCAAGGCCGGGTACAAACTTAAAATTTGTTAAAAATCAAAGATAACACCGTCATGATCGTCCGTTTGATAAAATGAAAACGTATGTGAGTGCAAAAGTTTTTAAGAATGTTTCCGTTAAAGATGATATAAAGTTTTGGTACCTCAAAAGTTTCCCTGAGTTTCCTTGTCTTAGTTTGTGTTTCAGGTTAAAGTACCTTTCATATAAATAACACTGTGAGAATTTCTCGCCCCAAAGTGCTCTCATGTCTTAGTAATCATGCAATAATGGTTTCGTACCAGAGCAGAGCAGGCTCTGAAAAATTCGAACGAGCCGTTAGTTTGACTCAACGCGGTACCGCGACAATCAATATACACGTATTGTACGAAACCATTATTGCATGATTATGAAGACATGAGAGCACTTTGGGGCGAGTAAGTCTCACAGTGTTAGTTATATGAAAGGTACTTTAACCTGAAACACAAACTAAGACAAGGAAACTCAGGGAAGCTTTTGAGGTACCAAAACTTTATATTATCTTTAAAATGTCAGTTGTAATGTGAAACGGAAATGCTTCACAGCAACCATTTTTTTTTAGTATGAGATCGAACATATTCAGGACCACTCACATTAAAAAAATATAATGCAAAAAAAAACCTCGTTGTCCTTTATGATTTAATTTGCACTGTGTATTTTTTTAATTCATCAAGTTCTATAGGGGAACTTTTGATCAAACGAGAACTAAGTTTGATAGTATTTCTAGCATGTCACAAGTTTTAGGTGATCCATTTTGAACTCGACAGCAACCCTGATTCTCATTTTTTTTTCGCGCTAGTATATATGCCTCTTATTTGAAAGGTCGAAGCGAGACCAACATCCTGCCCACAACCACTTCACGACCTGTTCTTTCACTACCTGCCATAACGTGCTACGTATGAATACCTAGCTAGCTATGAAGGGTGGCAGATTAAGGGAGTGGGGGGGGGGGGGGGGGAGGGAGTGGAGTGTATGTATATATGTTCTTAAAAGTCGATAAGTCCGTCCCTCAGCGTGTATCCGAGGACTCGCGCTTTACGGCGCCACTCTTAATCAACTCAATTAACCGACTCGCTCCGAACACCGATGACAGAAGTAAAAGAGAACGCGGTGTGTGTTGTCTCAGTGTGTTTGTGTGTGTGTGTGGGGGGGGGGGGGGTGGCAAGAGGGAGGAAAACGTGGAGAGGCATGTACATGTATTTGTTTGTTACTTAAGTTCATTAGCGCCTGGATTATTACTGACATTTTGGCGCGTGGCTCGTATGTTTCTGACAAATAAAGAAAAAAAATGGCAATAACACAAACGAGATGTGTATTATCAACTCTTGGATGATCATGAATTCATGGCAGCGTTTGTGTAAAAACTTCTCGCAACTTCATGTTTGGTCGATGAGTGTGCTAGATGTATATTAAAATCGCGTTCTCTATGTGGAAGCTAACCTTCAAATCTCCCATAATCTGTAATATCATTCCATACTCGCGCTCCCAAAACTGGCTCCTCGAATTTCGCGTCGGGAAGTGTTCTCATGGTGACAGTAGGCTATTTTCCAGACTTTCATTCGTTCACCTGATACGTTTTTACTCTAGAAAGGCAGTCATTGAGCACACGTGGCATACTCTGATTGCCATGGCAACGGAAAGCTTAACGTACTTCGTGAAATATGGTAATGGAAAGCTTGAAACAGCGCTTTAGTTAGGAGAAGCAGGGAGGTGGAAGAGCCTAAGGCAACTGAAGCGAAAGTCGGACGAACCGGCTTGCAGCGAGGCTAAGTTTGACCTATTCAGATTCCCGAAGCTTCCCACATGAAGAACATGTCTTCTTGCAGGCTACAACCATGTAGCACCATGCTACCTCCCTGCTACAACCCTGACTTGAAGCCCTGTGAAACATTCTTTTGTATGGGAATTTCATGTTTCCCAAAATATGAGAAGTACAATACATAAACTAAGGAAGACGCGACTCGAAAAGTAGGCATTAATGGGTCCCTGACCTTGGATACATTTGGTATATCACACTTGTAATATGTCATTTTACATCGTGATGCACGGACATGAGGAAGAACTTCGTGATGCACGTGTTGGCCGAATCATGTGCCGCACTGAAATACATGAAATAAAAAAAATTTAAAAAAAGAACTTCTTGGGGACAGTTTGAATGAGCTGGCCTGTACTTGGCTTTAACGATAAAAGCACTCCTACAATCAAAGTATTACAAATAGGGGGAGACATAATGTTGATGAGATTTTATACCTCAGTGAAGGACCAAAATCGTTATTTCATTCGGATGCAGTGGTGATTGCTCTCCTTTCTCCCTGTCTGCCAATAGTGTACCTGCAATATTTAAACCACGACCACGGATTTAGATCTCCCTAAGCATAACAATATCACCAATGATATTTCCAAGCTGCACTCTTTCATGGCAAGTGTATTGCTACATCAACATTATATAACTTTATAGCCTTGTAACCTTGCATAGGATCCCACTTTGTTGTACATTCGGAATTGTCAAACCAGTGCTGTATTTCAGATTGAAAACAAATAAAAAATGGCCGCAGGAAGGAACAATGTGATATTTTTACCCGTTAGGACCAAGGCACCTTGATCTTGAGGTCCCTGGTTCAAATTCCCTGGCAACACGAGTCCCTCGAAGCGGGTTAGTTTACTCTTTAGTGGCCACGTCAAATAGATCCAAACACAATATCAAACCATACCTGCATATTTCTGAAGTATATACATATATATATATAAAACAATAAAAACAAATAACTATAATGTAGACATACATTTTGATATAATCGAATGTTCACATGCTTCAGTACGGAGACATTAAAGGGATAGTATAGTATTGGTGGAGATGTGGATTTGGCTTTTAACTTTTTGCGAGATATCAAGAAACCACGTGTGAAATAATACAAAGCATACCATTCCAAGAGGAATTCAAAGTTTATTCGATGAAAATCGGTTTTTGAATGGCTGAGATATCGAAAAACAAAGTAAAACAAAGCGATCGTAATAAAACGTGGGTCCCACCTTTTATTAGGATTGCTCCGTATTGGGTATCTCAGCCATTTCAAAATCAATTTTCATTAAATAAACATTGAATTCCTCTTGGAATTACATGCTCTTTCATATTTTGTGAGAGATTTCTCATTATCTCACCCAAAATTGTTAGAAACCTGAAGTTAGGTCTTAACCAAAACTATATGATCCCTTTAACTTTTAAAAGCTTTAAGGATGTAAATTGACATGGTGATATTAAATCAACTAAGTTTCGCACAGATCTTTATTGAAGAATAGCATGTGAAAATGAAGCAAGCTGGATGTACCACATTGCATGTGTTATATACCGCATATTGTACCGGATGAAGTAGCCAGGAAGTTAAAATCTTGCTATGGTTCACTGAGTTCTCCGTATAAATTATGTCTGGCGTTCCGTTTCGCTTTCATTTTGTCAGAGCACTTGCACTTTAATTAAGGATAATGTCAGAGTGTAAAGTGTTGATGATTTCGGGTGAGTGGAAACTTGCTTCTTTCATCACCGTGTTACACGGGTCCATGGAGGTGTTTGGGATTTCCCCGCGGTGAGGTGAGCTGCAATTACCGAGGAAGTATTTGACGAAGATAAAAATCTCTTGAATTACTCGAATGATGGGTACTTTTTCTCTCAAACCAGCCAAGCGTGCATTTTCCTTCCTCTTCAACTCAAAGTTCCAGTATCATCTGAGACAGTGACACGGCTACTGAAAACACGCTGCTGCTACACGCTGTTTTAATTTAAAGGGGAGACAACCGGACTCTGGCGAATTTGAAATGCGGAGAGTTTTGCCACAGTCCCCACCTGTCTTGTGGGCATCATGGTCCAATCCCCTGTCGACACTTCGATGACGTCAGCGCGCACGCGGTGGGCTGCCCCCAGTGGCGCACAACGACCGAGGGGTTTTCCTACCGATCTCTTATCTCCCCACATCAAACATCCTCTAGTCAAGTTATCGACTTCCGTTATGGGAAGCCGGGTTCCTGGAGAAGGATAAGCTAAACTGAGCGGGCGCTAGTCCCATGGGGGACTCGATGGAAATTCGTAACGATCTTCAGTTTTCGGACTAAATTATCACGAAACAGAAAACAAAGCTAAACAAAGCAAAGCTCCCCCACTAAGTTAATTTTGTTATTTGAGAGACGCTATTTCGCAAGCCTCGTGCGGCCCAGCTTGATATATCAGTCAAAGCTCAAGTTAGGAACAAAGAACGAAAGAAGAAAAAGAGAAGGCACGTAAAATGCTCTGCGATGTACAGAATCTTACTTCTTCATGGAGGGGATGAGGCTCTAAAATTAGATCAGCGTAGATCGTATCTGGGAAAATCGCGCGTGCCAGAACACCGGTCCCTTCGTCATATTTTTTGCTTGATAGAAGTCCCTCCTTATAGCCCAGGGTTCTTGGGTCTTGTTGATGTTCCTGCTACCTGTGAGCTAACTGAAAGTTAAGTTAGATCGGACGCCGATAAGTCGAAGCTTATCAAACCGGGCGGTTCACGTCACCAGAAGAAATGACGTAGAATCATGAACTGCACGCTGGAGGGATAGGGTAGCATACAGGCAAAATATGGGAAAGGAAGGAAGAAAGTGAGAGAAGGGAGGGTGTATAAACGATGGAGAGGGAAAAAAAAAGAGTAAGAGAGATGAAGGAGAATAGGAGTGGAAAAAGATCATATTGCAGCGGTAAGAGGAAAACAGAAGACGAGCACGAATTCAAGTTGTGAAACTCATTGATTATGTCCTCGAAACATGACTTCAGTCGTGCGTGAGACTTTTTCTCCCCCCCCCCCCCTCCTCTCTCTCTCTAGGGGGATTTGAGATGGTAAGGTTAGAGGTAAAAGTGTATGCATTACAAAGTCAAAGTTATATTGATAAAGTCATGAAGAATAAGACCAAAAAAATGATAATTAAGTGTGGCGAATTCAGACAGTTAATTAGCAAGAAATAATTTAAGAGTATTTGAATGTCACTGAATGCTGGTTGTATCTACATCAGTACGTCCTACAGCACAGGCACCCAAATCGGTGGCTTGGTCCGGCAACCAAGACGCCAGTCACTGCTGAACCCCTCATGTTGATATAACACGTGGCCAAGTTCTCGGGCTGTTGTTGTTGTTGTTGTTGTTGTTTTTCAAATGCAACAGTTTTTTTCATGACTCCCCTCATTATTCAGGAGAGTAATGTATCGCAATATTCTCATGTACAGAGGAAAACTTTTGTTAAGTACGATGAAGCTTGTACCAGGAGTTCATACATATCACAATTCCATCATGCATCTATATCGTCAACTAAAAGTATAAAATGCCGTCAGAATAATAGATAATACAAGCGACGGTTTGTTGTTGTCGTAAGATCTTTTCAAATTTTTCAAAATTCGTTATGTCGAGTCAGTCATCATTGTTTGTAGTAATGATAGAATCCAACAGTAATTTATCGTTTTAATTATTCTTTATTCTTCTGAGTTGTCTCTCGTAAACGAAAGAATGAAAGTGTATCAGACCCCCCCCCCCCCGCGTTGTGTATCCTGTCTGGTGCTTGGAGAGGCGCAAATGAAGTTGACGAAATATTGCAAAACTCTCACTTTCGATCTCTCAGCCACATCTTCCTCCAACACCAGTCGACTCAAGTATGCCGAAGCCCCTGGTCCCTTTTACTCACTGTTCCCATCTCCCTGCCAACGACAATACGTGAAGTAATAATGATAAACATTAGTACTTACGATATTGATGCCAATACAAATATATGTGATTATATCAATACTGATAATCATACTTATAAAGTAAAATAAGATATAGAATAACGATTATGATATTATAATGAAAATCATCATAATCATAATGTGTCATAAGGATATTCAGTTCGCAATGAAGTCGAAATTTGCCAGTGTTGCTGGACACTCCTTCAACGTCTAACTTGGGCATAATCTGTGAAAAGAAAATTGATATTCTACTCCGTGTTCAAGCTTGCTGTAATCACAAGGGTACAACGAAATAAGCTTGGTGGTATATATTTCATTAAATTTTAACATAAAATAGTAATAATATAGATTTGTAAATGTTAACATATCTGTACGAAAGAGTGACCTTTATACTTCTCTCATCTGTTCTGTATAAGCGTGGACATGTGACCAATGTCGGTTGTCTCTGTTCTATGGCTACATGTAAATCTTCTTAAATCTTTTTAATCAGATTTCTACCATTCTAATTGCTTGAGTTTGACCGATTTCTTCAAGGTCATTAAACATCTAATCCACTTCCAGTTTGATGTTTGATTTTTACGCGCTCCACGTGCCAGTCAAAATCATCAAGAAAGGAAAAGTTAAAGTCGTAATATTTATATATTATCTAATTCTTATGTCAACTTAAAATAACCTTTGCACGACCTCATACAATGTATAGGCCTACTTCCAATAACAGGTAGGGTATTCACAGACGACTCACAGTTTAAGATCGGAAGAGGACATAGAGAGAAAGGAAGAGAGAAAGAGAGAGAAGGAAAAAGAAAGAGAAAGAGAGAGAGAAAGATGAAAAGATAAAAGTTACCAGGATATCTGGACGAGTGCAAGTTCAGGGCTTTAAAGGTAGCTACCTAATAAATACCCCATAACAGGCTACATTTACGACCATGTATCCCATTCTCTTCCCTTTTCAGGAAGCGCCGAAAATCTAACCGTGCCAAACAGCCTCCTTTGTTTGTTTGTTTGTACCTTAACCTAGTCAGCATTTGTTAGCATACTGAGACAAGTAAAGAGAGAGACTGAGAGAGAGAGAGAGAGAGAGAGAGAGAGAGAGAGAGAGAGAGAAGGGAGGGGGGGGGGGAGAAGAAATTTAGAAAATTGAGGTGAGTACCACAGCAGTTGTCAGCCAAGGTTGTGCTGATTTCATGCACAGAGTGCAGCAAACGTCCTCAGAGGCCATGGAATAAAACCATCTCGGTTCAGCGGTATCATGGGTACTCGATCAGCCGAGATAACATGACATGAATGTTTCACATAATCCAGTGCACGACTCGAACGTGGTTATGCCCCTACTTTGTCATAATGATTATGACGTCACAGGTATCAAATTTACAACCAGGCGTATTGATCACGTGACAGCGGAAGAAAGTTAGAAAAAGTGCTTAATTCTATCCCTCATCAATTTTTCATCGATTGTACGGTAACTTCACGCTCATCACCTAGCTCCAAATATACCATTTTTATTCGTAAACGAATTACAAAAGTCAGGAAACGCATTGTTCAGGGTTACCGTGTTTTCACTGCAATAAGTTACACTGTATTCAGTTGTAGGTACCCTATAATATGGTAGTAATACAGTATGTGCTCCAGAGTGCTAATTCGTACACTACTAGTAGCATACTTCCTGTGCGCTATTAAATGACATTTCGACATTGCTCGTGGGCAAGTAGCGCCGTATTATTTCCCTCGTATTTTTTTTTCTTTCATCTCAAACTGTTTGTGTGGTTTCTCTGTGAAGCAGTCATTTAACCTCATTATCGCCAAGTTTTGTCAGGAGTCGAACAAGATTGCTGGTTCGCGGAAGTTGGGCATTAGGGGACAGATTTAGCCAGGTTAACATTGGATTCCAAGTTTTGTCGTTTCGCTATTCCACAGCACAGTGAGTGTACCAGCGTGTAAGAAGGCGGAAGTGTGAGGCTTTTTTTTTTCTCTCCCCCTATACTCTTCTCGCGGTTTGTGGAGAGGCGCGGTGTCAGAAGGTCAGACAACACGCGCAGGCAGAGCACGTGGCGCGCGACACAATTTGGAATAAAATTAATGGGGGCTTCAGGTGAAACAATCTTCCACGCCCCAGTTTCACTTCCAGGGATAAGGGGGAGGGGGGAAAGGGGGGCAGGCAGGGGTAAGCCGGGGAGGGGCGGGGACTGGCGTATGAGGATTAAAATCGATACTACGGAAGAGCAAAGAGAAACATCGTCGCAGATTCTTTCTGAAACTCTTCTCCACTTCTGTTTTAAATTTGATGTATAAGATGATGGATAGAAGACTTGTTTCAAGAACTTTGGAGTTTAAGTCATTACCAATCACTTCGAACCATGAATCTTAAGTAACTGTTTGTAACCTAATAAGACATATCCAGTACTCAAGGCATATGCGACATTATAGTATTTCATTATCTCATCGCATTTACTGTATAGGACCTAACGGGTATATCGCCTGAACATATGCGATAATGAAAGCAAACAAACTTTTAGAAAGGGCACAAAAAACAGAAATGGTTCAATCGGGCCACATGCTGTCGACCACATATTTATTTATGCTTTGGGGATACCGTCTGTGTCAACATCGCAGTTCAGAATCATGAAACAACACGATATTCTCTGATTCTACACACTATTTTCTCTCATTTTTGGTGGGTGGGGGGAGGGGAGTTAAAAAACGAGAGTTAATATGGCGAAACGGCTCGATAGCTTCGCTTTGTGATTATGGGTCACGACCTCGGGTCGTTGGGATGAAGCTCTCTGCGGCTGCTCTTCGTATCTCGTCGAAGCCGGGCTGAGAGAGAGAGAGAGAGAGCAAGCGACATATGATTTATGATTATGAGGTCCCGCCGGCAAGGACCTGTGTGTACAGCTATTCCTGACTGGCTGTTTCAACATTTCAACAACCACCTTGCTCGCGAGCCGTGATGACCATATTTGGTGTTGAGGGGAAAAATCTCCCCGAGGGTGTGCACAATTTTTTTCTGATCACCCGTCTTTGAAAACGAAGGGAGAAGGACTTTCAATTCATTTTCCCCGTTTGGAACGCCAAACAATTTCGGTCGCAAAGTAACTTCGAAGTACGCATGTTGTGCAATGAAAGCTTTAACAGAATAGTCTTGCCCTAGGAGGATCTATCCAGCACGAACATAATAGGTATAATCAGGAAATGGGTCACGATCGCAGAGGGGTGAACACGGGAACCAGATTGTCGTCACCTGATTTCAGACTGAATTTGTTTTTCGCGGTAGTCCTGTTTCAATCAGTAAACAATGAATGCATTGCAAAATGTTACCATACACCTAACGTATACTAAACGGCGATCTTCAAGAAACAACTGCCTTGGTGTTTAGCCGATTTAACGCTAGGTACAATTATTGTAGAATATGCCAGCCTATACACAAACTTGACTGTTATAGTGTTGCGTACTCAGTTCACAAATGCGAGCGAGATCCCAATCTTTGCTAACTTGGATATGAAGACACTAAGAAAAGTCTAGGACTCCTACAATTGAGTCGGGGAAAAATATATACTGACATTTAGGGGTCGGCAAAGGATACATGATGGTACCCTTTTCAGACCGGCATCGCCCACAACAAGAAAGTTGTACCCCACCATGACCACGTGTTGCTCATTCACATGGAGCATGTTATCATTCGTCCGTTTAAATTACCATACTGTGATTTTTTGTGATCGTTCTTTCACACATCCTGTACGCATAAATCTGGGTATCTCCCTGTAATCTCTTGGTCTTAATTGAACTGCGAAATCCCTTGGGAGGCCAATGCGAACAACTGAACCACAGAGGTAGTGAACTTAAAGATGAAAATATATTGTGAACTTTCCTTTGAATATGGTCAGCACAACATTTGACGAGTAATCGGGAAATATGTGACGCAGTCTGTTTTGTTTTGTATTCAGCAAGGATTTGATGATGCATGAGTGTTCAATATATAAAGTAATAGCTGTCACATTGACGTCTGTTGTGTGTGCTTGAATGATGGTACAGAGGGAAGACTGAAACTGAAAACTGAACTGTGTATATATGTCTGGTTGGTGTGCGCGAGAGATAACGTCAAGTCAGATGATGTAAATTTCTCTTTTTCTAGCAGAGGGCGAAAATAACGAGATCTGGGGGGCAAGTGATAACTGTTTATGTTTGAAGAGAGCGTGTTTCGTGACATGTGACAATAACAGGAAGAGTCTGTTTGACCTTTTCCCTCTGCAGGTCAATCGCCCACTCACCATGAAGAAGGAGGGAATCCAGACCCGAAACCGGAAGTTATCATCCAAGTCGAAGAAGAACAAAGGAAAGCTGATCGGCGTGGACGGACTGCGGGCGCTCTCCCCTGAGGACATGCATAAATTCGCTACGTTCAGCGATCAGGCGTTCGGCGCCTCGCACTACCCACACCACCACAGTGGCGCGGCCATGGACTATGGAATGACAGCCACGTCTGCGTACGCCACGCACGCGCCAACAGTCCCCTACCCGACCTCCAGTATCTGCAATCCGCTCTATCCGGGCACGCCGACACACGTGCCCGTGCCCTGCAGTTTATCGCTATCCTCTCCGGCGACAAATATGGTAGGGGCCCTGGCGTGAGTGTCATTGTAGATCAAACGTTGAGGGCGCTGCTAACCTGGACTTCGAGAAGACATTTCTGTCAGACTTTGCCTGTGGCATTGTGGACGAAGGCTCAACCATGCCTTCTCATTCCTATTTATACTGACAATGAGTATAGATGAACAAACATACGCGGCACATATCCCTCCCGGTGATGTATCACAATGTGAAAAGGATGCGACAAAGGCAAGAGTTCGCGTGATATTGTTGCCACGATCAGCGCCATCATCATCAACATCATCGACTTCAAAAAAACAGAAGGGAGCCGCCGCCATGAAAATCGCCGCTTTGTGTAGATAGACTGTACAGAATGTGTGAAATGAGTATTTGTAGCTGTAGCGTTAAGTGATTGAATGTATTCATTCTGGAATCGGTATTGGATAATTGATCCCGTGCTCTCTTTGCTTGCCAAAGTCCAGAGATATGTCTTCGGTTGTAAAGCATGTGAGGATATGTTGTCTTATGAGGAGACGCAGATATTTCCGTCGTCAGTAACTGATAAGGATAATGATGCTTTCTGAGTTGAATTCGGTTTTGTTTCAATGTACGGTTCTTTGCGAGGAAGCCTTAAGTTAAGCAATGACCCTTAATCAGCCAGCCGTCACTGCCGTTGTATTCTGAATCTTAGTTTAAAACGCATTGTTTGGGTAAGCATGTCATGTATGGATATATTTTCGTTGGTCAAATACGATCAATTTCGTAACCAACTAGGCCTACAACGAAAGAGTGCACATAGGTAACAATAGACCAATACACGCACTTATATGTGAAGATTTGCTCAGTGTACGCTTTGATTTATCCATTCCTGTTAGAAACTCAGAAGAGTTGCCAAATGAATTACAATCAGAGTTTATTTGTCTCGAATATGGAAAAGAAAAAAAGTCTTTGAGATAGAGGATCTCAGCGAGACGCCTGTTTTTGTCGTTGTGGATGACATGTGTCAGATTTTCTAGCTTTCACACTGTGAGAGATCATCAGAGTGTTCATGTCATAATGTTGTTACTCGGCTGTTCAATATGCACGGGTTTTTTTTTTTTTTGTATGTACTTAATGCAGTAGCATAGTCACCCCCACCTCTCTCCCTCAATCAATGTGAGGTGCTCGAGTGAAATGGAAGGATGGTATTAATATAACCAAGGAGGTAGGCCTACTAGGCGAGCTCGCCTAGTACCTCCTTGATATAACACGTGTTGAAAGAGTTTTCATGAAACACGCCCACAATAAAAAAATGGCAAAACCCCTCCCGCACTTCCTCCGCCCTGTCCTCTATGTAAAATAATACATAATTATACATCATACATATTGAAGAACGAGATTTTGGTTTTCATTCTTTCTCTGTGAATACACTTTGAAAATATAAAATCACTAATGATGCTCTCGAAGACCAATAAGTGGTCCAACAAAAGAAGACGGAAATTAACCAGTTATTGGCATTTTGGGGTGCTTAAAAATTCTCTTGGAATCATTTTCGTCATGAAAACTATACATGGATCCTTGTTGGATCATAATTTTGTTCTGTGCCAATGCCTACACTGCTTTTAACTTAAGTTAAGTGTCTGTCTACTGTCAATGAAATCTTAATTCACACTTTACAGTCAAGTAGTGCCCTCTCTCGAAACATTCTTCATCAATCTGTCGCTTCCTCGATGTAACCACACACTTCAGAAAAGCATTACTTCAATCAATCAATCGATCGATCAATCTATCAATCAATCAATCAATCAATCAATCAATCAATCAATCAATCAATCAATCAATCAGTCAATCAACTTTATTTTTCATTTCCATTAAATAAACAGGGAAAATTATATACAATGCATTAACAGAACATATTTGTATATATTTCAAAAACGTAAATAAATAAAATACATGTGATCACGAGTAACAGCATATATTCATTTTTAAAAGGTAAATACATATGCATAATACAATGATTGGAATGGGAATGGAGGGTCCCACAAAAAAGAAAAGCTTGTCCGGTATGGGACCCTCAGAAAATACATAAGAGAACGAATAATGACTTAATGAAACTACAAACAGATATATGAAACAAAATCAAAGAAACTTGTTAAAAAGTGCGCTCATTACCGCTACAAGAAATATGATTTACATAGTAGTGAAACGACTTAACTATGCCGTGTGAAATTCCACTTGGATATCTAATCCTGCTTTAAGCTGTTACATTTTTTTCCTAAAAATCATGGCCAAAAATACTCTCAGGATATTGATGGAAGATAGAAAAATATGAGCATCATAGGAATGCTGTGGCTTGAAACCGAAGACATTGCTTGTCGGAATATTTCAGTAGCATTTTTTTTTTGTTATTGTCAGTCATTATGGAATGATAATAAATGTTTATACCTCCTCTTCATATTGGACGCAAGATATTGAAGATTTTTTTTTTCAATGATCAGATATATTTATTGATGTAAAGTGAACTATTGTAAATATTAATAACCCGCAAGCCAGGATTGAATGTGTATGTCAGTATTTGCACACGGAAACTATAGCTTGGTTAGAAGATTTTTTTTTCTTTTAAAGATAGGGATGGACTTGTTGTTTGTGTTTCTAATCCGTTCACTTGTCGACACTCAAAAGCGGAACCATCGATATTCTAGTGTTAGTCTTGATCGTGTTCTCAATGTGCACATGATATAGCGTGACGAACATGAAAGATCTAGATCGATAGCCAGTTCTCCATTCATAATCGATGGTATCTCTGGAGTAGAACACGGAACGGCTCAGAGCGTTTCGTACATCGAATCATAAACTCAGTGTGAAGTGGGACTGTGGACAAGATCGTATAGCACTAAAATATTCCTGAATGGAAGTCTACATCGAGACTGCTGGTGTGTCTCAGTTGTTGTTGGTTTTTTGCTTTGTCTTTGAAAGGATATATAGCGCCATCTCCATTTTATCCGAGGTTATTTCTGTCTTTTTCCTTGACTTCTCAATCATTTTCAGATGACTTTTCCCATAGCCACATGGAACGACCCGGAAACATGGCAATATCATTGACGGAATCATGTTTAAAGGTTTAGAAAATAAGTATTCCCGAAAGAGTATAATGATATGGTTTTGTAATCGTGGAAAGTTGATGTGTACAAATAGTGAATAATACAATGTCTGTGTTGTCGAATATGGTTTCCTTTCGCATTACATACGATGTAAATGTAAAAATGAATGCGTATATTTAAATGAGCAATTAAATTTATTCCAAGTTAAACCATGTATAGCAATCACGTGCATTATTTTGAAATGATGTCTTAAACGTACTGAGTACAACGTTCTGTGTTTTTATGTTTAATGTGCGTGTTTATGTGTGTATAGGCATGAATGTGTGTGTGTGCGTGCGTGTGCGTGTGTGTGTGTGTGTGAGTGTGTGTGTGTGTAAGGGTTGTTTTCTTGAATTTCAAGGGGATTAAGATCAAACGTCAAGGTCATAGTTCACCGTTCTTTTATTGGCAGTATTATTTTCTAGCCATGACTTTTGCTAAAAAGTCCAAATGAAACATCATGATTTTGTGAGGATAGACGTCTGAAGGAAGTAGATAATCATTTGTTTGTTTGTTTGTTTGTTTGCAGACACCTTTCTGTATTTATTTCAAAATAAATGTTAACAAGGATAATTGGACAAAATAAATGATATGGGTTTGCTTGATTTGCTTGAAATGATCAAGGGTCAAGATGAACCTAGGCTAAACTATCATTGTCCAGCTTGACAAGGCCGGGATTACCCTCCGGAATGTACTAAACCTTCATTTTCTTGGGTCGCATGACAACGTCGACCAGGAAAGGCATTAAGAATTTCCCGGTAGTGCTAAACACATCTCTTATTAACTAAATTTGAATATAAAGGGAAGAATATCAGTTGTGTGAGAAGGCAGAGGCGTCCCAGTGAACGTGCTGAGGTTTTCGTTTTCCTGTCAGCTTGTGAAGGGGAATTCCAGTACGTATATGAATATTAGTCTAAAAAGAAGGAGTAAAATTTTCTTCAACAACAATGAAAAATATTGATCAAGATTGGATGAAAAATGAAGTTACGACATTTTGAAGTTTTGATACTTTTTCAGGACACAATTTTTGAACAGTCAATATGGATATACTTAAATCTCATATCCCGTTGTCTTCTTTGCTGACGTTGTATTTTTCATTAATATTACCTTATTTAAATTATGGAATCTTAGCATGGGGTAGTGCCCATCAAACTTTATTAGATAGATTACTGTTATTACAAAAAAAAAGGCACTTCGTATTAAGATATAAGATTTTAAAAATCAAAGATTTGTTTTTCTTTCAGCTGTCAGCTTTCATTTACCCCTACTGAGAACGTTATTGGCTCAAAATACATTTATATACACTGGCCCTAGATTTTGGAATTCTTTAAGTTGTGATATGAAAAATTCTTTATCTTTGAATTCATTTAAGCGTAAGTTAAAATATTTTTTTGTTGAACTCATATTAAGATATATACGATTCATTACTTAGCTAGTCTTTACAGCCTAAGGGTTCATCGTCAACCATTGATTTCATCATTGTGTATTTTTTTACATTATCTTATTTGTATAAACTTTGCTCGGCTGATTGAGCTGAAACACCTCAATTCCCTCTTACGATCCCGATGTTCAGCGTGTTGGCTTTTCCTTTCATTTCCTTTTTCTTTCTCTCCTTCCTTTCCATTATTCTTTTGTGTTTTATTACTGTCATGGTATACCCTACCGTAAAGTCATGTAATGTCGTTGTGTTTCTACTGTCTTGTTCTGTCTTGTCTTGTTCTTTCCTGTCTTTGTTTTTAAAAAAAAAGTTTAATGTATTCACAAGATTGCTTTGAGTGATTCACCATTTACAAGCATGCTTTTCAGTGAACCTCTCAGTTCTTTCTTTTTTTTCCTCCAAACATAACTTTGTATTCTGCCGATATGCATGTATAATTTCCTATTTGTTAACCATTATCTACCATGTAAAGTCGAATACATGCCTATGTCATATCTTCTGATTCATTTCGTGTTATGTTTGACGAAAAAGAAAGAAGGAATGAAATAAATGAAATGAAATGAATGAAATGATAGTATTCAAATAGTGAAGTAATGATGTCCTCCCCTCACAACCTCCCGTATAGTTTGTACACAAAATTTGTGAAATTTTCAATTTCTCATCAAATGCAATTACGCCCCAGTCTCAAATCCTGACATATCTAACTGAATTTTATCATGAAGTTATTTAACGAGCAATAACTTCTGTATTACACTTATAATAACAGAAACATTGAATTTTCGTCATTTTTTTGTTGTTGTTGTAAGCAATCAATTTATGAGGTGATGACATCATCTCACTCATTGGCATATTCATATCAGCTGTACGAGATTAGTTCTGCAGAAATTAGAGAAACGTCACAATTTCATAACTTCCCTAATCTTTGCCCAATTTTGATCAAACTTTCACTGTTATACTCGTAAGATCTTACTCCCCTGCTCAGACTAACTTATAACTGGTCTGGAATTCCTCTTTAAACCTGCCATTTATCAGTTTAGTTGTGAGCAGTTATTGTGAAGACAACATTAAAAGCGATGCAGAAGATGATGATGATGATGATGATGATGATAGTGATATTGTTGTTGTTGTTGTTGTTGTTGATGGTAATTGTTCACATGAGAAGAATTACGATATCTTCCTGTTATACATGTCTTAACACAATAACAAATAGGAACATATACTATGATATGCCACGAAAAAAAGATATATATATATATATATATATTATTCTTTCGTAGTGAACACAGCAAATTCTCAGTCGGACATTATTTCCACGGGTTTGATAATGAGGAAAAAAAGAACATTGGTCTTACAAAATACTTTTAATACTACATTATTAAGGATATTTGGCTACTACATATACAGTGTATAATAAAACTCATCTTTTGTAACAGAACTTTATACATTTACATGGTCAGATAGTTAGTGCAATGAATCATATTTGTATTGATAACATCTACAAAGTCTTTTCGTATAGCTCCCGTTGTCACATATGTGCAAATAACATCTAAAATCACTCAATAATGTGATAAGAGAACTGGTTGCCCAGGGAACAAAAATAGCTTGGCTATCAAACCCCCATATGTCAGTCGCTTCTCTGGTTTGCAACAAATATGTTTGTTCCACGCTTTTAAACTAGAGGGCTGTGTGTTCTTATATCAATTACCGCAGGGCAATACTTACGTCAAGGAGCTGGAATCGTGTGATGACATTTTGTGCAGGTTATTCCTTTTTATTTCTTGAATTCTTATTCTTTTTTTCCTTTTTTTTTTTGGAGTGGGGTGTGGGTACAGGGGTAAGGAAAAGGTGATTCCGTGCGGGGGCATTCTAACTACAGCTTTTAGGGCAATGATCATGTTATCATAATTGCATTTTCGTATTTGCATATCGAATTTTCAATTACATTTACTATCGAACTGACAAATATTTCGTAGCTTCTGAAAGGAAATGCTTCAAATTGGGCGAATGGGCGACGTCTTATTAATTAGAATAGCAGATAGAGATGTTCTTGAAACCAACTCAAATTTGGAAGAATTTTCTTAGATGTATAAACTCACAACAATTTGCTCCATATCAATAGTGCCACTATCAAAGTAAAGTTGCCTCTTCTGACATTACCGGAACACACATCCAAACATCCTAGTCTCAGTTTGAAATAAAATGTTCGTCTTGTAGCTTATTGACTTACTCGCTAAAAATAACATCTTGAGATCAGCATTATGTAAGTACGTTTGTAAGTATGCATAATATCATATATAAACATATATAGATATATACACTCAGCAAAAAAAAAGAAGAAGAAAGTAAACACTTTTTCCAGCACATATTTCTCATAGAAGATTTTGATCAAAATCATTGTGTTATATATCATATTAAAGGTTATTTAATCGGCTATCACCTTGGTAGGTTAATACAAAGTGAAATTCCATGCATGAGTGAACACATTGATTTTTGTCTTTCAAAACTCATGTCATTCATTTGCAAACGCCCTACAAGATAGAAATGATAACAAAAGACCAATTTAACACAAATGAGAGACATGAATGAAAAGGCAAAAATAAGTTTCCGTCTCCTTGTATCTCTTTATATCCTCAAACACAATCAAAGTGGGAAACCAAAGGGGAATAATAAGAGTTTTCTGTCGAATCTAACTTGAAAAGACACAGGGAGTAAGTCGCAAAGGTGATAAAATTTACATACTTTCTTTATTTTCGTTCTTGTGATTTAGGAATTAAAAGATTCATGAGACAAATTCAAGAACCAAATATCATTTTCAAATTTCTTAATTTGAACTTTTGTTAATATTGCCTCTTTCATAACATTTGAATTTGGATTTGACAGAAGATTCTTAATTTTCTCTATTACTTTTTCGCCTTTCTTATCTTTGCGAGCTACAAAGTCATTATAGAGATCATAGGATGATTTTTAAAATTTGATTTGTATTTTTTATTGTTTTGGATTGTCTTTTGTTGTCATTGTTATATGGAAGAGCCCATACGCATGAATGACAACTTGTCCATTTTTGCAATTTTTACTTTTGTGCTTTGGAAGAGAAAAATGAATGTGTTCACTCATGCGTAAAGTTTGCCTTTTTATTGACCTACCTGGTTGATAGCCTATTAAATTACCTTTAACATGTATATAAAACATTAATATTTATCCAAATTTTCTATGAGAAATATGAACTTGAAAAGTGTTTACTTTCTTTTTTTGCTGAGTATAACACACACACACAGACACACACACACACACACACACACATATATATGTATATATACATATACATATATACATACATACATATGCATGTTTTATTGTTAGATTAAGTTTTCATCTTCGTAGTAAATTATTCAGACTGACCTTCGTTATGGCCTAACTAAAGCAGCAAAGTCAAAACCATTCAAAACATCTATCGTTGTAAATCTACAATCGAACTTAATTGATGGGGAGGAAGTAGTAGAGTTCTTCGTTGTGCCAACCAGAAGATGTTTTGTATCTTGCTTTTAAATGAGAATAAAGGTAAGAGTCCTATTCTTTAAAAGGATTCTTTAGAACGCCAAGTAAGTTGGCATAAGGTTTGTGTGCTTCCGACCATGCCGATGGTGAGACGATTGTTTGTTCTCTTGTTTATCTCGTGAGAAGGTGACTAAAACACGAAACACCTGAAGAGTCGTTCAGTATGCAGATATCACCATGGTAACCATAACCACTGCTTCTTGTCATGACGTCTGTTCATGACGCGTTGAGTGAGAGAAATTGTTGTTAGAATAAACTTTTCCCCTCAGTATAAGTACACATTGTAGCAGGCTAATACATCCCACCCCCCACCCCCACCCCCTTCATGTTTGCCTGCGGGTATTCAGGTTGACAATGTATACTATAGATGGCGCTCTTACAATTAGCTGCTGTATCCTGAGCGGTCGTCCCACTGAGCCGATTTTTTTTTTTCATATATATATCTTGTCCCATCACATCACTACATCGTCACATTACGTTACCATGGTAACGTCCAGGCCTCTCATGGCTTCGATTTTCCTCCTTGTTGAACTCCGAGAGGCACCCCGCATCGCAGTGACGATAACAGGCAGCGATGTATTGGAAACCCAAACAAATATGATCTGTCATACCTTTCCTTGCATATCCTACAACTTTCACCCATCTCGGTTTACTCCGCGCCTCGATAAAGTTTCTCTCTCAATTTTCTCCTCTCCTCTTTTGCAGGAATTGCGTCGTCTCCCAGCCACTTGGGTATCGACGTGCCTAAAAATACGTTCTTGCCCTTGGCCACGAGGAGGTCCCCTCTGTGCGCATGCCCAGTCGACCGACGAGATCACACGCCTACTATCAGTTCCCCCAAAGTTTTCTCATATACCTCCCTTGGGTCGTATCTGCGTGCTCCACGAACAAATATCCCCCATCACCGAGATAGGATCTTAGTTTGTGGGAGAAAATTTGGAGGAGTTATTCCATCCTTCACGTTCAATAACACTACCGAACGTGTAAGTTGGGCAGAGCTAGCAGCAGATTAACGTATTTACTATATTTTTTCCTCACAGGGGAAAGAGATGGAGAGAATAACATCAGAACAATACTACACTTCAACTGTCAAATGATCGCTTTTACAATCACATTCCAACTGCGATTCCTTTTGCTTTTATCTTTGAAGTTAACGTTCCTTCCTTTCAAATTTTTTGTCGTCGGATTATGTAGGAACTCGCCATTGTTGTAAGAACACGTGTAAGTATTGCAATCACTAAAATGCAAGTAATTAACCGCTCGAAGCCAAACATTTTAGTTGATCCACCCATGTATAGGCCTAATTAATTTCTCGAATATGATAATCGATAGTCATGGGTTATTGTATAAGCTTACATATTAATGATTATTGTGCATGTAAAGGGGACGCCAAAGCAAGAACAAACAAACAAAACTGTTACAAAACAATAAAAACAAAACAAAACATAACTAATCCAAAGGAAAGACATTAACCAAAAGAAAAATTGTACATAACATTTCAACTGCAATGACGACGCAAAGTAAACTTGAATAGTCACGTTTATGATGCGCCCTGCGTGTGGCCGTTTCCTCGTTATTTTTAATCTACACAATTTCATTTCTCTCCTTCCTGTCAAATAATAAGGATGCTTCAAGTTACTGCAAGATCCAGTTTGACTTTGCTGGTTGGTAATGTCATGCAAAATGTCGTATATGAAATGCTTGATGAATACTGTCACCAACGTTCACATTTCATAATTAAGCTCTCAACTACTAGGTCGGTGATCTCCGTTACGCACGGATCTAAACTGACAAGGCCCAAGGTCTCGTAATTCAAACCGCTCATTCCGGAGGCTTCTTGAGAACGGAAGCGAGCCCGAACGTATGACGTCAATCGTGGATTATGAAAATTCGTCACATGATTGGTTCCGTCATCAGCCAATCGCAGGCGACTACTCCCGGGAGAATTCATTTTCATTCGATTGGTAAAAGTAGGCTCAAGTAGTGTATTCTACAGGGAATAATAGAATGACAGAAATTGGCGAGAGAATTTTTTAATGTCTTTTATTGGATATACTCGCAAGGAGCACGAGGATTAGATTTCTTCCAAAAATTCAACAGGTTGTCGGAAATAACTTAAATGTCAAATTCAATAGGTTTTGGATTGAACATTGCTTAGAATTCTATTTGAATCCACTGGTCCCCCTGGGTTGTATGTCGCAAAGATTTTGAACAATTTGACAGGAAAGCTGTCAACTGGATTATATCATGGTGTTAGGAGACAGGAAAGTGGCAAGAATCGTGTAAAACAAAACGAATTAAAAAAGGGCATTAGGCGTAAGAATATGTCACACACTCAAGGACACACACGCACACACAAACAATAATAACAACAACACACACCCATGAAGTCATAAACAAACTCCTTGTATGCTACTTGCTGTGTTTAATCTCGTGCATTGCAATGTTGTTCAAGCACCAACGTACTAAGTATTCCCCTTCTTTAGGCTCATAATGTAATAAGTCCTCTTTCTACTAATGTTTTGCCCTGTGGTTCGTTGTTTATTTACCTGGTACAGATATAATCCCTTTGACAAGTGTTTTCCACCATTCTGATGTACGTTCCTCCTTACTGATTGTTGTTTTTCTTCTTCGCGCGAGTAATCCTACAGTATCACACTATTTTAGTTAATGATGTATGTATGTATGATGAGCATCGCTTGTCACAACGACGGATTTACAAGCTTTTTCAAAGGTTTGTTGGGCAATGTGTGACACTGACCAATATCACTAAAAGTCAATGATGGCCTGACCTTATACATGCCATTTATTTGTTTATATACCACGTTAAAGTTTTGTTTGCAAATGACACACGCCTACATTCCTTTCTCATACTGAGTTAGGTAGTTGTCTTTGCGTTGACCTTGCTTGCTCAACGTAACGATAAATCTTGCGAAAATTCATAATTTGTTTGTTTATTCGTATGCATGTGTACGTTTATCTATGTGTATATGCTTGTCTTTGTGCAGGGCCTATGTGTGTATTCGTGTGGGTATATAATGTGTGTACTTGTGTAGAAAGTATTATGAACGTATTCTTCATTAGCTATAACGACTATTATCTACTTCATCTTGATTTGCTTATTTGAAGAATGAAATCATATCTTAATGAAGGGCACTTGCATTTAACTTCTTAAAAGAAATAAAACTTACTTGCGGTTCCATCGTATTGGAATGGTAAATAGAATGTAAAGCAAATCATAATCAGATTAAAAAATAATAATTTTCAATGGTCTTTGCCTCGCCAGACTGATTGTCAGCGTGAAGTAATAACATTTTTATGATGTAACGATGCACAGCATGCACCGTCATGCATCCAATTCAAATTCCACGATAAATCTTTATTCTACAAATGGAAATATGAAAAAAAATCTTAAAACAAAATTTTACTCTCATATTGTACGTCTAATTCTTCAGAACCTATCGATCGTTAAGTACTGCAGAAAATTCTACACAAATCAAAATTTTTGCAAGTAGAGTACAGACAGATGGAAGAATGAGAAATTACCTTGGCATAATGAAACCACGACGAAGATACTAACTCTGAGGAGTTGTTTGCAGAACACATACTGTATGTTTTGACAGCATGGACTTCCGGGTGTGGGTTTTCCAATAGTTCACAATTCCTACAAACTATCCCACTATGATCCTTCATTTTTAGAAAATAATTGTTGTTGTTGTTGTTGTTTTTCACTTTCTAATTCATTTTTCTGCAGCACTCGTGTAGAATGCGGCCGGGAAATGAGAGCTAACGTACCACGACCCTATATCAGGGTTTGTAAAATTTTCTGTCAGATGATGTCTTCATAAACTCTTGCTATCAGATTGGGAGTGTCGCTGAGGACCAAGATCGCGACTAATTAGCATCAAACCCCTTTCCTCACGTGGGGTGTGTGTAGGGGGTGTGGTTGGGCCGCTAATGGAAAAAAAAAAGGAGAGAAGAGAATGAGAAAAAAAAAAAGAAATCTGTGGAGGCGATAAACACTTTTTTTTCGGCATGCACCGCATTACTTGCCTCCCCGCGTCTGATTAAAAGGCTCGTGAATTCCAGGGCCCTGAGGATTTTCCCAATTCCAGAAATATTTGCATTTGATTCTTGAGATAGAAACGCTGCACTTTCAAATGAAACATGAAACACATGGAACACACACTGGCAAGTGAAGATATGATACTCATGTGATACATCTGGTGGGCATGCATGTTTTAGTCGTGTTTTTCTTTTTAAGAGGTCTCTCATTTCAATTATAGCTGCTATTTCTATTCTCTAAAAGTGAAATCAAAGTTCGGAGATATGTCAGTTACAGTAACCCTGTTGCGGCCAATGTCTCAATTAGCCTCCAACACGTACCCATTCAAAATCGAAACCACCTTGATCGGATGTGATGAATCGTCGTAAAGCCCCTTGATTTCTGTTCATTGAACTATGCATCACCGTTTCAATATCGTATAATGTGGGCATGATGAAATAATCGTGTCAATAAAGGATTTCAATAGGTGAAATTCTTAAAGGGGAAGGCTAGTAACTGATCAGTGGGAATCAGTGGAAATGCTGGGAGATGATTGTTCCAATCCTTGTGCAGTTTAATGCTTCCAGGTTACCGTCCCTGGTCAGTGACGGAGCATTAATCTGCACATTACTTGAATATGAGACCGTTCTGAAGCAAATCATTTTCACACAACAATAGATATATACAATGAACTCTTGAATGAATCCCATAAGGATTGGAACAATCATCTCCCAGCATTTCCACTGATTCCCACTGATCAGTTACTAGCCTTCCCCTTTAATGCATCGCCATCCATGGAGAAAAGATTGATATCAATCTTTATTGCTTGTATTCTTCAGAAGACATCCATAATTCCTGTCATCATGGTCATGTTTGCTGTTCATGTGAATGTGTGGATGGAAAGTTACTTCTGTCTTTCCATCGTGTTGTAAATGAAACCAATGTTGTCAAGCAAAGGTCTTGTTAGCTTGTGTATAGTTTTGTCATTATAACAGTTTATTAAGGTGAAGGCGAAGACTCTGTAATGGCAAGTTGACGTACAACTCTTATGGAATGTATGCTTGACAGCATTAGGTGAGTGTGTGTTTATTCAAGTATATATATAGAACCAATATTTTTATTACATTTAAGAAAACACGATCAGACAAAAAAAAAATGTTAACAGTGTCATCACTTTCCAATTCCTGATTTACATTTACACAGTACAGCAGAAACTCGTCTGATATCCTGTACCCCATACCGGTACATCAGAACAAAGGTTGAAGTTTGTCGGGTCCGTACCGTGCAACCTCCGAAACTATCTGCTGCCACCTATTGATCAGGCGTATACATTAACTTTGTCACATTGACACTGTCGAGCTCGAGCAGAAAAGATGAAGGCTCAGATGATTGTATTGCTACAATCAGACACAATCAGACAAAAAAAAATTAAATATAGTGTCATCACTTTCCAATTCCTGATTTACATTTACGCAGTACAGCAGAAATTCGTGTGATATCCTGTACCCCATACCGGTATATCAGAACAAATGTTGAAGTTTGTCCTACAATTGTATAATGAAATGACCGATAAGTTCATAATACACACCTGTTTTTTACCCATTAGCATTAGGTTGGTCTGTACTAGATGTAAAGACGTTTCTTCGACCTCGTAAAAAGAAACACTTTAAATTCTCCTGTTTCGACCACAGATTCTATGAAATTTACTTGTGACGTCAATGTATGGGGCGCAATTGGCATTCAAGAGTTGTTGCCACGCCAGGTAAGCAAGACTTGGAGAAGCCTTCCGGCAGTGAGGAACAACCGGTTAGTGTTAAACCCGCATGAGATGTGAACATTTAATTAATAGATTATATTAAATGACGCGTCAGTCTGCTATGGAAGCTTTTGTTTGCTACTCTCGAGCATTTTACTTTAAAGCCCAATTCAAAACCAATTTGATTTACCACTGTCAAATCACATGATATGTTAAACGTTTTAAGAGGTCAAGTCATTGTGAATATGAGTAAAGTATATGACTTTTTTGTTACTTGATCGTCAAGTACTCATTTTTACTCAAGTAGAATTTTTTGTGTTCTGTAGGGTCGCGTTGCATTGACATACCACTCACGTCAAAATATTTAGTATTTATTTGGTTGATAAGACTCTTGAAAAGTTGTGAGGTTAAAACGGAATATTCCGATATGCAGACGACCTGAGCCCTAAGGACTAGGCTTTGTTGTTAGTTCTAGCCGAGCCTCTTTCCGGCTTTCCTTCACTTCTGTTGAAAGATCTGATGTTGTGACGAGTCGCCAGACTTAACAGACAACCTACAATATATAATTTGCCGAAGCTTTCCCAAGAACTCACTGACTTAGCTCACCTCGAACTAGTCGATCTTATCATAACATGGCGGGTAGAAGAGTGTACATGTCATCGCAAAGTTTTGAGTTTGACGGGAAGTACGCCCTTTTTAAATGTCTACAATCGAGTCGAAACGATAAACACACTCATCATTCGTTTCATCGGGCAAGTTAGACATCTTACTCTGTTTTATTTGTTCTCTAGACCACTCACTTAAACCAATCTATATACATACACTACATAAACACTTCTGACACAAACATGACACGTTACAATTTAAATCGACTTAATATTTACCCCAATGAAGATAGAGACCATAAAGCAATGTATAGATTAAGAGTTTTCTAGAAAAGTATAAATACTCATGCAATATAACATACTCACAGCTTCATGATGACAGTCACGAAGCATTATATACGGTATCTTTTCAGCAAACATGATGAGACTTTATGAAAATACCCCTCCCCCCCCCCTCCCCAAGAAAACATACACATGCTATGGAGTGCATACAGTGTGATTCGAGTGAAACAATCGGGATATTTCAAGACCCTTTATCCCTATGAAATGAATAAAGAGTGAATAGTCTCATAAAAAACGTCGATTTGCACGCCTACTACATAAAAAACACTTTATTTTTCATTTCTAAAAGCTTTAAGATAATGTGACTCAAGCGTCTAAAATCTGATTTCTGTATAATACGAAGAACATTGTGCAGGCTATAATATCTTGAATTTTCAAGATTTATTTATATAATATCATACAGCAATAATTGGTTTTCTGTATTTTCAGAATCTGTTACCTCTTAATATTTCTTCATCTTTTTTTTTAAATAACAGCATCCATCATTATGATACTCGTAACATTAATTCATTTTACATGTTTAAAGTTAATACATCTTTTGCTAAAAAAAAATCTGTCCGTTTTAATCGTTTGGACTTTTTATCAAAGTAGTTTAATGATATACACTGTCAGGTATCTAAAGACGTTAAAAAAATCTCTCAAAAAGTATTTTCTTGATAAGTACTTAACCGTATTGTTGTTGTTGTTTCTGCATATTTGATTGTTACATTTGTATGTTGTTGTTGTTGTTTGAAATTGTAAAACACTCAATGTGCATCTAAAAGCACTCATACATACCTGAGAGAAGTTATTTCATACAAGACGTCAAGGCAGTTCTCCAGTTCTCTTTTTCATTTCCATGTACTGTTTGATATGGCAAATATGTAAACTGTGAATTTTATTGTTTGAATTATGTCAATGATTTCATTTTGATTGATTTTTGTTTGTGTTTTTTGTAACCACTGATCTTTTATTGGAATGAATAAACTTACTTACTTACATGGCTATCACTCAAAAAAACAAACCAAACCAAACCAAACCAACAAGTAATTTGAACAGAAAGATCACAGACATGAACACAACATTAAATAACATCAAATTCTAGCTTCAGTTCTTCATTTACATTTATTAATTTTCTTATAAGAAAATGTTGGTAAAGTTGGTAAAAATCGAAAATGATTGATCCGGGACCGCCCGGCTTTGTTGCTGAGGTCATAACATAATTTGCAAATGCATTCTGTGAAGGGATATTTACTCACAAACCCCATTTTGAAGTAGGCATAAATTGTAATGGAACTGACAGAGACGCGAGAATCCCGCTTAGTACAATCGGCAGGCCAGTTTACGTACAATGTGAATGAAGTTTCCGAGGCAGCTGGTCTCAAGAGAGCTAAATTTGCCCGGCTTCGATCTTGGCTGAAAGCATAGTGTGTGTGTGTGTGTGTGTGTGTGTGTGTGTGCGTGTGCGGGTGAAGGTGGGGGTGGGGGAGGGATATACCACTCTGCTTTACTTTTTGCAATGACACAGACCATCAAATTTGACAGACAGACTTGTAAGGTGAGGGTGATGATGATGAAATGCCTTGTTCTTACTTTTATTATCAGTATTATCATCATTACTGCTATCATTACTGTTATCATTATTATTATTATTATTATTATTATTATTATCATTATTATATATTCGATCAGATGAAGAGCATATACATATCATAAACAGTACAAACATAAGACAAAAACAAGAGTGAACATTACAAAAGGATACACTGTACTGTGCATGCAACACAAACTGATAGAGGTAAAGATGGCAACTATACATGTGGGTCAGGGCACACAAAAGTCATCTGTACTTCTGTCCGCAGCCACGTGGAACCCACATATTTGTCCCCGAGGAACATTGATAAAACACATACATTATTTACAGATTTAGTGTATACACACTTAATTTCAAATACTGTACCGTAGAAATAAATGACCTATATAAATTGCAGATCACATGGATGAAAGAGCAGACAAATGAGATCCACAGTTATAATTCTGAACAGACAAACACTATGATGGAGTATATATGTGGTGAATATAATCATAGACAAGAAATGTCGCTATGGCGACTGGGTATACCTCCTTCTCTCATAGGTCTTTTGTACATCTGGCAGTGTGAGAAGACAGTTTCACATGATTGGTAAAAAAACTCCACTGAAGTAACGTATTTGAAAGTTTTATAACACAACCCCACATGCATTTAATCTTTATACATTCCTTAAACCGGATTCAATTTAAATGGCGAAACTATCTCAGAGAGCACTTATTCGAGAACTTGAACTTCCTGACTGGACCTTTGACCCCGTGCTTTGAGCCCATGGCCCACATCCTTCTTCAAATAATCAATGAGGGGGAGGGATATACCAGTTAATTTTACTCATGGCAATGATGCATAGAGAGGCTTCAAGGGTGATGATGTTGGTCTTGTTGTATCAAAAACATCATGTTATCATCCTAATCACTGACATTGACCTCAGACGCAAATAATCCTTTGCCTGTACGGGATACCATGACATAATATTGTGTGCCATGAACAAAGACTATACGAGGGTTTAACACTCTCGGAAGGAATTGCTTTCAAGTAAGGGATTAAGTTAGGTAAAAACTTAAGGATTTACTTAAAAGCAAAGACTGTTTGCAGTAACAACACTGTAGGTAATGGCAACATGTGTCTGTCATGTTTCAGCAAAAAACTAACGGCTGGAGAGAAGCCTCAGTGATGTGCTTGTTAATATTCACAGGAAATATCAAACAAACACAAATCACGAAAATGGCAACGTGATATAGAGTTGAAAAGGCATCATAATTCAGTGTGTTATCCTTTCGGGAACATCTGCATTGATCTGTGAGAATGTTTGAAGTTTTAATCTGAGAACACAGTCTCAATCTCATTCATTGCGATACCACATATTTTCAGTAATAAGAACATTAAGCAAAGTTTGATCGAAGAATGAAAATAAACGTTTGCGTACATAACATACACATTCCAATAATATTTACGACTGTATTATACATGTTATACAGTATCGATAGAGAAAGGTGTGTGGCCGACGCACGCAAGGAAAAACGCGCTTAAAAAGCGTCACTACGTGCTCGTTACATACGCGATGCTATCACTACAGATAAGACATCGAAAGAAGCATAGTATAAACTATACACAACCATAGTTTGTGAATCAGTGGATAATTACTAGCAAGATCATGGAGGTATACGTATTAACACCTTCTTCAGTATGTCTAGTAAGGCAGTTGGAAAATTCTTGAAGTTGTTGGATTTGTAACGACCACGCACCTAATTAAGCATTCTGTTCCAGAACTTCCGTAAGCTTGTTCATAAAACCTGCATGGATGACGCGATTTCTCTGATCCTTGCTTCCCACCAGCATTTCAATTACTACCGGATCAACGGTCACGATGAATGCCCGAGAAACTTTACCAGAAGAATTCTAAAGAGATGAGAAATAAAGCGAAAACATCAAGATACCTCACAGTGTTCATTTGATACTGATGTGATGAAGCGTTTTGGACGTGCTCAATTCACAATAACCCAACTACAAATACACCTGTATTGCAATCATTCAAAATGATGTCTGAAGAGTCTGAAAGGTAGGAGCTGCGGGTCTCAGTTAAAATGTTTTAGTATGATGTGTTTGGTTCACTCCCTGATATGATAGACCATGTCGGTCCACAGTGGGTGCGCTGTGGTATAGTTGATAAGTCTCTCGATTCCCAATCGGAGGACTCGAGTTCGAATCCCGCCCAGTGCTTACGTCCTTGGACAAGATGTTTTTACCCACCATGTCCCTCTCTATCCAGGTGTATAAATGGGTACCTTGCAACGCTAGGGTAATAATGATGATGGCAGGGCCCTGTGGTAGAGTAGTGCCAAAACTGAAGAGGCTACCCTGGGTAAATACGACCCTATTGTTATTATCATTATTATTATTATTATTATTATTATTATTATCATTATTATTATTATTGTTATTATTATTATTATAAAATGTGACGTGGAATGAGGGGCCTTACTACTTGCACAGCAATCTCGTCCTCTGTGATGGACCAACTCCTCCTGGTCTTCGAACGGAGGCAGGTGAGGCCTTTGCGCAGACAGCGCTCGATGAGAGCCGCCTCCTCGGGCGAGGGACTGTCCCCTGTCTCCTCGATGTACTTGGAGAGAGGGAGAACACGCTGGGTGGCGGAGGGCAGGTTGAAAGGTGTCAGTAGGCACTGGGATGTGAGGATGCGGTGAAACTCCCGCGTTCGGGTCGAGTCATCTCGGTCCACTGTATTCGCAACCCGAGACACGAGCCCTGGTGGAGTATTGGTTGAGGTGAGGATTCAGCTTTAAACTTTTTGCGAGATACTTAGAAATAGCTTTGTGAAATGCTAAAAAGCGTACAATTCTAAAAGGAATTAAAAGTTTATTTGATGAAAATCGGTTTTGAAATGGCCGAGATATCCGCAAGCAAAGTAATACACAGCGATCCTAATAAAATGTTGAAAAGCACGGTTCTACATGACACTACAGGACGTCCTACTCGGTACCCTGCGTCACTACGAGGTGCAAACA
Source organism: Diadema antillarum (assembly GCF_040938485.1). Classification (NCBI taxonomy): domain Eukaryota; kingdom Metazoa; phylum Echinodermata; class Echinoidea; order Diadematoida; family Diadematidae; genus Diadema; species Diadema antillarum. The sequence continues at coordinate 859,538 of NW_027271621.1, forward strand.
GGACATTACAAGGTACCGAGGCAGGATGTGTCACTACCAGGATGTGCTACATGACGTGACTATGGAGTTTCAGTATAGTATCTAGCTCCATGTATAGGGGACCTCGTGTGAAACGCTTCTACCACTTTTACGCTAGTCACTTGGAGAATCACCCGGAAGATTCAACTTAGAATCAGATAAGGAATACCCGCCAAAATTTCTTTCAAACAAGCGAATGAGCTCCCGATTCAAATTCTCTCGTCAGCTCTTCTGCAGTAGAAGTATACCTTATGGCGCATGCAAACGACCCAAAGGACGTTGTTGGATACATGATGCTGACCACTTTTCACCCGGGAGTTTTTCAGGGACGGTTTGCAGGTTAGATTTCTAAAAGGGCATTTTATCCAGCATTTTACCCGCGACGCCTTTCCCTCCACAGCATCATCATCCGGGAGATCCTGGGAAATAGCGGTGAAATTTGCTAAGAGTGAAAGGAATATAGTACCCCTCTGACCCTATAGTCACGGATTTGGGGGGGGGGGGGGGGTAACAGGGAGATTCAAAGGGAGAAATCGAATGAGCCTCTGGTTGACTATCCCTAGTCTGATCTTCTGTAATGCAAGTACACATCATGGTGCATGTGCGAAATGGCCCGCAAGACGTTGTTGGCATGCTGACCTTTGCTTTTCACGCGGGGGAGTTTACACGTGATGTCTTTCATGCTACAGTGTCACCCGGGGACTGTTGGGAGTTAACCAGGGACGGCTCGGTGGCAAGATTTTTAAACAGTCACCCTCATTTTACCCGGGGTTTTACCTAAGATGCCTATCATGCTACTGGGAATTCCCAGGAGATCTCAGGTTAAACGCCAGCGATGTCATGGACTCCTTCGGACCTTCGAAAACAACTAAGCATCGGTATTCTGACAAACCTTGCTTACATGACGAGTGCCACGGAGAAGTCCAAAGAAAGCACAAAGCCTATAAAACGTGGCAGAAGGATCTTACAAAAGATTCTTGGGTCTTCGACATTATACTTCAAATCTGAGTGCTCTTCGACGCGTTTGCGTGCAGTTCTTACAGCAGCTACAACAGCAACTCAAACATGTAGGCAGCATGCAGTGGTGGAAACTTGCTAAATCTATGCTGGCAGTAATAAATTCTCTGCTGTTCCTCCACCAATAAGTGATGGTCAAACTCAATGAGAGACAGTCAAGGCTGAGCTGCTGAACAACACCTCTGCTGTTAATGCTCATCGGCAGCTTGATGATACTAAAAAGTGTACCGACAGAAGTCCTCTTACCTTTAATACCACTGAAAGTTAGTGAATCCCTCCTAACTTTGCAATTCTTTAATACCCCAAAACATTCTCCTAAACCTTCGTGGCCGCTTCCTTTGTGGCTACTTCCAAGGCCAATGAGATATCAGCGACTGTACTTAAAGAAAAATGTGCATCCGGGCTTGCCCCAAACTTTGCCAAGCTGTTCCAGATTTCTCCTGAAACATAGACATGGAAATCTGCCCTTGGATAGCCGTACCTAAAAAGAAGGAAACAAACAAGACCTTTCAAAATGCAGGCCCATATCTGCTGCCAATAATTCCCGGATGGAAAGCCTCGTATACGTGACCATGTTAGAAAACCCCTTGACAAACGCTAGCTTCGTTGCGACACTCAGCATGCATTTCGTGAGGTCGATAAATGACATAGTTTCTCATATCACCCTGCGGTGGAACGATGCTCGTGACTCCCAGCTAGAATGCTCGCGTTAGATTTTAAGAAAGTTTTTCATCATGTTCTACTCCTGTCAAACCTGACTTCTTTTGGTTTCCAAGGAGACCTAGCTACATCGGATCTCATTGTTTATAGCTGATAGACAACAGTTCCTTGTACTTGATGTATTCACTTCTTCAGCAATACCTCTATCTGCAAGAATGCCCCAAGGGAATCTTCCTGGTACTTTACTTTTTCTGATGTATATTGATGACCTAACTTCGCGCTTAGAGAATGCCCTCCACCAGGTTGCAGATGACACAACTCTTAACGTTGCAACTGAAAAGCTCAGAGACACCTTTGCCGAAAGTCTACAGCGAGACTTGGATGCAGTTGAGAATTGGGCTTCTGACTCATTCAATGTCAGCAAAACTCAGATGATCATCAGCACGAAACCGGTACAGATACGATACACCCTACTTCAAATACAAAGAACTGATACCAAGCCAAATCTTAACTCTTCTTGGGATCATCATCTATCAAAACACACACTATTGACGTGGACTTCTTTCACCAAAAGCTTTGTCAGGAAAACTGCTATAAGATTAAACATCCTGGGGGACCTACAAAAAACCTCCTCCTACTCCAAGCACAAATCACCATCTAAAAGTCATACATAGTACGACACTCACGGAGTACGCTTCTCTTATGTCATAGCAAAAAGCCCAGGAGGCACCACGGCTCTCACACTATTAGAAAGTCTGCAGAGGAGGGCTCTTTGATTTTTGAAAATTGAAGATCCAACTAAAGCAGGAATTCCACAATTGAGTACAGGAGGAAAGTTACTGTAACTCTACTTTACTTTGCTGTAACTTCTTCATGAAACTATCCACCAAAGGTAGCTCGAATCCTGCCTAAGATCTTCTGCGAATAGCAGACCTATGTCACTCCTTCCGCTCAACATTCCCAATATCACCCATCTCCATCTCCTACTCTTCTTGCATCCCAAGAACCGCCAGGTTATGAAATTCTCTCCAACTAACCTTGTTTCCTAATATGGACTGTTTAAAGTCAGAAGTGCACATTCGTCGAATGATGTCATCGATGTCATCAAATGAAATAAGAAAGTGGTTTCTTGAGATCTGCATAGTCATTGAATTAGCTTGTATTTAAAGGTTTTAGCTAGACGATGGCTCCACTAGGCCCAGATTCTGCCACTATTAAAGAAAGAAATGCAAATGACTCGGGAGAGTAGCTGCCTTGGCTTCGATGTGTCAAATATTAAACACGTTATGCCAATTCATGTAACTGTTATTGTTTTGGGTTAATCTTTGTCTCAGCTATAATACGTACTTGTCTCCATAACGCCATCCGAATCAGTTTTCAACTTTGCGCGCCGACGCACTCGATGGCGTTGCCAAACAGAGGATAGAGTGTAGAGATAGGGATTTAGCGACGAATTGAGTGGGAGAATGAAAACAGCTGTCCAGGCGTAGACATCTGCAGGGATCTCGACAACTCTGATGGCCGACAGGAATCCCATGATAATGATAGGCATCCAGCAGATGAAGTCAGTGCCTACGATCAGCGCCATTTTGGCTGCCAATTTGACCTGTACTTGCATACCACGCCTACAAAAAGATGAAAAGCAGAGAAAATGAATAAAGCACAGTTAAAGAACAAGCATATTCAATTCGTTATACTGAATTTCACATTTAACCCTTCCTAATCCCACGAAAAGATCATCATTATAGAAAGGCGTCGATTAGATTGCGATTTGCTAAATTCTTTTAAAGACTACAACTTAGGAGTAGAAATTCATCCCGAGTATAAATATTCATTGAAATGCTTCTTTCTCTATTCAATGTTACATTGGTCATTGATTGATAAATGACGACATAGATGACGACTCTCTATGGATGAAGCAAATCAGCTTACTTGGTATGTCTCCCATGATCTTTGCTCTTCGAAAAAGTGGCGGCGGATCTGCGAACAGCCACGAAGATAGTGATATAGCAGAATGCTGTCACAACGAAGCATACTAAGTTCAGACCAAGAAACAGAGTAATCGAATATTCCCATCCAGGCAGTCGTTCTGTCGTTAGAGGGAGCCCTAGGCACACGCTGGATTTGCTGTAGAATTGCTGAAAGTAAGGGATTGGGACCACTGCTGGAGTAAGTGATATGACAAGAGAAATTATCCAAACAACTGCGAGCCATATCTTGCAAGATTTATTGGAGAAATGGATTTCCCGATGGTTGACAAACACAATACACAGGATCCGATCTAGACTGATTAGCATGATGATGAAGACGGATACTTCGCTGGACAAGGTGGAGATGAACCCTGCTAAGCGACACAAGATGCTGCCTCGCCACGCATCAGCATGGATTGCGTAGTCGCCCCGGAAGTAAAAATCTGCCCCCGCTATGACCATCATGTAGCAGCCCATGAAAAAGTCGGATATGGCTAGATGAGTGATCAGTCGTGACTGGATTCGACTGGTTTCAACCTGATGTCTACGGATTGCGCGCAGTCCGATAACGAAGATATTCCCCGCCATGGCGCTGATGCCCAATATCCACATGGAAATACGGAGCACAGTGTCCTTCAGAAGGTCACTGCATGACGAAAATTCGTCCACCGGTGCGAAGCAGCCAGTTGTGTCATCCGAAGCGGCCGGTTTCAAATCCATGATGCAGCATATGGTGAAAGTATCTGCGTAACTGAATAAAAAGTGAAGTAAATCAACTTACTATGCTTTTATCTTCTGTCCGCTAGAGAATAATAATAGCGGTTTGCAAAGATTTAGGAAGCAAAGTTAGAGTTCTCATGACATCTTTTACATTTTATCTAATCTCATTATAGATTATCATGGACCATTCCAAATTAATTTTTTTATTTAATTTACCATTTGGTTACATAGCGAATCATCTCAATTCCTCGTTTGAAATTCAAGATTCAAATTTGACATGATTAGTGTGGCGTTAACTATGACGAAAATGCATGAGTAAAAATGTAATCACTTGGTGTTTACATTGAATTGACTATAAACATGCACACATGGAAGTGTAATTACTCGATTCTTTTCAATCTGTTGGAAAACATCTAAAATTTGCTGTAAAGCAGAGGTTTTCGAAAAAGAACTTACATTGAATCCAAAGATTTTATTTCCTGCAGAGCTTCACGTATGTCGCTGTTTATCGGTAGGTCGGTGTCGCGAAGGTTCCTAATGTAGATTTAAAAAATACACAAACGCAAAATTGCGGTAATTTTACCGGAAAAGGATTTAAACATGGACCAGAGCCTAATTTCATAAAAAACTACTCTATATAGAATGAAAACTGTAATTATGACAACTCTCACTACAAAAATATGTAATTCGTCTTTCTTTCTTTCTTTTTTTTTTGGGGGGGGGGGGGAGGGGAGGGCTATAGTGGCTTGTGGCGAATGTGTTGTCCTTCCAGATAAAGAACATGATCATGATGATCGTTTCACAGGGGAAACAACGGAAAGCCAATGACAGGGTGATGTCTTGAACAAAACCTTTAATGCCTCGCGTGTTCGATCTAGTCTCCACTCTTTACGAGCACTAACACCAATTCATCATAGCGCCGTTTTACAACAATTGCTAATCCCTCCCATTAATTCAGCTGTTATTTTTTTATATTCACAAATACGTCCAGCCAAAAAGCGTCAATTAAAATCAGATATCCTTCGGAAGAAAAGTGACAATATCGTGGCAAGGATGAGAAGATACAGTCAACTATATCACTTGCATTCAATTTGGTTTTCGATGTATTTATATAATATATGCCATTTTACTTTCTTTGTACAAATAAAAAAAAAACCATTGAACATTTATTCAACATCTATTGAACTGAAGTACAACCGCAGCTGCAGGATGCAGTCATTTATTCGCCGTCATCATTCCTCTAGTCAACCGTGTAAATCTTACAGTTTCCGTAGATTCTTAAGGTTGCTAAATGCGCCTTTCTCGATTTTCGATATGGGGTTTCCGAATAATGATCTGAAAAGAGAAATAAGAATTGAAATAAACGTTTTTGACATTGAATTCAGTTCACATTTATTTCCACTATTACGTGTAGAAATGATGATACCATATCAACACACTGACGTCTGCATCATAACCGGCAATGGTGGGGGTGAAAAGCACATAACAATACACTTGTTATCATCATAGGCAAAAGTAGAGTTTCAGTTTCAGTTTCAGTAAGTTTTCTTTCTCCACTTATTTAAAAAAATAAGTATGACAATATGAAACATTTTATTCACAAAATATAAAAAAAGAGTTCACATTACAAATATATAATCATGTGAAATGATGATATATTTCACAGCAAATCTTTAAATCTTTAAAAACAGGTGTAGAGATTACTGGTCTTGAGCATATTCAACCTAATAGGTACATAATGGGGGTAAAGTATCAGAAAATATCGTGTTCATGAGATTTCTTCAATTCTACTCATTTCTATTTCTACTCATTCTAGTGAAATTTTACTTTTAAAATCTGATAACTTGTACAGAACAAGTCCGAGATAAAATAGAGGTAAATAGATATCAAGATCGAAAGTATGACCTCTCCTATAACAACAGTCATTACGATACTCACAGACTGTACAGATCTCCATTGTTGCTAAATGCCGCAGCAGGTATGATTTCGATATTAGACGACACAAGTTCCCTGTTCATTGATAAACGATATGAACATCGCTGTCACAGACGATTAGAAAAGCAAACATTTACTTCTGACAAACTACTATATGTATCAAACAATTCAAGTCATTCTTGTAAAATACCCCAGGAAAAAACACACAGTCCCACATTGTGAATAGATGATTCACAATGTGTTCACAATGTTAAAACGCTCGAAATTAACAGTGTGAAGAGATTTCACATTGTGTTTCACAATGTCTTTCACACTGTGGCATACTGTGTTCTTTCCAGCAGGGATATACTTTAGACATTACAAACAAGAAGAGATTACTATTCACAGAGAGCCAAGCGAAAATTGCATTCTAATGAATCAGAATTCTGTACCTGTAGTAGCACAGAATATCCCCCTTTTTTAGTCAAAATTTTCAATCGATCTCCCTTTCAAAAGACACAAAAAGAAAAGCACTCACAGTTCGGCAAGGAAAGGATAGCGTGTGGGTGAAAATCCGGCCGGCCCATCAACGGACACAATGCCCTCATCGGCAGTGTGGATTGGGGCTGTGCTTCCGTAGACTGAGGATTCGTTCGTCAGAAATTGCAAGAACCCAGACCTGATGATGCTGGTGAGAAAATTTATTAAGTATTAAGATACTTCTTCCTTAGAAACAAGAGTATCTCGCAATACGCCCCAAGCAGAAACTCTGTACCCGGATGTAATGTATCAGTCCGTCATTCATGAGACGAGCAAAACTAAGGTACTCTAGGATTCATAGAAATGTATCTAAGAAAACATTTTGCACTGTACAATTATATAAGTAAACATATACGTTGGAACTATAGTTTTATATGTTTTGTCCAAAGGGTATTTTTCCATATTTTTGTATTGAAATTAGAAGTGATCATCGTATGATTTCATTTCTATTTTCCATTTATTAGGAAAAATATTTATCTAACGAATGTAACAAAAATTTCATAACAAACAAGTTGCAACTTGTGTGACAAATGAACATGTTAACGTATCGAAGTTTTCAATTCTCCAATTTATCTGCATGTCTGACATTAACATCATTTCTTACTTTATATTTCATTGTAGGTTGAACTTAACGAATCTGATGCCCAACATAATACAATTATTGGAAATGAATTTGCCTCGTTTGTGATAAATGTTCCAAATATATCTCGCAGTGAAATGTGTCGTTTTGATTTTGTTAAATGTAAATACATTTTCATATTTTTTGAATTCATATAACAAGTTCGCTTTTTTAACGGGACTGCAGCCCCAATGCCCTGTCCCCTGCAAACAGATATAATGAATCATTTATTTTGTTTTAATTTATTATATTGCATAGTTTCAAATTATGATTGTCAAAGCTGGAGTCTTCTGGCCTTAATGATAGAGGATAAGGGTAATATTATTACCAATCTTTTCTAAAGAGGTCAGTCAAGTACTCTTTTATAATACTAGAAAAGTGAAAATATTTTGAATTGTCTTTGCATAATTCTCTTCATGTCATTGTTGTGACGTAACAATAATTTTGTAGTCTTCTCATCCAGCGATGGCTGTAACGAAATTATAAAATTTCACAACAATTCAACGGATTTTCATAAAATCTTTCAGTAATGTGTTCTCCTGATATTTCTGCATTCAGTCAAGCCACATGTTTATTTATGCTTAATTCACCTTTTAACTCTTTGGATTCTTGTTCTTTTGATATTAGACGCATATTCAGATCGACGCAGAGAGAAGCAATTGAATAATCTACAGGATTCCTTTGTTGCTCACATAAGTAGAGAAATTAAGGTCCTCCCACAGGACGCGTACAAGAGGACGAGTATGCAAATGAGGAGACGAAAAAATAACTTACATTTTCTTCGCAGATTCTGGCAAGAGTATTTCTTTGTCGATGTTCGAGCTTCTTGGACTGATGCAGATGAACGCAAGACCAATGCAAATGCAATCTGGAGGGCAGTCCACACCTAAGTATACACGCAAACAAACAAACATACACTCATATACGTATGTTTGTATTATACAATTGTATCTACAATTAAAATATAAATTTAGAAAATACATGTGATTCAGTAAAGTTCAATATGCCGTATAAAATATGGACACATTTGTTAATTGAGGAATTCACAGCCAAAAATCATTCAACTTTAAGAAATAAAGTTGTCATCAATCCTGCTTCGCAACAATAGTCACATTGGAAAATAAATGTAATTAATAATTCGTTATTCATATTGAGCATCCCTTCTCGGATATCATAGATTACATCAAGTTTAATATCCTAAATAGACAGGCACTGTATAAAAATACAAATAAACACCTCTGAATATAATTCAAAATCAAGACTTTAAGACTTGAATTAGACTTTTTTAAAAGTCATTACTTCATGATACATGGGCAACATGACTGAATTAACTGAAAATTTTCACTAAAAATGTTTCCAATACGGTGGCTGTAACCATCCCAATGAAAATGATTGTAATATTTCTCAACAATAATTGCTTACCACAGAACTTTTCGTCATCCCTGTCAGGGCAGTGGGCGAAGCCGTCGCACACCTCGCTCTGTGGTAGACAGACTTTGGACGAGTGGCATTTGTACGTACCCCTCGGACATTCCACATAGTCTGAATTTACGATATGGACATATGTATGCTCTCTCTCTCTCTCTCTCTGCATATATATATATATATATATATATGCATATATACATACATATACATAAAATAGGCCTAGATATATACGATTAGGCATGTTTCATGATAAAAGAGTAGCTAACAGAAAAATATCCAACGCAATGGCATAATTTTGCTTTAATGACGAGGTATTAACTGCATGAGAAACGGTGGAATACATTTTTTTTTAAATCTATATATTTCACTTTCAATTCTAATCAAGTGTATACTGATAACCCAGGTTTGTATCTAATTATCGAAGTTAGACTTCAATTTCTTGTGAGACTAAAGCTGGAGTAGTGTGAAACGACGCTATTGCTTTTTTTACGTGTCTGAAATGTCAACAATATTCATCACCAGCATCTCTACATTATCATGCTCATCATTTCATTACTGTTATCCCAAATTATAACTATTGACATTATAAGTTCTAGATTATGCTTTCATTGAATAGATACGAATCAAAAGTAAAGTTTGAGAAAGTCTCTTTTTCACTGAATGCTTTTGATACTCGCCGGCAGCCAATGAGGGGGATGGCGTATCACAGTTCAGCTCATCTTCCCCTGCGATGCAATCCCAGCGACCATTACACCTGAAGCGCAGAGGTATGCAGTACGAGTTTGGACATTTCAGCATGTACTCCGGACACTGGAAATCCTCTGAAGGAAACATGGATTCAAGACTAAGTCTTCATGATTATAACCGCCATCATCATCATTAACTGTCACAACCATCACAATCTTCGATATCGTAGCCATGGTTAAGACATTACTAACGATGAAAGATGCAAGGAAACATAACATAAACCATGTGGAATTAGAGCCATAGTAATTATCTGGGAAATACAGAATATAACAATATGGCCACGGTGATTCTCCAGTGTGAAGACCGCGGTTTGACATTACATTGTAATGTCCGTTCTCCTGGGTTTTCTTTCTCTGTGATGTATTCTCTTTCTAACACAATGTTTATTTATCTTTAAGCGTTCGCTCAAAACTTAGTTTTGTAGGCATAGAATGCAACCATACTTGCCACATGATCTGAGGTGAGAGAGGTCCCGGCAGCCTTTGACATAGCCACTCTGACTGATATCGTAGATGCAGAGCATATCTGCACTCACACAAGCGCCGTTATTGCATTGCAGTTCTCCTTCCCCACTGCATGTAGGCCTAAGATTCTTCTTGCGATAGGCTGTTGGGAACAAGGCGTGAGCATTATTCTTATTAAAGAATACAAACCAAAAGTGTAATTTGTCAAGATACAATAAAGAGCTCAGTATACATAGTATTAAATCTGCAAGCGACGCTCATTTGTCTGTCTGGTGTATACATTTAGATGTGCGTCCACATCAAGATTCCCTCTTCCAAGGATTATTTAAATCACTAAGTTTTAAGTGACATGAATTCCGCATTGGATAAAGGCATCGCGGATACGGATAGGTTAATATTGTTCCAAAAGTTTATTTTCTGTTATCAATAATGGTGTTACTACAACAACAACAACAACTACTACTACTACTACCACTCCTACTACTACTACTATCCTTTCTCATCCTACTGCTACTGCTGATATCACCACATGACTCTCTCTTAGTCGAGACAGTTTTAAGAATGTATGGCAGTTGTATAAAATACTATAGCTATTCTTTCTTTAATCATTGCGAAGAAAAAAAAAACGTTGATACTGTTTACATTGCAGGACGGTATACTGAATATAAAAATACGTTGAAAATTGTCCTTGCCCAAGGGAAAGGATTTATCGTTGATACACTTCGGAAAATTCAATCACATTACAAAAACGTTCACGAGCTAATAGATTCATCAGGTCAACATTATAAGATAAGAAATGCATTTTGTCCGAAAGAAATACGAAACTGGCAAAGTTGGTGAAGGAGCCTACCACAATCTTCCGGCTCATCTTCAAACGAGCCACCGATACAGTCTACAATACCGTCGCACTTGGCCCATCGCGGATGGATATCACCATTGTAGCATGCAAAGGATACGTTTGACGCTTCTGGTGTGCATTGGAAAGATATAAAAGTTCATGTTATTCATCGGCTCTTATCAATTAATGAAATGGCGCAAAAAGAAAAACAAATCGGAAGTGAATTGATAATTAACAAAATGAGTGAAGCAGTGTGGTACAAGCATACGTGGAATTACACCATCCTAACGTAACAGGCAAACGTACCCGATAGTTGAGTTGGCTTGATGGAAAAATAAAAATCCTTAACAAATCACAAGACTAAATGCTGCAATTTGACTTTCTGTGAGTTTTTTTTTAATCAATAGCATTGCTATGGATGTGTTATCTAAACTATTTGTACCAATATCTGTGTATTTAATTTGATTTGATTTAATTTTCATTTAATGAATTCACGTTGAGTTTCCTGTTCAATTTCAGAATTCTTGCGGTAAAAAACTACACGGGTTCAATGAAGTAATAGTGACTACATACGCGGACCACTGGTAAGTGCCAAGAGATGTTTAATGCAGTTCTTTTCATCTGAACCGTCAAAGCAGTTATCCACCAAGTCACAATATTGACTGAATGGGATACAACGACCATTGTCACATCCAAATCCGCTGCAGTTGTACGGTTCTGAGATTATGGAAGAAACATACAGAAAAGTCTAAACACGCAAATCACTTGTAATATAAATATATATATATATATATATATATATATATATATATATATAGACACTGTACATATACATATATTTAGGCCTACATATATATATATATATATATATATATATATATACTGGAAGGCGTTTTGCTCCACTCCAATCCATCCATTCATGACAGCTTTTCTTTTCAAAAATTCCACGCTACGCCACCAGCCAACTTAGACCACAATAAGGTAAAGAATATACCAGAGAGATGGAAAAGCTCATGAAAGAAAGGGGGAATGGATAAGTATAATTTAGTATAAAGATAAGACATGTAAAGATAAGTATGTGATATGCAGAGGAGAGCAAGACTCTACATGGAAAGAGAAGGCAGTCATGTAGACGACTAACAAAATGGAAAGTCCCTCTGAGAACTTATCTCGGCAGAAACGGATAGAGAGTTCCTGCGCATAATAATTTTCATTTCCTTTAACAAAGTGGGCAATGCTCACGTAAGCATGACTTTTTTCTATTCCTTTTGTCATTTTGTTTGGCGGCGTATAATAGAGGAGACTTTATTAAACCGTAACACGTTTAAACATTTCACGGATTTGGGTATGGTGGACCATTATGTTTGAGAAAGAAGTAGCCGTGTCATGTCATAATGTTTCTTTTAATCGTGCTGAATGTTGTGTTCTTTCTTTGAAAGAGCAGACTCTCGACACGACGACATTTGACGATGGGGGAAAACTAGTTTGGAAGGAAGAAACTTACCACAGTTGTGTTCGTCAGAGTTATCTGCGCAGTGTTTCACATTGTCGCAGTAGTGTGATATTGATATGTTGGTACCATCGTTACAGAAGAACAGTGTGTCTGACGTCGTAACTGTAAAGGAAAGATAAACAAGGGATCAGTTATGACTGACTATTCTACATCATAATACGTTTAATCATAGGGGAAGTTATTCTGAATATGTGGGTTCACTGAATGCATGCACATATACACATCAGTAAAGTTTCAGGAAAAACCGACCACATGTTCAACAGTTATTTCTACAGATCGGCGTAGCTCCAACTTTCTGTTGGGCTACTACAGCACACTGCTATCTTTTATTCCAACTATTAAAGAATTTAGTCGCGCAATCAGAGAAAAATAGTGGTTTAGGAAATTCGAAATAATAAAAGTACAACATTTAATCAATTCATCTGGACTTACTGTTTTTAGTTCCGAGGACGGTTTCACGTCCAATCGTGGACGCTTCATCAGCTCGTCTGACAGCGGGAAGGCGTCGTTGCCAAGTAAGATTCGGGTTGCGCGCGCCTTGTGGATGCCCGCCCACACTGCTCTTGCTTTTGTCTTATATTTTGCTGATCTTGTATAATGTTTGTGCTTGTGCTGTGTACCATCTGGTTTCTGTTCGTGTAGAGAATCAACTAGACAAATTTGTGGCTCTGGTAAGCTTATTTTGTTACAGTGCCGTCACTGAATTATTTGAGGGTTGCCTCACTCTATATGCATATTTTGTACAGCCATGTTGGGTGCATTAAACATGTCAAGTTTAATGTCAAGTTTACCTAATTGTGTCTTCGAACCAAACATTGAAAACTCAGATTTATCCGTATTCAATTTCAAAGAATGTGAGTTCAGCCATGAATAAACATCGTTCATTGCATTCTCAAGCTGACTCAAAGCATGTAAGGCATCGGCCTGGTTAGGTTTGAAAGACAAGATTCACTACAATATGGGGCACACGTGCCTTTGGCCATGCTGCTCCCACCTTATGGAATAACTTACCTTCAGCTGTAAAAAATTGTTCTTCATCAGACTCCTTTAAAAGCGGTCTAAAAACTCACTTGTTTAAAGCCTCAATTTGACTACTCATTACATGTACTTGATATTTGTATGTCCTTTATCTCCTTCACTTTCTCTTCCTTCCGCGCCTAGAGCACTCTGCAGAGTGGATTTGGCGCTATATAAATCATATCAATTATTATTATTATTATTATTATTAATCGGCGCAGACGCACTACCGACGTTATTGTTCGAAGTCAGTCGCCGAGGAATTCTCCGGATCACAGAGCTGTACACCCGGGAGGCGTGTACAGATTGGGGCATGGCGCGTATTAAACTTATGGGAAACACGTTGGGTTAGGGTTAGGATTTAGGGTCAGGGTTAGGGTTAGGGTTAGGGTTAGGGTTAGGGTTAGGGTTAGGGTTAGGGTTAGGGTTAGGGTTTGAGGGTTAGGGTTAGGGTTAGGGTTAGGGTTAGGGTTAGGGTTAGGGTCCCCAATCTGTGCCGTCTAAAAAAAGCGCACCCGGGAGAGGTTGTGTCGCAGTCCCCCACCCTTGTTAAGGGAGGGGTTTTCGGAGTTGACGTAGACGGCTTTCCGGACCCCCTTCTCAAACCACCGAGGCTCCATGTCTAAAATGCGCACATCTTTGTCATTGAAGTTATGTTTGAATGTCTTCAGATGGGAGAAGACGGCCGAATTGTTGCCCAATGTACTATGTCTTCGATGTTGATATAAGCGCTTATGTAGCGGCTGCTTGGTTTCGCCAATATAGTTCTCTTTGCCACCCTCTCCTTGATACTGTATGGCGTAGACCGCGTTGCTTCTCCTTTCCTTCGGTACCTTGTCTTTTGGATGGACCAGTTTCTGTTTGAGTGTATGTGAGCCGGTTTGAAGTAGACAGGAATCCGGTAGCCTGAAAGAATCCGTTGGATGTTTTCAGAAAGTCCGCTGACGTAGAGTACCGAGACACCTATTCCCCGGAGCTGATCTGTTGGGCGTGTTTCAAGATCGCGATATTGACGTTTACATGGGCAGATGGCTTTCTCAATGTTCCATCCGTGGTAACCACAAGCGCGAAGTGTTTCCCGGAGATGTTCCTGTTCTTTATCCTCTGCCTCGTCAGTGGAAGAAATGTAGGACGCCCTGTGAAAGAGTGTTCGTACTACTCCCAATTTGTGAATGAGGGGGTGGTGTGAATCAAACAGAAGGTACTGGTCTAAGCGCGAAGTGCTTCCCAGAGATGTTCCTGTTCTTTATCCTTTGCCTCGTCAGTGGAAGAAATGTAGGACGCCCTGTGAACAGTGGTGAAAGAGTGTTCGTACTACTCCTAATTTGTGAATGAGGGGTGGTGTGAATCAAACAGAAGGTACTGGTCTAAGCGCGAAGTGCTTCCCAGAGATGTTCCTGTTCTTTATCCTTTGCCTCGTCAGTGGAAGAAATGTAGGACGCCCTGTGAACAGTGGTGAAAGAGTGTTCGTACTACTCCTAATTTGTGAATGAGGGGTGGTGTGAATCAAACAGAAGGTACTGGTCTAAGCGCGAAGTGCTTCCCAGAGATGTTCCTGTTCTTTATCCTTTGCCTCGTCAGTGGAAGAAATGTAGGACGCCCTGTGAAAGAGTGTTCGTACTACTCCTAATTTGTGAATGAGGGGTGGTGTGAATCAAACAGAAGGTACTGGTCTAAGCGCGAAGTGCTTCCCAGAGATGTTCCTGTTCTTTATCCTTTGCCTCGTCAGTGGAAGAAATGTAGGACGCCCTGTGAAAGAGTGTTCGTACTACTCCTAATTTGTGAATGAGGGGTGGTGTGAATCAAACAGAAGGTACTGGTCTAAGCGCGAAGTGCTTCCCAGAGATGTTCCTGTTCTTTATCCTTTGCCTCGTCAGTGGAAGAAATGTAGGACGCCCTGTGAAAGAGTGTTCGTACTACTCCTAATTTGTGAATGAGGGGGTGGTGTGAATCAAACAGAAGGTACTGGTCTGTGTGAGTGGCTTTTCTGAAGACAGAGGTAAGGAGCGTCCCGTCGTCTTGGATGGTGATAAGACAATATAGAAACGCTAGTTGCTTGTCTTTTGTTGTCTCAACCATGAAATTGATACACGGGTCGCAGTTATTGATGTGTGTGAAGAAGGCTTCTAGTTCTGCAGTCTTGATCTTAACCCAGGTGTCATCCACATACCGAAACCAGTGAGAGGGTGATTGGCCTGCGAATGAATTCAGAATTCAGAATTCCCCGGCGACTGACTTCGAACAATAACGTCGGTAGTGCGTCTGCGCCGATTGGCAACGACGCCTTCCCGCCATCAAATCAGACGAGCTGATGAAGCGTTCAGGATCGGACGTGACCTCGGAACTAAAAACAGTAAGTCCAGATGAATTGATTTAATGTTGTACTTTTATTGATCGTTAACTGGATGAATCAGAACTTACACCATTTGGTTTAGAAATACACACAGTGGTGGTTTTTGTAGGATTTGCAAACAATTAGTCAGTTATGAGGGCAACTATCAACAGCACTACCATCAGACCATGTTTAATTAGGAGAATTACACAAAGTCACATCCAAAACACAATATTGCGCTGGAATTTCAATCCATGGACAAAAACAAGAGCGAAATGGGCGTTTACATACCATGCATATACACATGTATGCAAGCCAGTTTGCTTTCATTATTGGATATCTATTGCGTTATCGAAATCTGCATAACGTATGGGTTGGGTTTACAATGCCTGTGTGAATTCTGGCCTATGAAGATCGTAGCCATCTGTCATCACGGACATATGACTTTCCACCTGACCTATTAGGAGTCATCAATCTTTACCATTCTCGCATGATTGTTCATCGCTCCCATCCCGACAATCCGTGAAATTGTCACATTGATAGAAAAGGTGAACACATTCTCCCGAGTCGCAGCTAAACATTGACGGTGGGCATGCAGGAATGCTTGTGGGCTGTGTGACGTTTATCATCTCTTGCAGCTCTTCTGAAAAGTCAAATCCATAAAATGACTGTAATATATAAATATTTGACTTGATTCAAACAAGAAGCTTGTATGGGAACAAATCACTATTATGCTTTGTTTACTCCACAGCTTTAATCACTAATAAAGTCTATTTTTATTTATCACACAGAGTTTAGCCATATCGAAAACAGCCAACTAGGATATTCTTTCCCCCTCCGGATGACTTTCTCGTTAAAAAAAAAAGAAAAAAAAGTATTTCTAGTTGCAACGTCATGTGGGAATTTCCATTGGTATTATACTGTACTTGCAGAAAGTGTACAACTGATCTATATAAATTTGCAGTGGTGAAATAGCAAAGTTTAAATCCAGACGTCAAAGTACTTAAAATAGAAATTGTATCTATCTGTAACGACACATGTAGACGACTGCATTCGATCCCTAGTAACTTTATGTACTAACCGGATGTTGAGGCCGAAGTTGCAGCCAACTCGCATATGAACTGGTCAGTGTCCTTAGAAAGGCAGGGAATATCATTCCACAGAGCAGTTGACCGAATGCTGGTCAATCTGATGGTCACACAACCGTCCAAGCGTCCTCCATCTGGCTCATTGGCCGGCCGGTCGCTTGTACTGTCAGCTGACCAAAGGTCGCTTTAATAGAAGGGACAAGAAGCGTCAGGGGCAAGGGTTTCATTTTCTTAAAATGTCAGTATCCTCTCAAAAATTTAACAAATACTCCGAATAATTTTACTTTTTAAGTTTAAGGGTGATAGAGATTTCACAAAGTTTTACAAAACAGTATTAAGTGACTACTGCAGTGTGAGTAAACTGAATATCATGGCATGATGAACACCTAGATTGTTATTGTTAATTACAAGTATCTTTCTCCTACTCCTCCCACCCCGGCAGTCCACTTGGGAAGTGCTAGAAGATATTGTTCTTTCAGTAAATGTATTTGCACACATACAGATGGATAGACAGACAAAATATAATGTAAATTATCTTTCATGTAGAATGCAGAAAAGAAAGTCTTTATCGTATGTGACTACTATAGGATCATGTACATGTACCTTGAAGGTATGTGCCAGTCTGTATAGGTCATGGGTGAGTCATCCGTCCAGCGAAATATTCCTTTCGCATCCCGATTTCCAAGACCTATATACCAGACGACAGGCTATATATAAGTTACCCTGTCAATTGGTCATTTGATGAACATAATCACTATCAATAGATATAAAATCTGTGTATGAATTGCTTGTACAAATATCTACTAGCCTGCAACATCTGTAGCCACAATCTGCTAATGATCTAAGACACAAATCACTGGAATTGCTCATTGTCTATTTAGAGGTGATGTAAAATATTGCTTGATTGTAACCAGGAAACCATTACCCGCAGAATGAAGACAACTGTATACCTTACATTTGGGTTTATGCCGCATGCATTTTCAATACAATAGCAACTATTTGTATATCCCTGTGCTTACGCTAAGTGCAAATTGCATGTACTGTGCTATCCTGTTACGCTTTCAGTGCTTCTTGCTAAAGCTACAGAGAGAAACTGTCGCAATTTGTAATGCGATACCATGTTAACGTGGACATTTTACATATTCCCTACATTCGGAATAATAGCAGTCCCATCAAAATAGGTCGCAAAGTGATAAAGTTACAGAATTATAAAGACTCATTTTTTTTTTTAATCAGATAATGAAATAGGAGAGGCGATCATGTCATCACCTCACAGATCACCGGTCCCTCTGAATGTTACACAAATGATTCTATAAAATCATGTCTTTGGTCAATGATTTAGCAACTGCAACCTCTGTTCTTCAAAGAGCTATATCGTTTACAATAATGTCAAACGAAGCACACCTGCAGTTCTTCTCGATATCATACCACGAAAAACATTTAGTAAAGATTTGGTTGCAGTTCAGCAATGTTCAGTGCTAAACTTGTGAGATGAAGACATCATTAGTACACTCCCGTGATTTGAGTATGTGGCTGCGACTTAAACCACTGACATTAATGATTCGTGAAAACGTGACCAGTTTGAAAATTGTATTGCTTTCTTCTTAAAGATATCATTTTCCAACATTCTAAAATCATATTATTCTGATTTTACATCATTCATGTTGTGACATATTATTTCTGACCGATGTACGTGCTCGTCCCGCCTTCCGTCCAGTTCTTGACCATTTTGGCGTGGATGAATTTCATCTCTTTCTCGTGCCCAATGCTAACGAGGTGACATCCGGGTGCCAAACTCCGACAGTACCGATTAGCATCCGCCCATGTCAACTTCTGAGAGTAGTTTATAAATCGATAACACGAGTCGGCAAACTTCATCCAGCTGGGTCCATCGGCGTCAGGACAAGACCAACCTACGGGAAAGTTATTGCCAAGGGTAGTTTCATACAATTAAAAGAGATGCTGCAACTAAATGCCCTGTTGTTGCAGTGGGAAACAAAATCAAATATGATATAATGTTGCCCTATCAATGATTAATATGGTTTTCAACTCGCAGTTTCTGGTAGTTAGCTTTTGATAAAACTTGCGTAAAATGCTCAACTTGATGCATATCAAAGATATACAGTCAAATCTGCCTCGGCGGCCACCTGTATGTATAGTACGTAGTAACCTAGCTCCCCCATCCCGACAGGAAAACCGTGTTAAAGACACTGAGTACAGTAGCCATCGATCTAACGTTCGTAATCAATCATTTTAAGATTTGCAAGGAACTTTTTTTTTCCTCGAAATTAGAATACACCCATTACATACTGTCGTCCACGAGTGAATACTTTTCACCAGATAGCCACTTGTTGGGAATTCAGGTAATCATTCAAAGACAAGTCTAAATAAGCTTTTTTAGTTTCTGTTTGTAATAAGCTTTTTAGTTTGTTTGTTTGTTGCTTGTTTGTTTGTGTGTTATTGTTTTTTGCTACAACGAGCACACCTCTCATGAGATTCTCCTGATGTTTCTAAGTGGTGATCGATACCTTTAGGCTTGTTTGGGATGTATGGATGTGTTACCCTGGATTATGATGATCGGGGAGAGTTATTTTACCCTCAAATGTGTCGTCGCTAGGTTCCTCCAAACTTGCAGCCTCGAACTCGACCATAATCACCACGTCGGCGTTGCTGTTTAGCTCAACATCCACTTCGTTTAGGAAGCTCTCGACCACGGCAGTGGAATTCGGCCTCCTATCTCGGCAAAAGTGGCCGTGAACGAAGGAATCGCCGTTGATGACTTCAGAAATGAGAAGATATGAATCCTCGCATGAAGACGTGTTAGAGAAAGTGCTGTTGGTGATCCGGAAACGGATGAAAGAACCCTTTGGTGTGCGAACATTCCAGTGGCAAGAAGCGTGGTCGTGGGTGGTCCACGGGTAATTCGGTGAGGTAATAACACCAGAAGTTCCCTCACAGTCGTAAGGTGATGAGTCGCAGGTCTCCATTGGTGTGACGACACACGCGGGCTTTTCTGAAATACGCAGAAATATATATGTAGGAGATGAGTTGGTCCTACTACTTTAAACTGTCAATAGCTCCATATGCCTAATGAGACATTTTAAACCCCATTTTCCAGCACATTCAGAAACAGCAATAGAAGATTTTTTTTTTCTATTGTCACATTGTTTTGGTCTACTATAGGTTACCGCGGCCAATTTCGCACTTTAGTCAGTCCATCTGATAGAAGGTTCATTCAATTTAGCCAAAATCCACGTTATCACACAGTCTGTCTTTAAAAAGTACAACTTGTGCGTTCAATTTAGCATTTCGATCACTGAGATTGCACAGGTGTCTTTCGAATTCGTAAAAAGGGTATTCAAAATGGCTAGTATTCTACGTTCATTCAAATTTGCCATCACTCGCCGAAAAGGGTAGTTGAGTCATCCAGTTTCGCCAATGGGCAGTCATATTCCAAACATGTTCATTCAAATTTAGGTTTTAGTTTTTGTTTCATCCACATACTGTTTAGCAATAAAAGTATCGTATTTTGACCCCATATAACTCGAGTTGGTTAAATTGTTCTGTAACGCCTTTTTCTTTCATACATGCCATGTCATTATACGCCTATACATGTACCAGTACTACATATAAACTTCATCTTCTTTAATACAGTCAAATCAGTACAAGTTAGAGACAAACGTATAACTCTAGAAGACAGAGAAAGAATTGTAGAAACATTAAAGGATCACAACCTTGACTTCCTAGAACTAGCCGACACACTCAGAATAAAGAACTTAACGGGGAGATTTTTGTGGCCACATGCACTATCTTTGGAAAGGGAGACTCAATAAGCACATTGAAAAAAAAAAACGGTCGCCAAAAGAATGTTACGGTGCTTACAAAACAATAACTATGATGAAAGAAAATAAAGAAGAGCCGAAGCATAAACATGTCTACTAAATTGACTGCAGATATTGTTAAACTGGATGCCCAAAATGAATTTGAATGAACGAGCGCACCATTTACATGATCACCTGACTATATCATTCTACATTGAATGAACGAATAATGAAATGGTGCTTGTCTTATGAATTTCAGTTGAAAAAGTATTAATTAGAATTGGGTCTGAGGTATTTCAATGCTCCAAAATGAATTTGAGTGAAGAGATCATAAGATTGAAATACCGAACATGTCATCTAGGCTAAACTTTGCTAAATTGAATGCAGCAATAATGAATTGGATTGAAAAAGGTGCGAAATTGGCCGGGAAAACCTATACTAAAGAAAGCTCATAGACTCACCATAAAATTTGACCTCAGCCTCAAAGCCACTGGACACCATCTCGAAACCAGTTTCAAGCTTTACGTAGATCTTGCTGGCGTTGGTGAAGAAGACAGGCGGCCGATCGTCCCGACACCTGAACTCGATAGGATGGCTCCAAACTGGGGAAGTGAAGATGATCTTATCTTCACATTTACCCGAGGTGGGATCGCGAATCTGATTTTAAAAACGAAAACAAAAGATAACAACCTAAAATATAACAAAATAAAAGAGTGAGCAACCTCGCATTAAATATTGTAACACAGAAAAAGGTGGTAACGCTTTTTAAATATCTCACTATGGTCATTATTGTAAAAATGTTACATCGATATAAACGGGCAGAACTTGAAACAATTCAGAGATTAGTGTGAAACTACTTCCCAGCAACGATTTGTGTTTTCAACATTCCCTATTTTTCTGTACGAGGTAGATGAAGTTCTATCTAGTCATCGGTCTAGTGCACGTCAATAGTGCAATCAAAGGAAAATATAAACCATCGAAAATGTGATTTTAGTAGGTACAACGCCCTCTAAAGTATGAGCAACCCTTCAAGGACACACATAAGATGAATTAATTGAAGTAAAGAAAACTTATCACCATACCCATTATCAATCACCGTTAGCTCTCGTGTTCCATGGAAATGTACCCCTGTACTTTTTATTGATCTGATATTATTTCAATAAATACATCTGAATTTTATCTGAATTGAAACATTACACCTCAGTGGATGAAGATATACCGTCCGAATAGAAAAGAACCAGCTCGTGTTGTAGCTATAGTATTGTAAAATAGTTGCATCAGCATTCGTGTGACGTTTCAAGTGGATTTCCTCTCCATTTCAAGATGACCCAAACAGTGACCCCTTAAGAGATTTCATTAAAATGGGTCTAGTTTATAAAAAATAATGGGTGTTTCATTTTGTTTTCTATCAAAAAAAAAACGATTAGCGGCAAATACAAAATAGTTGAGGAAATCGTATCATTGACTCATTGATTTCTAACAGACATAAAAAGGCTCTTCTGGAATTTCTGGTAACTGATTTTTCTCTCCTCCTAACAATGTCAACGCCGGGTGAACTGTTTCGATAGCAG
Source organism: Diadema antillarum (assembly GCF_040938485.1). Classification (NCBI taxonomy): domain Eukaryota; kingdom Metazoa; phylum Echinodermata; class Echinoidea; order Diadematoida; family Diadematidae; genus Diadema; species Diadema antillarum. The sequence goes on from NW_027271621.1 coordinate 881,815, forward strand.
TCATGAAGACAACGTCTATTGTGAGAATACGTACAAATCGTCATCTTTTTCCCCCCGTAAATAGGATGTTCCATGCAGGCCATATTACCTGATATTCAAGGAACTTTATGGCGATGTATAATGTATCCTGCGGAGCATCGATGGTAGTATTGCAGGCGCTAAAGGCTTGTAACTTGGAGGGAAAGTTCAAGGTACGTAGAACTTTGTCTGATGGGTTGTACTCAAGCGAAGTCGAACCGCAGCCAGGAGTGCACTCAATCCGTGAACAATCTAACGTTGGATATCAAACCGAAAACGCATACACCAAATTATGATTAATATGACATTGTGATTGATCAATGCACTTAACCTAACTCATGTTCTGGTGATGACGTTTCATTATTCTACCTTCATGTTCAGCAATTCAGTTTTCTTTTTCATCAACATTGCAATTCAAAAGTTTTGAAATGTACGTTTATGGTGATGATAGTGAAGACATGATTTTATATCTGATTAACTGATGAACTGATTACAAAGCATAACACAAAGAGGTATGTATGAATTCACAAGTATGGGCACTATTGAAAAGGCAGAAGCGCATTAAGATATGATCCTCGTGGGACTTTATACTCACCTCAGCTTCAAAATGATTTTGACATTGATGCAATATCCCAGTGTAAATATACATTTTGAAGTTTTTTTTCATAAACTTAATTGTAACCCATTCCCTATGTACAGTTGCTCAAACAATTGTAATGTATGATTCTTTTGGCCAATATGAACATTTCAACAAGCAGGTACAATTCTTCATAACTTGCCCATTGCCTCGAATATCATGCTGAACCCCATCGTGTCCTGCGCTGGATCAGTTCTCAAGATGCCCATCATGCCAATGGTGACGTTGATGCTTACGTTACGGGAGAGAAAGAGGTTAAATCCTGGCGGAGAGCCGCAGATATCAACGTAAATACCTGATGAGGGGTCAGATATTTGGAGATGGTCGATGCATCCTCCCTCTTCATCAGACAAGAGGTTGATCCAAAGAACATTCAACCTGAAATAGATTATATACGATGCACGAATTCACTTACGTGGGTAAAGTCCTTTAATATATATTTCCTTGTATTCTCTGGCTTTGTATATAAAACGCAAACGGCATATCATAGTAGGAATTTGTCCCTTATCATTATCATGAAAAGTATTCAATTTGAGACTTGACAAAATTTATTCTTTTTTAATGTCACGACATTACTTGTGTACTTACCTTATCATGTTAATAGTTTATTCACCCCCTCTGCACTAGTATCACTCTTTGCACTCCCCTTACTTGCACTATTGTTAACGAATGGCCATAAGGAAGCAATATGCACTTTTCAAAGGAATTCATATCTAGGCTACATGGTCTCTTTGAATAGTCAACATAGATTTAAAGGTTGTCAGTTTTACACTGTTCAAGAATTTTTCTCCTTTCCAGGAAAGATACTGATTTAAATGGTCTTAAAGATTGTTCAAATAGTGCTGATCTTAGACTTTTAAATACCAATTCAATAAGTATTCAAAAAGAATGGCACTCATTTGAAGCACTCCCGCATTCCCTTTTCGTTATTAGAATATTCCAAACCTGGCTCCAGGCAGCGTTTTTTTTAAAGACGGCACAGATTGGGGCATGGCGCGTGTTAAACCTATGGGAAAAACGTTGGGTTAGGGTTTTTGGTTATGGTTAGGGTTAGGGTTAGGGTTAGGGTTAGGGTTAGGGTTGGGGTTCGGGTTAGGGTTAGGGTTAGGGTTTGATGGTTAGGGTTAGGATTAGGATTAGGGTTAGGTTTAGGCATAGGGTCCCCGATAAATTTGTAGTTTCCCCAATCTGTGCCGTCTAAAAAAAACACGCCTCCAGGCAAATCCCTCAGTTTACATGAAAGAAATGTTATATTTTGATTAAAACAAGGAAAAAGGAATGATCATTTCTTTTTTTTGTCAAAAGAAAAAAAAAACATTTAGAGTAAATAAAAGCCATACATATTGACAGATTCTGACTTTTTTTAATAGAAATGAATAATTAGTTCGCAGAAATATCATAATTATGTGGACATTTATAGGGTGCACGTCACGGCCGACACCCGCGAGTCATACAGCTCACGAGTCATACAGACAATAAGTTATATAGTTCACGAATCATACAGCCAATGAGTTCGACACTAAGCTAACAAGGCACACGAGACCGTCACATTAAGCCCCGTGTTGTATCTGTCGAATTCGTGGGCTGTTTCTGTATGACTCGTGGGTGTCGGTTTTGCGGGGGGGTTGATGAAACCTTTGATGAAAATTCCTGAGGAAATAAGCATATCTTTATCCTGCAGATTTTAACATTGACTTATTGTAATCTGACTTTCGTTCCACAAGTCTATGACAATAATTTAACTGGACAAAATGCTAATGATAGGATTAAAGTTTTTGCATGCATTATTAGTATTTTATTTAAACTATTGATAAACCAAGCAGGATAACCACATCATTTTCTTCACATATTGACAATATATTTACGACAGGCCTACTTTTCATAAAGACAGTTGTAGTGGTATTCTTTATTATGATGCATCCGATTACTTGCTATAGGTTTTGTTATATCTTCACAATTAATTATTTATTGTTAATCAGTAAGAATGATACCAAACTAAAATCAGCACTGCATAGGAAAAAAGTAGGCTAAGTGAATATGTTACGACTGTACATGATGACTGAGTATGATATGAAGGGTGGTAGGATGTTTATGACGAAAACAATGTAAACAGGCCAAGAGTGTACTATTAAATCAAAGCAATGTTATGATAAGAATTGTACTTCTGGTAAAATTAAGACTTTAAATCCAAACTGAAAAATGTTTTTACCTCACAAAAAAGCTGCTGAAATTGTTATAAATTCCACCTTTATGACACCAACTGATCCTTTCTTTCATCAATTAAACGATCTCAAATTAGATGACATGAATACCTTACCTTTCAAACAGCAATATTTATGTTTTTACCTCAAGCATTTAAAGATCATTTTTCAAACATCAAAAATATTTAATCCGTATCCATCCTGCACCTGCAATAAAATTAATTCAAATAAGCCTTGAATCATGTTGCCTTAGAAACTCCTTAAGACACAGTATATAGGAAGATGAGGAATGGAATGCTCTCTCTGATCATCTGAAGCAATTCATATCTTTCTTAAAACCCTTTCGAACAAAGTTCGAGTTATTTATGATAGATGAATATTGTTTTTAGATGAAAGATTATCAAAAGATATTGAAATTTAGTGCGGTATTCACAAGTATACAGATATGCAGAGTAATGTTAATCTATGATCATTTGAAGCAAATCGTATTCCTTAAAAGAGTCAAATCAAATCAAGCCATTCGTGATTCCTCCCTCTCCCCTCCCCCTGCACTTGCACCACCTCCTTTTTTTAATCCTTGAGAATATTGTTTTGGCCTTAGTGTCAAGAGGAAAGAGCTACAATCTCATCAAACATCATTACGCACGTCTATTGTGATTGTCCATGCAACGTGTATAGAAGATGTCATGAAAGAGAAAAATGCAACAATTCTCTGTATTTTGTATCTCAATGATTTATTGAATTTGTTTCTAACATTGATTTTTTGCTATGAATACTGAATTGTATCTTGCAAAAAAAAAACTGAGTTATAGCTGCATTCTGGTTTGTCGGTATTTTTCAAAAACAAAGAAGAGATGCAGAAATAGATTGAAATTTGAATTAAAAATTGAAAAAAAAATGACTGGATTCAGAATGCTATACCTTCTATGATCATTTCAAGATGGGATCAAAAGTACAAACACACACAAAAAAAAAGATACACATTTTTTCTGATGTCATTATGATAGGAATCAAACTCTACTATCAGTGTCCGTGATAAATCCAAAAAGTTTGTAAAGAAAATAGAACGCATTCAAGAATTTAGATTGAATTTGTTGAGTTTGGATCCTCATAATGATAAAATCAAAACGATGACATCATGCACATTCAAAAAATAGACAACCCGTAAATTGCGATTTTCGTGATACACTATCTTGAGGAAAAAAAAAACAATCAAAAAGCAATCAAAAGCCTGGTTATTGAAATATCTAATGCGACCAAAACATTAACTCGAGGAACTCTCGTACAAGGTTAGTCAAAATCGTTACCACTTCTCAATACCTATGTGATAATGATTTACATTAATAGTGATAATGATTTATATCAATAACCCTACATTTTGTAAAATCATTCCATCAATGCCAAATATATATCTCAATTTTATATTTAGATTTTACCTTGCGGCTGTAGATTATAAAAGAAATCTACATACAGACAAGAGAATGCTACATACAAGAAAAAGGAAGCAAAGTCTGTTCACAATTCGTTGTGAATTTACCTGAATAGGTACATATTCTTACCAAATGCTCAACTTTTCTTCAATCGGGAAAGATACATGAAAGTGTGAGTTCGTTTCAAACCACGGGGGATACTGGTGTAGGGCGATGTAACCGAACTTTTCGGTAAAATGTATCGAGTGTTGTCCTTCCTGCAGCAGTTCCTCAATCAGGATATAAGACATATCTGCATGGCGGTAATGAGAGACACGTAAATATACGCAACACGTGCTTATTCCAACGGATTGGCAGACAAATTGGCCTAAAACGACGTAAATAAGCAATTTGTTTACGTAAGACGCCTAGCTGTCCAGATATCAGGAGGTTGTAGGTTCGAATCCTGCCCGAATATGTATACCCATGATTTCTTTCTTCAATTCAGGGCTTATGTAAGTCGATGCAGGGCAATTTGTCATCAGCAATAAAAACAACTCGGCGGAAGAATTAATTCATGAATTTGTACACTTCCCACAAACTGCATGCCTGTATGCAACCTCTTTCTTATTACAGAGATACCAGTACCAGAATGTGCGAATGGTATACAAATCCACGGCCGACGCCACGTTTTTATTACATCACTTATAGTCGAAAGAATGAAAACATGATGACGGCATTACATCCCTCGATAGTGAAATCCTCATCAGTGGTTTGTCTATATTTTGTCATGTGATCGATCGTAACGTCGCTCTGATCTTGATGGTGCTGAAGAAAAATGAGGATAATCAAGGTTTATAATTGCTAAGTATACAAATATGAACAACAGTTACATTAAAAATGTTTCCAGACTAAAGGGTATACAGTTATGGTTTATTAAGAAAAATATTGATATCTCCTTAAATTTTAGGCTTTATTGCGAAAATTTTATATGGTAGGAAGTTTTGTGATACAACAGACCTACACATCTGGATCAAATAAGATATCTTGAAAGTTTTTTAAATCACTGCTCCCAAAGGTAAACAGGACCTTTACGAGCATTGTTAACATTAGGACCTACTGGTTCCAGCATGTCCAGGGTCCTTGGCCTTGTCAACATTAGGACTTGCTTCTGCATCCAGGGTCAACTTTACTTCCCCTTTGACATTGGTTGACGGGGGACTTGGTATAAATTGTTTCTCTTTCCCTTTTTGTTAATATGTTTGTGAACGTGTCTAACTTTTTATACAGATGTAGTTGAATGTGCGATTGCATTGTTGCCTCCGAGCAGAGAAGCTCCCGTCTTGAGAACACAGGACTGAAGAGTCGACCGAATTCCCCCTTGCTGTAGATGCCCCCTCTACTATCTCCGCAGCACACGCCACACAGTGATTCCCCATCGGAAGGTGTGAGGACTCCTGTCGTGTGGGATAGATGGAATGGTTTAACAAAACAGTGTAGAATGGTAAAAGCTCCATGGAAACCGAGGAATGTTAATGTGTTCTAAAATTAGCGTGAATAGTTTTGATTAGACGCGACGCTCCTGCTGTCTGTGTTTTCACCAAGTTTATTTCTGTTCTGAAGAAGTGAAGAGTAACTGTCGAGACATTTGTAGTTCAGAGATTAACAGGCAATGATGTAAAACGGCTTAAAGCACTAAGAGGGGAATTGGAAATGGACTGTCTGAACTTTACGTACACAGCACATGTAATCCAGAGGGATTTTTTTTAATCCCGTGGATTGTGTTTGCGTTCATTCAGATTACATAATTCTACTCCTCAAAGAGTCTGTAGTGATTCCTTGTCTACCATCATTCCTTTTTTGGTCCATATACCAGTCAAACGGATCTTTTTACAGGATCGAACAGCTCAATTTTTATTGAATAAAGACAATTTGCAAACCTGCAAGTCGCCAATCTCTTGCATCGTCGGTAGCCGCGCCTCTAAGGCCAAGCAGTTCTCGAGAGCATCCTCCAACTTGTCAGCCGATCTGTACTCGGACACACACTTTCTGTCGCCCTGTACAGTCCATTTATGTTCTCCTTTCCTGGCGCTCTCACAGACATCTTGGAAATTATCAAAGAATGACTTATCAGATCAGCGTCATTCACAAGTATTGTGAATTATAATCGTGATCCATGTTTCACATTATTATTATGCCCTCTGTGATATAGAAAGTGTACGCATGCAACATTAAAGCATCTTGACACTACTTCCGAAATTCTACTAGGGCAGATCAAAAAAAAATTGTTATTTATTATTATGCCCTCTGTGATATGGAAAGTGTACGCATTCAATATAAAAGCGTCTTGAATTTATTTCCGAAATTCTACTAGGGCAGATTTATATTAAAAAAAAAAAGAAACAGCGATTTATTTGTCCATTTATACTACGTTATTACACCATTTGAAAGTGAAAATTGCCAATTCTCTGCATGGGAACGAACCAATGAATGGGTGAAAAGGAGTGATCAAAACACAGTGCTCACCTTTACATGCAAACTCGCTTTCAATGCGATATCCCTCCGAGCATGCGCAGTGGTAACCTCCATCATGATTCACACAAGTGTGTTCGCATTTCGGGGTGTCCGTTGCACATTCATTTACATCTGACACAATTTAGAAGATATGATAAAGAAAAAAAAGTATACTAAGGGGCGTCAATCCGTTTTCATTGTTGGGGGTATACAAAACAGAAGATAGGCCCCTAATATGTGCAATCGAACGAAGGGAGCGAGCTGAAGAGGGTGTGGAAGGGAGCATCCCCCTCTCACACGAGGGAGCTTTACTTGTCATAAATGAAATCAAACGATCTGGTGCATATTTTCTTGTGTGGAGTATTTGGAAAATTTTCAATCAACGGTTTAAAAAAAGATATTCAGGAAAAATTTGAATGGCTAAATCGTTAAATTTCATTCTTTAAAGATAGCAAAAGTGATGCCAACTTAAAAAGAAATGATGAGAGATGACCCTTCATTTCGTACAAATCACTGGCCCATATCTATCTTGCCATATATTTCCAAGAACCTTGAGAAGATTATTCACAAGAAGTTATTTATTTTCCTAAATTTCATTAGTTTGTTGGCTCCCAGCCAATTTGGTTTTGAAATAGAAGATATTCTGCTGATGATACAACCATTATTGATCAATATCACTAGATAAGATGACAATTGTTTCGTGAACAAAGAACAGTCGATTAAGATTTCTATGAATTTAGGAAAAAGGCATTTTATACCATCGATCATGAAATTGTCATAATATTATATAAATGGTTGATATTGTGGTATCTGCGGTATTAGTGTTTTATCATGGATCGTTGATTATCTAGGAAACAATTTGTAGTATCTCGTATTCCCAAAGCTGTTTAGAGACATATTGCTAAACCAATACATATTTAACGATCGCGATTAGAGCATGTCGCTAATTATTTATTAGGTTTATTCAAAGGCATGATTGGCAGTGACGTGAGTTCATGAGTGGTTTAGGAATAAACCCGTATTTTTAATTAAGTATACATTGATAAATACAGTGAGAAGTAAGAATATCGTCGTGTCGGTTTATGAACGAATTAAGGGATATCTCACCGGGCTTGAGACTGGCTCGCGACTGCAGATTTTGCTAGTTGCAGAGATGTTTCCGAAAGCCTGCGACTCTGACATGTCTGAGACGTCCATTGTGAAATTACGGTGTCGCGAACTAGTTTCAAGCCCGGTGAGTTACCACTTAACTCGTTCATAAACCGACACAGCAATATTCTCAGTTGTTACTGTATTTATCAATGTATACTTAATTAGAAGTACGGGTTTTATTCCTAAACCATCTATTGCCTGGCCCGTTACGCAATGATAAAACCTTTGTGCATGATCATTGTATTGTCATGGACCTACTACACATGGACGTTCATCGCTCGTTAAATTATTTCATGTACCTGTTTCTGTCAAAAGTGGCACAAAAGCATCTGAAACATGCTTTCCTGCTTTGATCTTATCATTACCGCCGACAGCCAGCCTGGATAAAAACAAGACAGAGCTTTGAGAAATCTAAAAACTACATGCGCAGTACCTAATTACTCTCTATAAATCAAGAAAAACGCATGTGCAGTTCTAGTGTACATTGGGAAATTATCGCTCAAGTAATTTCATTTGCGAAATGCGCGTACTTTACAAGAGAAAGCAATTATTTTGGCAGGTTAGTTGTGATTTGTAATCTAATTTTTCCCATTTTTCGCACATTGTTCCAGAGTTAACATGGACATTAATCGTAGATGACTTTATGTCCTATCATTAAAGCCATGTTACATGCTTGTCCACAGTGTCCACTTCAGCAAAATAAGGCGGCAATGAGGGATGATAATGGTTCTTTTGTCAGTGTCGATGCACGATGTCACAATCGTCATTATCCAAGCACATGAACATACTAATTAAGATGCACATAATCAGGTGGCGGCGGTGATGATGGGATCAAAGAAAGACCTTCATTACTAGTCCATGTGTGTAGTAGTTCCATGGTATTGTATACGACTGAAGGGTTACCTACCAGCTTGACATATCGTTGACCGTCCCGCCGGGAGGCAGTTGTACAGCTCCCATCTGGAGCAGGATAACACGTTGATGTACGCGCACTGCTTCGTCGCGGTATCCGCGTTTGCCTCCAAATCATATCCGGATGCAAAGTTATTGTATAAAGCTGAGGTATTATCAGGCCATCTGCGTACAAAACACATGTGAGCAAACCAACCAATAAATGAACCAAGAACAAAATCACATCGAATACGTTTGTTTACTGCATAATCTACAAACTTGAATGGTATGTTCTATTGATATGGAAAAAACTGGCAGTGTCAGTAGTTGTCTAGACTACGCTAAACCATTCATGCATATAGGCATATACATGCAATCACAAACGGTGACATTGACTTTTTAATCCTTTTCTACACTTTGTGTTTTAGGATCTAATGCCACTTAGCAGGTTTAAGAAGCAACAAGTAATCGTCTTTCATAGTTTTTAGTGGCTTTATCGAGGATTAAGGTGATCAAAAAAGTTTCGGTCCTACTGTAGCATGATCGGAACACCGACCTCCTTACTACACATTCATTGCTCGTTGATTAATTCATGCACCCGCTTCTATTCAAAAACGTCACAGTATCGCTACTTCCCTGCTCTGATCTCATCATCATCTCCGACAGCCAGCCCTAATAAAAACAAAACAACGCTTTGAGAAATCTTAAAACTACACGCGCAGAAGATAATTCTCTTAAATAAAAAAAAAACAAAAAACAAAAAACAAAAAACAGGCAGTTGAAGTGTATATTTGAAAGTCATCTCTCAAACATTTTTATTTGCGAAATGTACGTACTTTACAAGAGAAATGAAATATTTTGGCAGGTTGATTGTGATTCGTAATCTGATTTTTTCTTCTTCAATTTTTCAAACATTGTTTTAGAGTTAACATGGACAGTAACGGTAGGCACAGGTATTCCTTACTTTCAAGCAACAGTACATGCATGCGTGTCCACAAATGTCCACTTCAGTAATAACCGTTTTGAGATTCAAAATTTGTCATGTTTTGAGGTTTGCTGCTCCCCATCATTAGTGGTTATTCAAAGGCAGTTGAGTCTGAAAAGGCACCTCAGCCAAATAAGACCGAAATGACGGAAAACTGAGGATGATTATACAATCGTCAATTTTTTTTCCAAACATCTGAATGTACCCATTAAGATACACTTTTATTAGGTGGCGACGGTGACGATGGATCAAAGAAAAACCTGCGTTCATAGTTCATTTGGGTAGTAGGCCCATGATCGGAAATCACCTGGAGTTGTTTCCGGTCACCGTGAAACCGATGACCAAATTTGAAGAGTTTGCTGCCAGTGTTGTAAGATGCCTGTCCAGAAATTCTTGCATTTTCTTCGTCTTTACAGCCACCGCGTAGCTGCCCGGTCGGAATATCTTGTCACATGCCCCCTGCGTGTCGTTCTTAATGACTCCCAGACAGTAACCAGCATAGAAGACTTCATTCGATACACACATAGTCTTGGGGGCTTCGGACAAAGCATTATGACAATATAGAGAAGTCAAGTACAAAAACAATCGCCCCCAGAGATATCACACCAGTGCGGTTTGAAAGCCAAGAGAACAATGAGGGTTTAAGCAGGCAGGAGGAAACACCTCTCTGGTTTAACAAAGCCCTACGTTTTTATTTAAAAACAAGATACAGAAACAACTCGATAAAATAATTATCAACTTGAATAAATAAGTGGTGCCCACTGCTATGAAGGGTTCACTTGCAATCAGCTGGAAGCTCTGTGGGTTTGTGGATATGGCGCCTTTCCAGCATTAAGGAACTCATGGGGTTCGAATCGCACCCAAATACGTTTTCCTCTTTTTCTTTAATCAAACACTGAATAATCAGTGTTTATTTACTTCGATGACACTCTGTAAATAAGTTACGAAACAACACACACACACACACACACACACACACACACACACACAAATAAAACTCATGAAAGAACTTTTCAACTTCAGTAAGCCCTACGTTGTTCCGGCAAATTTTGTCTGTGAATATAAGCCCTTTTTACACTTGTGTTTCTTAACCCCGGACTTTCTCTGACCCATACACAGGACTATCGTTAGTCCCGTACCAATTTTTTCAGCTTTTTACACTCGCCAATTAGTCCCGTACTATCTCTTGTCCGGGGCTAAGGAGAAAACTGACCTTTTTACACTCGTATTTCTTAGCCCGGACTTTCCAAACCACATGAATATTCATGATTACGCTGTGTACTGTACACGTACACGCACGCACCGGCAGCACTTGATTACCTCGTTTCTGATTGGTCATTGGGGGTCGGACTTCGTCTCCGTCGCTTAGCCCAGGATTATTTTTTCGTTCTGTTTACACTCACTTGCTTGGCACCGCAATTGCGGTGCTAACCCTGCTATTTTGCAGGGCCAGATAGTAACGGACTATCGGTGGGGCTAGCCCACTTTGGCAAAAACGAGTGTAAACAGAAAGTGGGCTAAGGATAGTCCAGTACCAACGGTGGGGCTAAGGCCCCCCCCCCCCCTTAGCCCCACCGTTGGTACGGGACTAAGCAAAAATTTACAAGTGTAAAAAGCCCTTATGTATATTGAAAGAGATAATTAAATGAAACTGTTATATCGCTCCTCCATGTTTATATGCTTTTTGCAAAATAGTAAGCCAAAGAAACGAGATATTCTTCGCCCATACCACCGCTAAATCAATAAATCAATAAAAAAACGTGTGTATATCATCTGCCATCTTTGACAAAGTTGTATTAACTTCAGCTATACTGAAGTTAGTTTTTGTAAATGATCTCTGTCTCGATAAGACGATGTATCGAAAACAACATTGTCATGGTCAAAATGAATCGGAGTGCTCATTCATCAATATTCAAAGTATATTTATGTAAATAGGTATAAATGCGTTTTCTTTTGATGAGCAGACTACTTGTGAGTTTACGTTGTACTTCGTATAACGATGTCACAGAATTTGCCCGATTTCCATCCTTATATATGGAAATAAACGGAACAAAGAAATCTTCATAACCTCTGAGAACTGTTGGCAGGCTGTAACTCATACAAGATGAAACGGAGGAAACAATGTGCATTCAATTAACTCAAATATTTTAATTGTCTATAACTGTGAATCTTGGTTTTACAGCAAATTATAAAAAGAGAAAAAACGAACATAAATTATTCCTGCTCAGTGGCTTTCTGGCTCTTAGGACTTTATTATGTTTAACTTAAATTGGACTTATTTCACCTCGAATGGCTGTCACGGGTGTACGTTGCGTGACGATGGCTTATGACGACGATGTATGACGATGACAATGCCGGTCGATGACGATGTCGGTCGACGACGGGGCCCCGTTACGCTGGTGCTGGGATGGACTGTCGCGTGGTCTGTCGTAGCAACTCTTCGCGATTGCCGTTCGCGTGGTCGCTCTCCCGACGGACGTCTTAGCGGTGTCTCCTCAGCATCCAGGAATGAAGTCCGGTCGACAGTCTATGCTCCCTTACTGCCTCGGAGCTGGTCGACAGTCTACGACGCCTTTATGCACCTGCCTCTTGCAATGTCAGTGGGCCCTTGACCCTTCGGGAAACCCGGAAACCCTTCAAATATTAAAATATTCAGATCACTTACAGCCAGAGCACTTGAGCACATTCATATTATCCTAATCAACGTTCAAATTACCTCATTATAAATATACAAATGTATCTCAGCTCATGCAACCATAAATAACAACCATTCTATATTCTATATCACATATTAACTTGAGCGTTTAACAATAACCATTGTATCTACATCACATATTAACTGAAACCTTTATCACAATTCACTCTCAATTCGGATATCCATTACACAAACGAATTATGCCAATTGAATACATAAACATTTCAGAATTAATGCACTTACCACTATCTGTGGGTATCTCTAGTTAATACTGACTGGGGTGGCGGCCCCTGTCACCGTTACCGAGTGGCCATTCTCATACCATGTGTCACGGAGACAGCACCACAGCGTGATGTCCCCTTCCCGGCCTGATGTCCTACTGCCGCTCCTTGCCACACATAGCACTACCGTGGCTCTACCGAGAGCGGTCTGGAATGTCTTCCATTGACATGTTAAAAAGTTTGCATCAATTTGCATGCTTAAGTACCTATTTACAAATTCCATGCAAATTGACCTCAGTGGAGGAGAGCGTCTGTCACTCCACTCGTGACAAATAACCCCCCATTTAAGATGACAGTCGCTCTGAAACAATAGCCATTTCTCTAATAAAAATCAAATGTCTGTAGCAGGTAAGTACTTTCTCACCATTACTCTTCTAGATCAAAAGCATTATACTCCTTATAACAATTCACTGCTTCATAACTTCACTTGTCGTGATACATGACACACTACTGTTCCAAATATCGGCTGCTGTCCATGGAGACAGTTTATATGAGTATTCTATCGAACCAACAAACTCCACAGTATACTATACAATCTGATTTACTCAGTCAATTAGATAACATATAAACTTCATCATATCTCTTTTAACACTCTTTTGCGTTATTATACCAGCCACAGTTCAATAATAAAATTACCTTTTTTTGCACCGCACAATACAAAATTGACATTTTCGGCACAATTTCAACAGACTCTTCTTGTTGGCCAGTATAACATTGGAGAATATTATGATACCTGTGCTAATCGCATATTATGTGCATTAGCTGTTGCTACAAAATAAATTGTAATGTGCAAAACCTTCTTATGCACGGTATTATACCGGGGTGTCTGATTCAGAGCAGTCAAATAATTTCAGAGATGTATGATTCAACTGCCTATCTTACCTCATACTCAGCATACATAATTTGTGTAATGCTGTAGCTTTCCAATATACCTCCTAGCATACAATGTATATAACGATAAATTCATTGCAAAATTACATTCTGATTAACCCACATATAATAGAGATAACAATACATGGGCTGTTTACACCTCTATTTCTACTCAGTAGGGCATCTGCTGAGGTAATCAGCCCCAACATTCTCTGAGCCCTTGATTACCTGTACACGATACTGATATACCTGCAGTGCAAGCGCCCAGCGCATGACTCTTGGGTTTTGCATTCGCGCGTGTGTTAGATGAGCAAGCGGGTAGTGGTCAGTTTGCAGCTGGAATGCTCGGCCATACCAAAGTACGAGAACTTTCTGACCGCCCACGCAAGAGCTAGACACTCGCGGTCAGCGTTTGGGTACACGCGCTCGCGTTTTAGCAGTTTTCGAGAAGCGTTTCGAGAAGAAGTTTTCGATGGCGTGCTCGATGATGTCGGTCCGTCCCGGGACATCGTTCATGACGTCCGAGAACTCCAGCAGGAGAGTCTTTACCTCCCTCATCTTCTCCTCATCTAGCTCGTCATTGCGCTTCACGTCATGCACGCCTTCCGACGCTTCGATGGAGGGAAATGAGATGGGCACCGATCCGTCATCATCTACCTGGTCGTCCACGACACTGACGTAGTTCGCCTCCAGTTGTCCCTGGTTTTCGCTCTCGACATCGTTGACTTTCTCGTCTTCTCTCCCAATGTACCGTTTCAGGAGATTGGCGTGGTAGGTCCTTTCCTTACCGTTCACTAGCAATCGGTAATCGTCTCTGGCAATTCGCTGCACGATTTCGAATGGACCTCGCCATTGCATTTGCAGCTTATTCCTCGTCGTCGGTAACAGGAGTAGCACTTTGTCGCCGCACTCGAAGCGTCTCTCCTTCGTCTTCACGTCGAAGTGTTTCTTGTACTTCCTTGATGCTTTGGACAGCTCCTCTTTGGCGAGTTCACACGTCTGTTCGAGTCGGTTTTGGAGATCGATGACGTACTGGTACGTAGTCTTCGTTTCCTCCTCAGGGATCTCCTTAGTCCACAGTTCTTTTAGTACAGTCATGGGTCCTCTCACCACTCGGCCGTACATGAGTTCGAAAGGAGAAAAGCCAAGGCTTTCGTGAGGCACCTCTCGATATGCGAAGAGAAGAGCTGGCAGGAAGCGGTCCCAGTCGCTAGGTCGCTCCTGGCACATCCTCCTCAGCATCTGTTTCAACGTGCCGTTGAATCTCTCGCAGGCGCCGTTCGCCATCGGGTGGTATGGTGTCGTGTGAAATTGCTTCACTCCCAGGAGTTGGGCTGCTTCTTTCATCACACCTGAAACGAATTGAGTGCCGTTATCAGAGAGTATCTCATTAGGAATGCCTAACCTCGAGAATACTTCAACTAACGCCTCTGCTACCCGTTCTGCTTCGATTCGTGGTAATGCTACCGCCTCTGGGTATCTAGTAGCAAGATCGATTATCGTCAAGATATATCGATTCCCTCTCTCAGTGATCGGTTCCAGTGGTCCGATCAAATCGACCGCCACTCTACGGAAACATGTATCAATCAAAGGGGGGATGGTCAGGGGTACTTTCCCTATCTTACCCTTTGGCGTGGTGCGTTGACATGAATCGCATGATGCACAGTAGCGCTTGACATCGGCTTGAATTCCTGGCCAATAGAAGTGGGCGAGAATCCGGTCAGCCGTCTTCTTCGTCTGCAGGTGACCTGCTAGAGGGGAGTCGTGAGCTAGTCGGAGCACTTCACTGCGATACGGCTGGGGCACCACTAGCTGCGTGAATGTCTTTCCTCTCTCGACGTAGGGAGACCTGTATTCACGGAAGAGAAGATTGTCACGACAAAAATATCTGACCTCACTTCCTTTCCCTACAGCCTTAGCCTCACCTTTCTCCGCCAACTTTCGAAGTTTCTCCAGTGTGGCATCTCGTGCCTGCTCTCTGATCATCTCCTCCCTGGTTGCAGTGATCGTCGGCTGGTCTGCTGATCCTAGTCTCTTCCAAGGCCGTTCCTTCGATTTCCTCATGCCTCTTGTCTCTACTGCTGCACTTTCGTTGGTTGTAGGTAGGGGTGTCGGTGACTGCTTCACACTCTCGTCAGTGTGGGGACGATCACGACTGTCGGAGGTCGTCTTGATGCCGTTCTGCGTTGTCCCTTTCGAAGACTCTGCTTCCGCGGACTCTGCCTCTGAACTGGAGGTCGTCATCTCGTCAGCTGACGACTTCTCCCTAGCATCCTCTCCGCTCCATCCGATGTCCTCGTCGCCAGGCTGCCTAGCACCACTAACATTACCTATGATTAGATCGTATATAGGATTCGTCATACATAAAGCATGAGTTGTTCCAACAAAGTATGGTGAATCGATTTCAACTTTTGCTAGTGGCACTTTTCTCACAGTACCATCTATGAGCACACAAGTTTGAATCTCACCAGTCAGCTGTGATTCCTCTATCAGTTGACGTTTCACCACTACGGTGTTGCAACCAGTGTCTCTCAGCACCTTAACTCTTTTACCATTCAACATACCTTCACATGTCGGCATGTCTGTGCCTACGTTACACCCACCGCTAAGAAGGGGTAACTCGTGACCACACATCAGTTTAACAGAAGGTGTGCCACAAATATTCCCTCTCTCGTTGGCATCATGAGTCGGGCATACTCCTACCACACATGTTGCCCCCGTCTGTTTTGACTTTGGCACATACTGCTTGCTAGTTACCTTCGACTGGTCAGTTTTACGGTCTGGACACTTGGAAGCAAAATGTCCTTGCTTACCACAGACAAAGCAACCCTGGTTGTCACGTGACGTAGTGCCCCCTTTCTTTGCTTGGCTTGCTTCGTTGCCCTGGTTACGAGACTTATTATCGTCGCGTGCGCGTTTACCGGAGCCGCCATGCCCGTGTGCGTCCCGATACCGATCTGCGATATCTGCCATCTCCTTCACCGATCGTGGGTTTCTCTCACGAATGAAAACAGATAATCCACGATCACAACATTCGAGCAGCTGTTCACGCACCGTTAGCTCTAGTAGCCCTTCATAGGACTTACTTGTACCCGACATCTCTACCCATCTAGTAGCATATCCGGTTATGCGCGTTGCAAATTGCCCAAATGATTCGCCCATTTTCTGCCGCGCCTCTCGAAAACGTTTGCGAAAGCCTTCTTCAGTTAGCGCAAACTGCCGCAAGAGTGTATCTTTCAGACTTTCATAGTCGTCGGCTTCATTTGCCGGTAAGAGAGAATAAACTTCTAAAGCGCGCCCGGTCAAAAGGTTCCCCAATGCAGGAGCCCAGCATTCCTCTGGCCACTGACTTTGTTTTGCATATCTCTCAAAGCGCAACAGATAAGCGTCCAAATCGTCAGAGTCAGCGCGAAACGCCGGCAAGCTTGGTAAGCTACTCCTTACACTGTTTGTTCCCTTCACATTGACACTCCTATATTGAGATATTTCTAACTCAATCCTCTTTTGCTTGGTTATTTCTTCCCTCTGTACCTGTCTTTCATCTCTTTCTAACTTTTCATCTCGTCTCTTTTCTTCGAGATACTTGTCTCTTTCAGTGCGGGCAAACTCCACTAGTTCTGCACCTTGCAGTCCACAATCTTTACCTAACTGTATGTACTTCTCTAATTCCATTGTGATATCTTATACACACAACATGAGGTTACACAAATCAACGTCTCAAATTCTTGTATGAATAAACCCTGCCAAGTTCTCTCTCCCGGACAAGCCCCCAATTGTCACAGAATTTGCCCGATTTCCATCCTTATATATGGAAATAAACGGAACAAAGAAATCTTCATAACCTCTGAGAACTGTTGGCAGGCTGTAACTCATACAAGATGAAACGGAGGAAACAATGTGCATTCAGTTAACTCAAATATTTTAATTGTCTATAACTGTGAATCTTGGTTTTACAGCAAATTATAAAAAGAGAAAAAACGAACATAAATTATTCCTGCTCAGTGGCTTTCTGGCTCTTAGGACTTTATTATGTTTAACTTAAATTGGACTTATTTCACCTCGAATGGCTGTCACGGGTGTACGTTGCGTGACGATGGCTTATGACGACGATGTATGACGATGACAATGCCGGTCGATGACGATGTCGGTCGACGACGGGGCCCCGTTACGCTGGTGCTGGGATGGACTGTCGCGTGGTCTGTCGTAGCAACTCTTCGCGATTGCCGTTCGCGTGGTCGCTCTCCCGACGGACGTCTTAGCGGTGTCTCCTCAGCATCCAGGAATGAAGTCCGGTCGACAGTCTATGCTCCCTTACTGCCTCGGAGCTGGTCGACAGTCTACGACGCCTTTATGCACCTGCCTCTTGCAATGTCAGTGGGCCCTTGACCCTTCGGGAAACCCGGAAACCCTTCAAATATTAAAATATTCAGATCACTTACAGCCAGAGCACTTGAGCACATTCATATTATCCTAATCAACGTTCAAATTACCTCATTATAAATATACAAATGTATCTCAGCTCATGCAACCATAAATAACAACCATTCTATATTCTATATCACATATTAACTTGAGCGTTTAACAATAACCATTGTATCTACATCACATATTAACTGAAACCTTTATCACAATTCACTCTCAATTCGGATATCCATTACACAAACGAATTATGCCAATTGAATACATAAACATTTCAGAATTAATGCACTTACCACTATCTGTGGGTATCTCTAGTTAATACTGACTGGGGTGGCGGCCCCTGTCACCGTTACCGAGTGGCCATTCTCATACCATGTGTCACGGAGACAGCACCACAGCGTGATGTCCCCTTCCCGGCCTGATGTCCTACTGCCGCTCCTTGCCACACATAGCACTACCGTGGCTCTACCGAGAGCGGTCTGGAATGTCTTCCATTGACATGTTAAAAAGTTTGCATCAATTTGCATGCTTAAGTACCTATTTACAAATTCCATGCAAATTGACCTCAGTGGAGGAGAGCGTCTGTCACTCCACTCGTGACAAACGATATAAAGAGAGAATTTCCCATTCTTTTTAACGAAAAGTACACATTCCCTCGACCTATTAGCTGACATTATTCCCCTGCCTTTTGAAAGAGGTAAGTCAAGCGAAATATGAAGAGATTATGCTGAGTTCTGCTAATATTTCCTTAACATCATTTACCAGCAATGACGTTACAAACTGTAGATTTTTAGCCTTTTCATCCAGCGATGGCAGCAGTGAAAATCTAAAACTTCATAGCTTTTGAAAGGATTGTCCGATTTTCCTCAAACTCTCACCAATGTGTTCTACTCATGCTGCTACATTCACTCAATCTACACATAATCATATTGGGTTAACTTGTTCTCAACTGGTTATTTGCCGTTTGTACAGTATGTGTGTATCATGCATATGGGCCTGTATCTATTTAAAACAAAATACACAATTTTTTTCATTTTGTTACTCATTATCACTTGTATTTTAGATTTGAACTTTGAACTTCGAACGTAGGCCTACATTATGCATGTTATTTGGTGATTTGCCAATTATTTCATGTGCATTTTTATATAGTATATAAGTTTACTCTTCATTTTGTGATATCTTTATATGTCTTATCACCTGTTTGTGCATTTGACTATTGTTATTTTGTAACAATTTTGTATTATTTGAAATAAATGAAATGAAATAAAAAAAATATTCAAGTTAGATGTGCAACCCCCTCCCCCCCCAAAAAAAAAAGCAGATAAATGCACAGTATTTGCAATCAATGCCCCATAAAATGGTCAAAAGACATTAATCACAATAAAGAGTGAAACCTGTTTCCGAAATATCAGGAATTGTTGCAGAAAATTGACAAATTTATTCATCATAATGTAGTGATACTCCTAAACATCTATAATTTTCAATGTCAAAATATTTGGTAATGCTCATATATTTCACACCAAAGTGATACTTCTTAATGTTAGGCATCTGTCGTAGTTCATCAGAATGTTCACAATATCTCATACAACTGCATGCTATCCCATACGATTGTATCACCTATGTCACTTAACATATCGGTGCTTAGTTGTAACATTCTTTCATAAAAAACATTTAAAAGATATAGAAAGACTCAACGAATCTTGATAGACTACTATAATTACGAGTACATCTACAACTTACCACCTAAACTACAGCCGAGCAGTTGGAACCGGACTCCACCGGAAACATCCATTTCACACTGAAGGAGAATCCTGAGTTTAGTGGCTAAGATGGGATGTGGCAAGTGGTTGGTTTTCAGCGAAAATGGGTCTTTCAGCCCTGTAAAGACCTGTTTGTGATTGGATAAGGCCAAAAATGACAGAGTTAATTTATCTGTTAAAATAGCTCGTTCCATCATAGGAGCAAATTATTCTGTCGTATCTGACTGCATGTAATATGCATAGTAGATGGTTTAATACACCGTAAATCATGTATATGTATTATATATTATATTTGTTCTAGATTTGTCATAAAATTTGGATACGGGCTTCAAATTGAAAACTGTAAATGAAAGGATTGATGTCGCCAAGGATGATGAAAGAAAAGTAAAAATCTACTGAAACACATATGCACTTACATTTAAGCTGTCATTGCAATTTATTTGTGCATCAACGGATGAGCTCTCATTTTACTTATCTAATCAACAGTCTCATACGTTTTAAATGTGTGTATACACTTATAAATACACAAATAGATAGATGTGTGTATGTGTGTGTAGTGTATAATATGCATTCAAGGCTCGACAGATATTACCATTTTCTCCATTTTTTCTTTCTCACTTCATTGTCACAGTACTGATGCACTTTATCATACATGCAAAGTTTTACATAAATATTGCTTTATCGTAATAGGCATACTTTTGATACTTCGGTCACATGAAAATAAATCACTTGTTAAGCAGAAATTAGGCAACTTACATATTTCTGGAAAGCACAGCCCTGTGGGAAAATGAACAATTATGTTTCCGAATCTGTCTTTTTCTTAAGGAAGCTTTAGATTGAGAGCAGGTTTTTTGACATTCCTTACTGAACGCTATAAGAACCCGATCTGAAGACTATTGTCATGAATGTGGGAACGAAATATGACCCCATTCTGGGTACGAAACTGCACTGAGCTGCGCACTGAGCTGCGCACTGAGCTGCTACAGTGATTCAACCAATAAGCATGCATGACGAATACGGATAGACAATTAATATGGTGCAGTGAGATGATTGAACTATAATGTCGAACACTAAATAAGCAATAATCAATGATATGTTACCTTCTTCACAGACTCAGGAAAAATGCACATTGTCCTTAAATTTCTGAAGCTCTTATTTATTTCGTAATCTTGCTCGGAACTAGAAATGTAGATTTTAGAGTTGTAATCATGAAGTCTCGACTCTCGAACATTCGTTAACTCTTTACCATCGTAGATGTTTATACCGACGTCACGTACCGTGTACTGTGTCAGTTTAAATATTTTCCCCAAAAATTCACATATCAGCTTTTATATAGGCATACATAAAACATACTTTAAAAAATTAACCGTTTTTCATTCGTTTGTGTGTGTGTGTGTGTGTAGTTCGGACATTAACAAGACTCAAAAATTATTTGTGCCTGTACGTGTTTCTTCTTGTTTTACTGCATGCTCTTATTTAGCATATTTTCTTTATAACTTTGAGCACATCCTCTGTTGTAATTTTGAGTCTTATTCAGCATATTTAGCATATATTCTGTTATATGAGTTTTCCCGTTGGAATTGTAGACGCTAAATATTTCTTTCTTGCAGTTTCAACACTCGAGTGAAGTTCTGTGCAGACAAAGTAAAAATTCAAACTTTTTAGGAGCAAAGACACCGAATATTAGTCTACTTGAAAAGTGTTTCAGATTTCTAGTAATTCAACATAATATTAAACTAAAGTTACCAGTTTCCTAAAATCTGTCTGCTGAAATTTGTATTTTCAGCTGCTAGTAACACAGCGTCGTCCGTGCTGACTGGCCCCTTTCGTTTCCTTCTATACCTCCTCGACTTTGCCACTGTCATGTTTGGTGTCGTTGTCAATATCGTCATCGAATGAATTTTCGATATCAAACTCAAAATCTATATCAATGACAGAATTGGATACAGTGATGCTTCACCAAAGAAACACATACCAAACATGCTCAAGAAGCACTGGGCAGAGACTCGCATACACTACAGGCAAATAATGATCAACTGCATTACACCCGTGTGGAGATATGCGTTCGCAGAATGGCGTGACTAATTTCGGCTCGCCAAAGAGAGGTGCTCCGGGGCGAAAATATGGTAAGAAAACCAGTTTTCACACGCGATTTCATCAAGGCGTGAATCCCCCCCCCCCAAAAAAAAAAGGATATTATGGATAACATGCTTTAAGAGACATTTCCCTTTGCTCTGGCATCCATTTTCAATAATGATTTTCATCAGTTTTACTGCTTGTCACAATTCCCTTAAATTATTTTATTTGATGTTTGCACATTCTTCTTTTTTTTCGAAGTACCAAAAACTAAAATTCTATGATTTTGGTGGCCTGAACCGGCAACAACAACAACAACAACAAATTGGTGCAGAGCGTTGACATAATATAATTATGTTGACATATTATATCTGCTTGTGTGTACATAAAAGTCATGCATGTGTAAGTGATGAAAATATCGCACCCTTTGTTTTCCTGAGTCAGAGAGATAAGTACGCCACGTCTGGCTATTCTCAGTCTGGTATTCGATGACGAACTCGTCGAAATCCCTTTCTTCGTCAAAAATGACAGAGGCATTTTCAGACGTCCCGCCCTGGCTGATTATACCTGTGATGATTTGCATCCTAGCGAAGTCCATTTGGAGCCACTCTACACAAACATAAAAGCAAAAACATTTGAATCAAATTATTTCACTCGTAAAGAGCCCTTAATATTAATCAAACTTGAAATTGAATGATTCTTTGTACAGTTACCTCGAAGAATATTCACTTAGACTTTTTGAAATTATCAACAAAATCGCATCCGATTTCAAATGAACTAATTAAATAGTAGATTACAAAGGACTATATTATTAACCCAATACGTGCTATAGCAGGAATGCAATTGCCTAAGGGCTAATTGTTATGCATTCAACAGGTTTCTATTTTCCCCTGTTGTTGTTGTTTTTTTTTTGTGGGGGGGAGGGATATAACGTGGTATGGCAGAGCAAGAGACATTTTTATTACGTTATACAAGATGTATATATAACATAGTTTACTATCCAATTGCAGACGGAATTTCCTTTCAAAGAATTTCTTGCGATGGAGGAAGGTGATGAATTTAGTCTTTTTTTTAAGTCTTTTTGGGCCGATCCTCTTCCACTCTTTTCAGAATAAATGCATTATATGAATCATTTCATTTCTCATTGTCAAATGACGGGAATTATTGTTCTCCCTTTGAATAATAATGTCTGCGAATTATTACCAAAGTTACTGGCATTGAGGGTGGTTCTAATGCCAATGATAATCTTTTATGACGTAATAATGAGCGAAGCTCGGTGAGAAATATTGTTCGTTGTGGTTTGCTTTGGGATTTTCTTACCACCACATTAACTTCATAAATGCTGCAGCTAGTGTGAAAGTATAATCAGTCTTGACTTGAATTTTTTATAGATGAGTCAAGCAGGTAGTTGATTCAAACAATCTGTGAAACAAATTGAAATCATCACCTCTTATACGATAAAAATGGTTATCAAGTGATGATATCATATATATATATATATATATATATATATATATATATATATAACGAAGAATAAACCGGTAATGCAATATTTCGCCAATATAGAGTTTATTGAGCAACTCAATAAACTCTATATTGAGTTGCTCAATAAACTCTATATTGGCGAAATATTGCATTACCGGTTTATTCTTCGTTAGATTGGAGCCAATGCGTGAATTCGCAACATGTTTATATATCGTCGGTTGAGAATGATAAGGGCGTTAAGTTGTCACAAAACCCATAGTGTTCGAGACAACTTAACGCCCCTCTCATTCTCAACAGACGATATATATATATATATATATATATATATATATATATATACATACTTTTACTGACAGACACATGTGGTATTTTGTTTTTTCGTGTATTACTTATGCCTTCACCGTCGCTGGAACCCTTCGAAAATTGAACACCACTTGACCCGTTGACATCGTAGACGTGGAGACGCCATTTCCATTCTGTCCCTCTTGTGCACCCCTTGCAAGATATGTTCAGGATGTCGTTCGCTGCTCCCACGGGATGCAAAGGACTGGAACATTCTGCGTTGAATCAAATAATAGGGTACATAGTCTGATAGTACACTAGAATCCTCTCACTGTTTTTACTCTCCAGTCACGGTGCAACCGTAGGTATATTGTAAAATCTAAAAAAACAGCGAGTATACCACTTCCTCGTCTGACTGGTAAGCATACGTACCAAACATTTTTGTACAGAACATACCGGGTTTAATTCTGTTCTGTGGGTATAGCTATCTCATATACCACAATGTGACGTTTCAGCATGAGTATTTCACGTTGCGCTCAGTGAGGTTTGAGCCTTGGACGTGCAAGGTAAGAGCTTTTTTCATCTTCTGATAGTACACGCATGCCCTCGAATGAACTAATGAAATAGATCGTAGGCCCTATGCATAATTGTGGCCTTTTTAAGCATACAAGGAAAAGAAAAGGTGTGAACACTACAAATCCATGTCCACGTTGAAGTGACACGTTAAACACTATTCCTATATGACTTACAAGTGGTTCTTTTTTCAACCAATAACACACCGTGCAGAATACAATGTTTTCGTTACCACTACTTTGCTGGGAGGCTAGGAACGTTTCTTTTTTGTACTCACCTGAGAACTCGCAACCAATAAGCTCCAGCATCATGCAACGATAGTCTCCACCCCAGCTGGTTGGATAAATTTGAACCACTCTCGTTCGCGTTATCACCGGGTCAAGGTAAATTCGAGCCAGGGAACAATTTCCTTCATATTTGAGAGTGAGCTATTCCATAAGAAAAGATAAGTATTGTGAATCTTAATCAACCTTTTTTATTTTCCGAAAGAGAAAGTCTCTATTCACTACAAAAGCTGCTTCGCTCTTTTTCAAAAGACCATTTATGATGGACTTTGTCTAGATTTTTTTTTTCAGATATACATTTTAAGTCATCTTGGACATGAGAAGTGGGATTTTTTTTTTACATACCCTATTCACGAAAAGTGAGAGACTTAACTTTGGGAATCACATCAATAGTGCTAGCGATAATATACAAAACAAAATCAAACAAAACCACCGACAATAAAGCATTCACTGAAACAAGGTGGCCCATTTACGCTACATGAGAAGGTGGAAAAGAGATCAAACGAAAGTCACACGGATTTTTTTCTAACGATCATTAGAACAACAGAGAACAAGCAATAGAAAATATGTGTACACACACACACACACACACATATGTATGAAGAGCTTGCTTCCAAAAGGCGCTAAACCCATTGAAAATGGTGAATTTAGCTCCTTTTGGAAGCAAGCTCTATAAATCATATAAGTCTGTCGTGTCTGAAAAAATCATCAATATCAGTATTACCACTATCACCATCACCATCGTTATCTAAAATTGGACCTACGTTGTGAAGGCGGCTCGGTGTAAAGTTTCCCCATTGTTTCCATGACACGTCAAATTGGTCCATCCATCCCTGGCGACCGTTGGGGTCAAAGCACTTTCGAGTGATGATACCCATAATCTTATGGTCCGATCGAACCGTTAGCTTTGGATACAGGAAAGCAAGAGAGATTAATGTTATACTTGTTCAACTCAGCAAGAAAAGTCAACTAAGCAATTCAATGAATTCAAATCAAAATAAAAATTATACACAACCAGGAACCCGTTTCATAAAACTTGTCATCAGTGACAATTGCCACATTTCTATGTCAAATTTACTCTCAGCCAATCAGATGCAAGGATTACAGTAGCTTGTCACATCTATGACAACTTGTCACTGATGACAAGTTTTATGAAACGGGCCAAAGGGTATATCCACTAGCATTGCTGACCTTCGATCATTCATTACAAAAATCCTCTTGAGATGCTGGTAGCATCCTAAATATCCCAGTCACTGCCTGTATAACATAGTCGGCAGCTAATACCTCCTTTCATATTCGTTGAAATAAAGATGTTTCACATGACTAGTATAACTATGCAGTATCTGCCAGCTGTTGAAATGTAACATGGACGCATTTAAGCTGGAACTTCATAATACATCATACGTTGAGTTCTAAGCTGCAGTTACATGTAAACTTCATTTCAAGTTGACGATCGATTGATGCGATTGTAAATAAAGTACACTGATGAGTTGTCAGACACATTGTCAAGGTATTGTGTGAAATTTTCACAAATAGACGTCACACCAGCACTGAGTACGAAGTGGGCATTAAATTCAGGTTTCTTTTTAAATTTGTACCAATTTCACTTCATACAGTCAATTTCTTATTAATTTTCATATCATTTTCTTTTTAGTTTCTCTGTGTTACTCGAGTCCACATAGTATACATTTCAACTTTCTGTCCAGTGGTCATCTATAATATGCTTCTGTGACTTATCGAATTAAAGATCTGTTGAATGTTACTAATAATAATGTCAGAGGCATAAATGTTAGAAGTATCATGTCATTAAGATCGCAAGCTCTGCTGTGCTGCGTGTACAAACACTATAGTTTGAAATCATTGAAATTTTCGCATTGATTGTGATAGATCTGAAATCCTAGCCTTTATACCCTTTCAACATAGCATCACACGTATTAAGATACCCTGCTTTGCTAATTTTCATATCCTTTACCCTTTTTGCAATGCGTGTGTTCCTCGCCACCCATATTCTTGTATGTACTGAAAGACACACCCACTTTCATTAGTTTATTTTCATGCAGATACGGTATTCCTTTCATAATGGTAATACAGGTATAAGAACAACACACTTGTCATTTCCAAATTACGATTTTACTTTATCGAATACGATCAAACTTTATCATTTTATTTGTTGATTTCTTATTATGTCATTAATTGTGATATCTTTACATCTGACATTATACAAGTATATTTCCCTGGACATTTTTAACTCTGATATCTTATTACCTCTGACGTTTTCGCCTCAAACATTATCACCTCTTACTGACCTTTGACCGCTGACTGACCTTTTTACTCTGAAATTATTACCTCTGATGTTTTAACTCTGACATTTTTACTTGTGACATTTGTACCTCTGACAGTTTTATGTGTCATTTTTACCTGGTATCTAAATTTAAAAAGAATATAAAGAATGTGAGGTTACGCTTACAGGAACTATAGGATATGATTGAATTATTTCACTGACCAGATCCTTTACAAAAGTTGGGTCCTTTGGAAGTTATTGTTTGTAAGGCCAGTTTTGAACGAAGTATATCTGTGAAATAGCAGCTATTTTTGTATTGAAGGTAATCGTAAGACTACATCACGTCAATACACAGGCTTATTTTTGGATGACACTAATCATTCAATTGTATTTTTCCTCAACCAGATTTCTTCTGGGTAATTCAAAGTGTCAAGACAGGCTAGAGTTACAGCGCATGGTAAATGAGCAAGTGTCATAGTGACTGACACGGAGAAAGAGGTTGACTCTACCTTCCACCATGGGTTCAGATCATGCGGTTCGGGCATCCACCCATCCCCGCCTCTTCGGAATGGGTTTAATCCTGCGTAGGCTGGATGGTGCTCGATATCAACGTAACTAGATGACGTCAGCTGGTCGTTTAGTATCTGATTTCCGCCGACACCCAGTCTGCTATCGCATTCTGAAGAGAGGTTATAAGAACAATGAGATTCAGAATTTCACGAAACGGTTTCTGTGTTTTACGTATACAGGTACTTGGTTTCAGATCATCAAAATTCCTTTAACATGCTGTTTACATGGTCAAAACAACGCGTATGACAGTTGTTGTTTTGGAACTGATAGTCACAAATTTTAATTTCGCGCAACCTTTCATCTTCCAGGGTTGGGGATAAAAGACTTTCTAATTACACTTCCTTAAGACAGAGAAGAAAAAAAAATCTTCATCATTTCTATCCGTCGTCGAGCAAAGGTTACATAAAACCCACCTCCATTTTATTCGAATAGTCCTCCTCCCTCAAGTTACTATAAGAAGACAGCGTTTACCTTTTCACAAAGAATTATTAAAATCAATCATCATTGGGACTGAGACTGTCAAGCTGTAAAAAAAGCATCACTTGAGAGATTTTACGAAAGTCAACAAATCTTTAATGAAAGAAGTATTGGTACCAAAAAAGGAAAAGAAAAAAGAATTGGTAGAATGAATGAGAAAAAAGACATGAGAAATTATACACTATTGTTTGTTCCAAAAAAAAAAAATAATGTTGAGGATAACTCAAAAAAAAGAGATGAAACATATAAATCATAATGAAGCAATTGTTATCAAAGACGTATTGAAGACACCCGAAGAATAAAGCCACAAGTTTACACAGGAGGAAATAAAAGTGCAGACAAAAATGGTGTGTGATGTAAAAACGAGTTCTTACTCCATATATATTGAATTCTAACTAACTGGAAATTGCGTATTCGGTTGAGGAAATCATGGTCTTTGCAGTATTTGATCTATAATCTATTAGGACGTCAGTACCATTGTCTTTGCAACCAAGGAATTCCAATCTCAGAGAGATGGTTTCATTCTCCGATGTGCTTGGGAACAGGTGTAACTCCGTTGTCCAGATGGGTTTTGGAAATTCAACGAAAGTTACGCACGATGGATCCACAGCAACAGCGAAATTCTAGAGAGACAGAAAATGATAAATTTCTTGATAACATCAATGCTTATCTAATCTGTTTGGTTTTAGTTTCTTTTTTTAGAAAATCTCACAGTAAAATACGTTTCCCCTTATGGTATGTTAATGCGCGATCAAGTCTTATTCGAGTAGAACTGATTGTATGGTTATTTACTCTCATTTTGAAAGGTTTGCATTGTTTCAGTTTGAGCACTACTTTAGGCCACAAAACTCGAAGTAGCCTAAGGAAAACAGCAGGAAAACATTGTTTGAGACAAAACGCAGTGGCCAACCTCTAAGTATACTAGCGTCCGGAGGACCTCTTTAAAGAGATCGTACAGTTTTGGTCGGGACCTAATTTCAGGTTTCTAACATTTTTTGGTGAGATAATGAAAAATCTCTTATGAAATATGACAGAGCATGTAATTCTACGAGGAATTCAACGTTTATTTGATGAAAATTGGTTTTGCAATGACTGAGATATCAAAAAAAAAAAGCCATTCTAATAAAGTGTGGGACCCACACTTTATTACGATCGCTTCGTTTTACTTTGTTTTTGGATGTTTCAGTCATTCCAAACCCGATTTTCATCAAATAAACTTTGAATTCCTCTTAAAATGGTATGCTCTGTACTATATCATAAGTGTTTTCTTGGTATCTCGCAAAAAGTTAAAAGCCCAATTGTCATCTCCACCAATACTGTACTATCCCTTTAAATTGAAAGTCGTATTTATTCAGGACGTAGTGGAGGCAATAACAGCGATATCAGGCAACATTTTATTAACAAAATGGCCCAGGAAATGGAAAAGACAGCAAACCCCAAAACAGCATTCCAAATTGAAGAATGAAATTCACATACAGATGAGCAATCTAGTCTATTGCATCCTCCATGTCCCATCGAAACTGAAATAGATAGACAGCCCCGAACAAAGTTCTAATGAGATGAAAATATAAATGACATAAAAATGACAAATATGGATGACCATCAATGAATCAAAATTGTGTGAACCTCGCTGTTTGTTTATTTGTCATTTCATTAAATGGTATTTACTCAATTTCCAATACCAAATGGGATATGGAATATCGCGACACATCGTAGGAAAAATACCATGGCAACATAGCCTGTACCGCATCACTATATCAATAGAGAATGTGATTGATATACTTTGAACACCTAAGACATATTTAACCAAATTAAAAAAAAGTAAGATTCATGTATGTCTTTCTTTGTTTACCTTTGGTTTCCCTTCATGTACCGAATACAGTTTTGGAGTGTCATAGCCCATTAATCCGAAGGCCAGTTGAAACTTTAGTGTATACAAACTGTCATGGTCTCCGCCATCTTGGATTAGGAGACCAGCAAGAATCATCCGCTCACCAAAAGAAACCTGTGACAAAAGCAAGCAAGCAAGCAAGCAAAAAAAAAAAGCAGGAAGCTTGTGGATAATAATAGTAATAATCAAATAGACATTTATAACGCGTAACATAATCCGTTCAAAGGTGCTCAAGGCGCTGGATGACATGAATTAAGACTGTTGGAAAAAGTTCTCATAGCATATCAATCCAGAAGTTACCACTATTTTGTTTTTCTTGGGTCTAACTTTCAGGTATGTTAATGAATTGTCGGGGTATTAGAGTAAAACCCATTTCCCGACTACCAATTATACTGCTGTTTTGTGTTTGTTTTCCGTCAGATATGATAAGCTAATCTTCTGAGAAATATCAATCTAACAATCATAGAAGATTATACGAAAAACCCTTTCATAATATAACATTATATAACATGGGAATTCCTCATTAGACGAAACATTTTTTATCATATATATATATAATTACATATGTGAAGTTATTCAAGAGTGCTATGGTTGGTCAAAATGCTTGTTTGCTGCAAGGAAACTCACAATAAGGGGCATCTTTCTGGAAAAAGTAACTATGATAAAATACTTCAGTATTATTTTGTTGAAAACGAATTTGATACACGCACATTATTGTGCAAATATACTGGGTTGATCTCATGTAATGAATGTGGTCCTATGCCAGGAGATTCGTATTGGCCATCAATTTTTTTTTTTGCATGGATAACCTTGATGTACGGTCTCTCGTCGTCGGGGTTGGGTATCCAGGAAGAGTTGCCATAGAGACGCGCATTATGTGGGGCGTGGTCCTCGTCCAGAAAACTCGAAGCTATGATGCCATTATCGCCTATCCAACCTGCCTCCATTCCAAGAGGAAACAGGCATTTGCTTGCAGCCCACTTGTTGTTGTTTTCTTTGTGAAAGAGATGAAAGAAATGTATTTTAATTGCGAATAATGTGTATACACAGATACGCCTGAACATGCAGTACATACGTAACGCGTATACACATCTATTTACCATGTATCGTGAATGCATTATTGGTGCTCTGGCTTTATACAAGCTTAGAAAATAATATGTACACAAGTTTTTATGCCCTTTTATGAACTTATTCATTTCATATCGAGTCAGTTCCTCAGTGAAGGAATTCCTCTAATGAATGGCGGAAATCCCACAGAATTTCATTCTCTTGGCTGCATACGGGACTGCGAAGGACCTGCGTGGGAGTTGCCTGGGAAGTGCTGCCGCTAAGGGCCTCCTGCTGGCGTTCTGCGTGGACCTCTACAGGCATTCCCGCGATTCACCCGGAAAAAGTTTTGGTCATGCTCAAAACTTGGCTGCGGTTAAATCGCACTTGCGTGAGCACCTCCGGGCAACTACGCGCTAGATACTGTCAGGTGCGGACCAACTGCGGAGAGCTCCGGGGAGTAAATTTGTTTTCCCGCAAGTCAAGCCGCAAAACTTCCCCCGTACGGTATAACAAGGCATGAATGAAAATTGCAAACATTCTTGTTCGCCCGCGGAAAATCTTCTACGTGCTGGAAACTACCTCCTCGCCACAAGCCCGCGTAGTTTGCCCGGAACGGTGTGACACGGCCTTAAAGCTCCCTACAGGCCGTGTCACAAACGCGGGCTTGTGGCGAGATGCAGCCAAGATAATGAAATTCTGTGAGATTTCAGCCATTCCATTTGAGGAATTCCTTCACTAAGTTGTCAGCCCCACGCGACTGGTACAAAGGTCACACAGTATACTCGCAAGTATAACGCGTCCAGCAAGTAAGACACATGCGCTGACTCGCACAAATCTTTTTCCGCCCTCAGGAATGTCCGGTATGCTAGAAAATCCCTACACGTAACAAGCCCGAGTAGCTTGCCCGGAAAGGTGTGACAGGGCCTAAACACGGTTGCGGGTAAAAAAAAAGTATGCGTGCGCACCTCCGGGCGACTACTTTTGAGAAACATGCTAGGTACTGTCATGTGCAGATATCTACGGGGACCTCTGGGTAGTCAAAATTGTTCTTTGCAAGTCGCACGCAAGGCTGGTGTGACACGGCCTTAATGATTAGTATATGCGACGGTTTCGTTGCACTATATATGTTTGCGGTCACTCGAGGAGGAGAGGACGTTGTATCACTGTTTCTTAACACGCGCACCTATGGGGAAATGAAAAAAATGAAATGACAAGATTCTATTAAAGTGATAATTACACAAAATTACATGAAATTAGAAACTGAAAATAAACTCGCAATATGTGCAACGAAATGTCTATTATCGAAATGAATGGAAAACTCAAAATCGAAAATTTGATCGGAAATTGGGTTATGGACGACGGTTCGGATGACCGTGGACGAATAATCATACAGATTTAATGCATTCCACCTGGAGATCTGCAAATGCCAATGTTTTTCTTGCAATGCTAAAGCAATATTTGTTTTCAGATAATAAACGATTGAATACGCGTAACTTCAAGAATTCGCAAGAACAGGCAGAAAAAAGAGTTGAGACTCACCTAAATCCGGTAGAAACCCGTCGCAGTCTGTGAATAACCGCCAAGGGAAATGAAAATAGCAAGAATTTAATGTTCACAATCATAATGCTCCACAGTTCGACATGATTTCAGTTGGAGGCAATAGCATTATCCTTCTTTAACACACGTCAACAAACAAATTCATCTCTTCTTTTCATGCCGTCTTTAGTTTTTTTCTGCGATTCCAGAGATAACCATGAAGTGCACTTACACTTTAAGTGTACAAATCCCTTGAGTTTAAAGTTTGCTATATTTGTAGAATATAAATGAAACATGCCCTCTGCAAACTATTTTTTTTTGTGACTCCGATTTTTATTTACTGGTATTGGGGTTTAAATGTAAATTTTAAAACGAGCATATACCAGTACCGGCGCTAATCACAATAGCTCACGGAGCACACGTGCCAAACTGTAATAGAGGTATATGATCTGATTCATCGAAATATGTTTCCTTTCAGGGTTACTATAGGTGAATTGTGTTTGTTGTTTTTTTTTTTTTGGCATTCTAGCTGTACACAAGCTAGTCATTGCACCAATTAAGGACTTACGTGTGGATTTCCTGAAGAAGAGTTCACTGTGACTGAGATTGTAACCCTTGATTAAGTTCCCTTCGTAATATTGGCCAACTTCCAAATACATGCACATCTTCCACACGAACGAAACAAACACTTGCCGGCACACGAAATCGGTGCGCTCGATGCACTCGCGCATGCATCGCTCTTCCATATCCAGCTCGAATTTATCGAAGAAGCGATAGCGATATTCCAAAGAGCTACCCCATAAATTTCGCTTGTTCATTTTCGGGTAACCAACAAACTCGTCCAGCACGGTGGAGTTACCTGTAATAGAGAGTTGTGATTTCGAAATACCACAGCTGAGTAAGAATCAATTGTTGAGGAGGGTCATGTTTTGAAGAAAATGTATACCTATGAAGTTAGGGATTATTGATAAGTATCAGAAATAAGAATAAGGCAAGGCTCTTATTTCTATTGCTTAGTATTCCAGAAGAGGCTATTTGTCCTTTAGTTGCATGCTTATAGACATTTGATTGCCTCTTTCAGTGTTCAAGTGATTATTGGTCACAACTCAAAATGCGAGCAGCAAAACCTACCAAAGAAAAATAATAAAATGTTACACCATACATTGAAATGATTTACAATTTATTTGAAATCATGTTAAATTGTATATGCCTTGTATACGCTCTCGATTTTTAAATGATTTCTGAATAAGTACCCTTTCGTAACGCTCATGATAGTAGGCCCTTCCAATAGTAATGATAGCAAAAACGTCCAAGTATACATTATAGCGGTAATGAACATTTCCACAGAGCTATGAAAATAATGATCTCTCAAGGCCTATTTCAATTATTTTTTTCTAACACTAAGAGAACAGAAGATCTGGCATTACACAAGGAAGAACATAATATACGTTCGCACACAAAACCATTTCTTTACATTCTGATGAAAGGGACAGCACAATATCAATGCTTCTTTACATTTTGATATTAGACAGTAGCTCCAGTTTACCGCTCCGTTCCAGTCCTCGTATACACACCATGGTCGTTCGTAGCCCAACATGCTCAAAGGGTTTCGGCAGTAATTTTCCCTCAGATCTTGAAAGGAAAAAACGATACGTATGCAACTAATCAAAAATGTCTTGTCTATTTCCTAAAGTGTTTTTGCCACTCCAAGATGAAGTTTAACCAAGGAAGCAATAAGGTGAAGTACGATGATCTCATCGGACATGAAAACACACGAACATGACGAATTTGCACAACATATCCTCTTTTCCCCATGTCATGTAAAGCTTTTATACTTTACGAAAAATCAATCAGTTCTAATCTAAAAAAGATGTGGCTTTAGACATTACAAATCTAGCTGAAAATTAGTAGGATATCTATCATTGTAAATCATTTTGTCGTTGCAGTAATAACTAGACTCTGTCGTTGTAAAGGATAAGTGTCGTGTTGAGAACTCGTACCCTGTTACGGCACATTTTGGTAAACTGCACATTTTGGTGAATTACCAAAATGTACAGTTTACCAAAATGTGCCGTAACTTTGTTACGGCACATTTTGGTATCTGCACATTTTGGTAAATTTACAAAAATATGCAGGACATACACGGCACATTTTGGTAACTTTCTGCTCCTCCACAATTATCACAAAAACAAATTGTAAGTGCAGTTTGTCTTTGTCCCCACCGAATGAGTTCGGTAACCTTAAAAGGTCGTGTCACACCTTTCTCGGCAAGCTACACGGGCTTATTGCGAGTAAGGTTTTTTCCAGCACGCAGGAAAATTTTCTCGCCCGTAGTTGCCCGGAGCTTTGCAGGCAATTCCGATTTATCCGCAGCCAAGTTTTGAGCAGCACCTCGCAGGCAACTCCCACGCAGGTAGGCCTACTTTGCATTCTCCGTATGCGGCCAGAGCTACCAAGACTTTTGCCATCTCTTCAGATGAATTTCTGAGTTGCCAGCTCCCACGCGCCTGGCACGCAGGTCACACAGAATACCCGCAAGAAGAACATAAGTAGCACGCATCCAGCAAGTAAGACACATGCACAATTCGCCTAAATCCTTGTCCGCCCTCAGAAATTGTCCGGTATGCTGGAAAATCCTCACACGCAACAAGCCCGCGTAGCTTGCCCGCGTAGCTTGCCCGAGAAGGTGTTGACAAGGCCTCGGAGGCGACTACAGGTGAGATATGTGCTACGTACTGTTATGTGTAGGTCATGGGGGGGGGGTGGACCTCCGGGTAGTAAAATTGTTCTTCTCAAGTCGTACGCAAGGCTTGCCCGGAAAGATGTGACACGGCCTGTAAGGCCGCGTCGCACCTTTCCGGGCAAGCTACGCGGGCTTGTTGCGAGTAGGGATTTTTCAGCATGCAGGAAAATTTTCTCCGGGCGGACAAGAATGTTTGCGAATTTCGCACTTGTGTGCTATTTGCTAGACGCGTTCTACTTACATTCTACTTGCGTGTATTCCGTTTGACATGCGTGAGAACTTTGAAACAGATCCATTTTCTGTTACGAGTGACTTACAGGTACTGCGAAGTACCTGCGTTGGAGTTGTCTGCAAGGTGCTGCCGGTAAGGGTCTCCTACTGGTGTTCTGCGTGTATCCCCGCGTCTCACTCGGAGCATATTTTGAATATGCCCTTAGCGGCAGCACCTCGCAGGTAACTCCAACGCAGGTACCTCGCAGTTCCCGTATGCGGCCAAATTAATGACATTCTGTGGGTTTTTAGTTCAGTTACCAAAATGTGCAGATTGTCAAAAATGTGCAGGCAAATCCACTTTTAACTGCACATTTTGGTAACAGTTGATCCTGTCAGGTATAGGTGCACTATATCAGCACATTTTGGTAAATAACCAAAATGTGCAGCTACCAAAATGTGCCGTAACATACCCCCTGACGAAGTTGGAATTTCTACACTAAAAGATAATCAAGAAATGACGGTATTGTCTTTAGGAAAGGGGGTTTAGATTGAAATATTCTGGCGTGCAATGTCATAGGCTTCCTCATTCAATCTCTCCATGAAATGTCTCGAAATTCATTTGCTGTCATCACAGTTACAATTCGTTAAAATCTCATGTCTAGATCTATAGACATGGCCAGACTGAGCAAAAAAGGAAACAAAAAAAGAATTACCGTATTCCAAGAAGGAAACGTCCTTTAACTCTTCCAATTCAAAGTCCGTCCAGTGCAGACATCTATAACCATTTTCTGTGTACCGCGCAGCTCCCCTATAATCCGTGCCATTGGTACCTTCGAAATAACAGCCTGCTCTCTCTGAGTAAAAAAACAAAACAAAAACAAAACAAACATGCACATTCACAACAAAAACTAGAACAACACATGACAGATCAGTACCTTTGCAAATAGAGATCAAATAAATGTCGTGTCTACAATCGCGATTGCCTGTGTTAAACTGACGGTAGGATTTGTGTATGAGGTATGTGTATTTTTCAAATCAATATATCGGTTGACAACAGTTTTCCCTATTGACCGATTCTGTGACGCGCTATGTGTATTTTTAGCATAGGCGCAGCCATAGTGGGTGTATCAGCAGACCCCCCCCCCCCTCCGCACTCCCCCACCCCTCTCCCTACATTAGCACGCGCGCAGAATGAAAAACTGCTTTAGCCAATGGGCGTCTCGTACTGAGTGCGCGAATGCTTGCTTAGTGCGCGAACCTTTGTTACAAGTGCGTGATAGACATGTTGCCCCGGGGTGGGGGAAAGCAGGGGGGGGGGGGGGTCGCTGATACACCCTCTATGGCTGCGCCCTGTGCCGTAAAATGTCTGCTGCCCTCAACGAACCCGAATCGGTCAATACTGAACTTGAAAAATGACTCAGGTGTCATTTCAGAGTGGTGGTCTAGTGTATTTTGTAGACCGAAGTTGCTGTGGAACACTCCCTGTAATCCTGCTAACAAAATTTGTTCATGAATCACTTTCCCTGATCAATGGACCACTCATTGTTTGTTTCAATTACAGTTTCTCCATGTACAGGTGTGTACAACAAGGCCAAACGTGATTCCGATAGTGAAAAAAGCTAACACACCCACACATACACACACACATACATAAGACAAATCAAACGAGGTCTCGCCTCAAATTAAACGGCAAATACAACGAAACACAAACGACTGCAGAGGTAATAGGGACGAAGGAAAATTGTTTTGATCATTGTGATGGTATTTACATTTTTATTGAAATAATCGTTGTAATTCTATCTTTTCCTATCAACATTGTAATGTTATGCTTACCTGTTCTGTCTTTTATTTAAGTCACTCATCAACATTCATCAACGCTCATTACAGCTCCATTGAAATAAATACTAAAAACGAATTTCATTATTAAATCAAACGATACGGTCATGATTACCATTACACAGTGGGATATCGCAGTACTCTCTCCATCCGTATGTTGAATAACACTGTGGCAGAATCCTGTCATAATAGAATTGACATTGCGTGCTGTCCGGATCGTCTGAAATGAAGAGAAACAACAAAGACTATTCAAAACCCTCAGATTTTTAATCGATGGAATCATCTTGAAAATAACCACTGAACATCAGAAAGATATTTCGCTGAATTCTAGAAATGCTTTGACCGTTAGGAATGTCATGTGCTTTTCTCCCGTCCATCTTCAGAAAAATAAAGGAAGATGAATTAGCCAGGAGAGTTTCTACGCTCAGATATGATGGATTCGATGATGCAGACTGAAACAGGTCGAGGAGGTCGTTATCGAGACAGTAATAGGGAGCTTTAGATTTTAGACGCGCGGACGTTCAGAGGGGAAAAAACATGATCTGAGCGTGCGCAGAAGCGTGCGTCAACTTGACCCGCGCTACTACGCACGCTCAGATCATGTTTTTTTTTTTCCCTTCGAACGTCCGCGCGTCTAAAATCTAATGCTCCCTAATAATTCAACACGGAGAACCCCACCCTCTATAGAGCTTTACACGAAAATCCGAGATTAGAAGCTGGACGGTGATTGCCTAGCAATGCACCATCAAGGGTGGGGTTTTCCAGTTTGTTTGTTTGTCTGTTACAGTTCCATCCGACAAGATGGCTTAATAGCTTATATTCAGCTGCACAAGCTGGTCTTCCATGGGGTCTAGCGAAGTGAGCCAGGGCCACTTTCACCGGGTTATGCAATCTGCTCTTTATGACGAATGAATGAAGCGGGAAAATTTACGTGCATGAGTTGTTACACTTAAAATTGCCCAATTAAACTTCGGAGTTGAACCCGGGTCCCTTGGATCTGGAGGCAGACACGTATGGCTCGCCATTTGCCCAATAATTCCGAAAAATTTAGTTTATCAGTCTATAAACTAAGTTCTTCGAGAGAAACTCTGTTTATCGAGCAATAAACTAAGTTAACTAGGTTTATCGCGATAAACTTAGTTTTTTAGTCGATACGCGGAGTTTCTCTCGAAAAATTGAGTTTATCGACTGATAAACTAAGTTTTTCGGCGATGAACTCAGTTTATCGCGATAAACTATGTTTTTCAGTCGATAAACTTAGTTTATCAACCGATAAACTTAGTTTATCGATAATCAGAGTTATTCAAGATTTGTCAGTAGTGGGCGCTTTGAGCTTTGAATAGTGTTGCCAGAGTGGCTCTGAGCGTTGCCACTGCTCGTGGTCGTGTACAGGACCAGTTCATAGAGGATTTACCGCATCCTATTTTAAGGCTTGACAGACAATGTGCACTTTGTGTCGGTTTGCGTTAACGTTTCACGTGGGATGCCGTCGCGACTACTGGGTACTGTAGTCGCAAGTCTGCGGCTAGTGCGTGGCACTGCGTGCCAAACTCCACGTCCTAATCCTGCATCTAATTTCGAGCGTACTAGCGCCCCCTTTCGCCAAAGCTGAAATAACCATGATTCTCGATAAACTTAGTTTTTCGCTTGACAAACAGAGTTTATCATTAAACTTTGTTTATCAAGCGATAAACTAGGTTTATCGAGAAAATCTGTTTATCGAGCGAAAAACTCTGTTTATCGAGTGAAAAACTAGGTTTATCGCGATAAACTTAGTTTTTTAGTCGATATGCAGAGTTTCTCTCGAAAAATTGAGTTTATCGACCGATAAACTAAGTTTATTGGTCGAAAAACTAAGTTTATCGGCGATAAACTGAGTTTATAGGAATTATTTGGCAAATGGCGCGCCATAGACGCGCTACCTATTGCGCCAATTCACCTCTCTTCTGTTGAATCTAATCTTGACAGTCCAGTAAAAGATAAAGGTGTGCCGATTTAAAGACAGAAGGTAAGCATGCCTGATCAATACTGAAGTTGACAATCTGTGAGTTAAAGGGATCGTATAGTTTTGGTTGAGACCTAACTTCAGGTTTCTAACATTTTTGGTGAGATAATGAGAAACCTCTTATGAAATATAAAAAAGCATATACACTGTAATTCAATGATGAATTCAACGTTTATTTGATGAAAGTTGGTTTTGAAATGGCTGAGATATCCAAAACAGAGCGATCCTAATAAAATGTGGGACCCACCTTTTGTTACGATCGCTTTGTTTTACATTGTTTTTGGACATTTCAGCCGTTCCTAACCCAATTTTCATCAAATAAACCTGGAATTCCTCTTAAAATGGTATGCTCTGTACTATTTCATGAGTGTTTTCTTGGTATCTCACAAAAAAGTTAAAAGCCCAACTCTCATCTCCACCAATACTATACCACCCCTTTAACGGAGGCTAAAACAGAGGAGCAGTCCCTAAATCAAAAGAATAGTGTGGACAGGTCATGTTGACAAGTGGGCGGTGAGTTGGCTCAGTCGGGAGAGTGTCTGCCTGTATGGAAACAGGAGTCCGTCAAAAACACGGATATACGACGCGTAATATTCGAATAACGACACGACGTAATTATTTACGTCGCGTCGCAATTCGAATTACTACGCGACGTACATCCGTGTTTTTGACGGGCTCCTGCTTCCTTATGCCTCCGACCCAAGCGACCCGGGTTCGAACCCGAGTCTGGACTGAACAATGTTGTGTGTATAGCAAGAAGCAGCACATTCTGTCCCTCGGATAGGACATAAAATTGAGGTCCCGTGTGCGAGGGAGTCTAATCTCATGCACGTAAAAGATCCCGCTTAATTCATTCATCGCAAAGAGCAGGGTGTTTTATCCGGTGAAGTGGTCCCGCCTCACATCCAACTGGACCCCATGGAAGACCAGCTTAGCATATAGCTGAATGTGGGCTATCCAGCCATCTTCTCAGATGGAAAATGAACAACAAAGAAAAAACAAGTGTTGGCTAGCAGTCTACACTTAGAGCGGAGAAGTGATTGTATTTGACCAGGAGTACGATTATAGGCTGAATCGTTTCTGGAGATGCCGATGTTCAGGTTCAGGCGTAGTTAAGTCAGGAGTGAGACTTTCCTGAATCTTCAGTGTGATCTTACGACACTTAGAGCGGAAAAACTGAATAAATCTTTGGGCCATTCCTTCGCTATTTGCATTTTTTGGAAAAGGGGGAGGGGGTTGGGGTTCTGTTTCTGGTTCAAAAGACTATTAGCCATAAAGAAGAATTTCTTGGAGTCATTTCCGCAGTTTTCGATAAGTCCAACAAAGTTAGAGCTCTTTCCCGTTTGATGAGGTAGTTCACGAGATCCCGTTGTACTCGGAATAACTCTCGGCCGACGTAACATAGACGCTCAGGCGGCCTACGCTATCTCTTGTCGCACCACGGGTTGTCTTTACTTTTTTTAATCCGTGGTTTGATATTATCATCGATGCATAACTTCAATCTCTTAGTGAAAATACAAGACAGTGAGCGCACTGGAGACCAGTCCAAATCAGTTTAGCGTTCTTTTTAAAATGCGAAGATTTTT
Organism: Diadema antillarum; assembly: GCF_040938485.1. Taxonomy (NCBI): domain Eukaryota; kingdom Metazoa; phylum Echinodermata; class Echinoidea; order Diadematoida; family Diadematidae; genus Diadema; species Diadema antillarum. The sequence goes on from NW_027271621.1 coordinate 922,535, forward strand.
ATCTGTGAATTTATACCTGGGGAACGTGGTAATTGCATGTGAAAGGATGCCTGTTGGCAAATGGGCGAATACTGCATGGGTAATGATGAGAAATATGTCATATAAAATACCGGTTTTAATGGCTGTGGATAAATTCGTGATAATATCATCGAAAATTTGTGTGGAATTATCCGTTATTCTTGTGGGTTTTTGCAACAAGTGGCAATAAGGATGAGGACAAAAATACATCTAAGTAATAAGCTGTTTTAAACAAAGACTGTGCAAATATGGAAGATTTAATACCGACCTCTTCATATAGGATGAAAACATGTTTTTACTACATGCAATGAGGTTGATATCATAATCTGACATTATTACACAGTCTTTGTTTGCGGTACGAAGAGACATTTTATTCCGGATTACTTTTATTGAATTCATTTGAATTCGATCGAGATGGTCAATATAATGTACAGTGTCATTTATAATAGATGTACAGGTATCATGTTTTATAGAATATTCCATGAATTTTGGAATACATGTATATAATGCAACGTCACACCCCCCCCCCCCCCCCCCCCCCCGTTGTTGCTGTTGTTGTTGTTGTTTATTTTTACAATGAGTTGATGACCTGGCAGTGATTACACATTACTGTATGAATCAGAAGACCAGCTTATCTAGTCGTTGTTGTTTTTCTTCTCAGTGAACTTGTGTCTTTCAGGATAGAAAAATCACACCAACCTACCTTTCCAAGGTGGCCAATTTACGCAGGAATGACCACAGCCCGAGTAATGCGTGCAGTACTCGGAAACGTTGCCGTAGTATTCCGTCGCATTTAGACCACTAATGCAGTCCCACTGAGCGAAATCTGCCAGATAAACAACATTCATGGGTCTTTCTTTAAAAGGAAAGAAAATATGGGAAAATGATAAAGAACTCAATGTCTCTCTCAGGATTCCACCGGAGAATATTCTATTCTAAACGGGATGGGGTTAGGGAGGGGGTGGGGGTGGGGAGGTGAAGTAGGCTACCATTAACAATTGCCTCCCGGCCTCCCCGGTCACTAGCCCCACAAATATAGACATTAGCATTTACACATTGGTGGTAAAGGTTTCGATCGTGAAACAAACTACATTTTCTCTGCTTTCATAAAGTAAGAAGAATGCACAACATTTTGAAAAATACAAATCAAAGCAAACGTTCATGGTTTACATTAAAACCTTGACAGTTATATACGTGGTCACGATCTATCTCTTGAAATTGAAGAGTGCTAATTCGGTCTATTTGCCTGTCATGACTCGACAAGGGAAGGGATACGGAGGGCACAGATGTGGATATGGCATAACTGACTCTTCTTTATCAAAAAAAAAACCCAACAACAACAACAATCAATGTAAAAGATCAAAATGCTTAGGTAATTTCGTTACGTCGTTATGTCAGTCATATATCCCTATGTCAGGTCTTTGAAAGTGGTCTGTCTTGTAGAGATCCAGACCCACACGGACCTACACTAATGAGACATAGTCCCGCAGAGCTTGTTTGGGGCGTTCAATTTCATTTTTAGATGATTAATTTCCAATTTCATGCAATCAATTTAATGAAGGAAACATAGGTTACAGTTCGTTATTCCGGAGGTTCGTTATTCCGAAGGTTCATTAGTCCGAAGGTTCGTTAATCCGAAAATGTGATAAGGTTTGTTATTCCGAAAGTTCATTAATTCAAAAATAAAATAAGGTTCGTTATTCCAAAGGTTCGTTGATCCGAACATGAAATAAAGCTTGTTTTTCCGAAGGTTCGTTAGGGATCTTATTTCGTTGTCGGATCAACGAACGTTCGGAATAACGAACCCTAGTTCAGTTTCGGATTAACGAGCCTTCAGAATAGCGAACCCTAGTTCATTTTCGGATTAATGAAACCTTGGGAATAATGAACCTTTGGAATAACGCCACAAATGTTCCGATTAACGAACCCTTTTTCATTTTCGGTTTAACGAACCTCTAGGTGTAGGGAATTGTGTTTTCGGGATTAACGAACCTTCGGAATAACTAACGGCACCCGGAAATAAAATAGATTTTAGAAGAATGGGGCAATGGAGTGAAGGTGGAGGCAGAAAGGGGCGAAAGTTTCTTAAAAACAAGCAAAGAGGTATGCACACACAGGCATATAATGCATTCAATTATGTTTAATGCTTCTGTATAGTTCTGTGTTCATGCACTCTTTTTTTTTCATTTCAAGAAATTCTAATTAGACCCTGTGAGGTCCAATCAGCATAGCATCTAAACAACACCTTGACAAATTAATCTTATTCCTTGATGACACCGCACTTTATAAAAAAAAGGACAACGCCCCAACACTAACCATACAATGCGTCAATTTAATGACAAACTGACACACAACAATCTCACATACTCCTGCAAAAGTAAACCAAACAACAAACATTGACAAACAAGACGATGTTCCTGTATTCAGTTTCAATGTAGTCAACATTGTTTTTTCGAAGGTGTCAAGAAACCTTTCCTATTATGCTCGTTTGTATATACAGGCACATCATGATGTGCATGTGTATGGCTGTCATTTTACCCTCGTCATGCTCGTGAAGTTCACATCTAAAATGAATAGGGAGAGTGAGAAAGGCACACATACACGGCCCCAAGTTAACTAAATGCGAGATTTTATTCTTTTAAATTGAATGCACTTATTTAGAACATGGCTACCTTTTTAACGAATTTGAACGACCGACGAGATTTCGTCGCCGGCTTAAAGTGGGGTTCCCACTATCACGATTGGCGTCACGGTTCAAATCGTGGTCTTAATCGTGGAGTACTCGTGGTGATCTAATCAGATCATATCAGATCTTGAAGTCGATCGCAGTAATCGCGACATTCGTGGAAAAAATTTGGACGGTTCAAAATGTTCCACGATTAGCGGTCATCGCATCAGATCATGTTAACAAATCGTAAAAGATCGCATCTAATCGTGACTTTTAATGGTGGTTATCGCAATCAATCTTAGACCCACTGCTGCCTCCACCATACCCCTCACAGTGTCAGGCTTCTGCTTTATAGAGTTCTAAGGAGACATCTGAATTTGCTGGCAAGGATCCCGAAGCCATTTTCCATCACTCTCCTCCCCCGTGAGGGTCTGTAATTGAATATCCTCTCTTCACTGGACATCTTTCTTCTGCTGTACGGCTTCATGAGGAACTTCCTGAGTGCAAAGGCGCCATCACCAAGAATGAAGAAGGGCATGTCTTGGAGATCATCAGAGCTTGTAGTCAGTGGGAATGCTGGGGGGAGTCCTAGGACTTCTCGTTCCAAAAAGTTGAACAGCCTAGAGTCACCAAATATCTGAGCATCTGACATGTGCCTTTTTCCACCAAATTTGATCCACACAAACTTGTAATCTACCTCTACAAGAGCGAGCAATGGTATCGAAAAGCAACCTCTGTAATTGTAGAAGAGGCTACCAGTGTGGGATGACTTTTTGATAGCAATATGTTTGCCATCCAGAGCCCCAACTGCGTGGGGGATATTCCATGTCTGCTTAAACTGGCTGGCAGCGGCTCTCCAGGATTCAGGAGTCACAGGTGGGCTGAACACCTCATCTTTGTGTGCTTTCGGAATCATCTTCGAGATGCCGGAAACTCTAAACCTGAAGGCGTACGCAAAAGACCAATAGCTGTCACCTGTTGCAGGGTGCCTCAGTGTCACTGCCAGTTTCAGTCCAGGTGAAAGAGGTTGCTTGAAAGTGGTGTGTTCCCTCTCTATTGCTGGGGTTACCCTGTGCAAGACTTCATTGAAGAGCCGTGGTGTAAGCCTTGTGTAGTTTTGGAAAGTTACTGGATCATCCAGTCTCAACTGGGTGTCTGTAGAAGGCTGGCGAAGTGACCAAACTGTTGTCTCATTCCCTCTGCGAGCCACGGTCGTACCCAGAACTGCCTTTCTGCAGCTCTCCTGACCTTTCGTGGTTTGGGTTGTGGCTGGTCTAACTGCTCATCTTCTTTCTGTAAGAAAAAGTAACACTGTGACACCGCAAGTGTTACGTTGTCTTCCTCAAGTTCTGTCATTTTCAGGGTCTGCTGGTTGGGATGTTAACTCCGTAGAAGTTTTAGTAACAAGGAAGTCCGTGGTCAGTGGGGCTGTATTTATAGCCGTCAGGGTCCAAGCGTGGCTCAAATCATCTTTATCCGGACGTGTCTGCACTTAAGCGGGGTTCCCACTATCGTGCGATCCATTGCGAGCGCCACGATTGGACATTCGTAACTGATCGTGGAAAATTTGTTCAACTCGTCTGAAACTTCACGTTTGGATACGAGGTTATGCGAGTCAATACGTGTTGGTTCGCTGGGATGCGATATGGTCACGATTGGTCTATTTCAAGCAATACGATCTGTCACGATGTGGTCTCCGATTTAAATATGACCCGATAGGATTGTCCCGATTGAGTCTACGATTGGTTTCGATCTAACACGATCATTACGATCGAGATCCCCGATCTGGTGCGTGCAGCTGTGTTCTGATACGTTCCAGTACGAATACCGCGAAGCAATGCGGGCTGTTGAGATAAGATACGATATCTTTCACGATCGGGATCAAAAGCGACTCGATTTAAGGCGCGATTGGACCCGAATGGGAATATTATAGTCCGACTGACAATGTCTTTCATTATTTCTCTAACTTCTTAAGAGTGATTAGGCCTATTTATCCACAACCATTGATGATGGCAAGGGTTGACTGAGGATGACGACAACGTGACCTTTGCAATATTGCGAATGACAATTACGTTATCATCAGAGAGAAAGCAGCGCCTATATAGGCCAGCCACAACGTCAGAAATTCCCTTTTCTAATTCAACCTAAAGATTATTGAATCGACATGCTCGGCCTCAGCACCCCCCTCCCCTTAAAAAAAACAAACAAAAAACAACTGCATACGCAAGATCAAATCATTGCCCCCCCCCCCCCCCACACACAAAAAAAAGAAAAAAGATAAAGACAAATGTTTTGCCTTCCTTTGAAACACATGAAGAAAATATGAAATGGAAGCTTAAAGAGAGGATTGGATCTTTTTGAATGCTGACATTATTATGTGTTATAGGCTCAGTATAAGAAAGTTGACCGAACTTAGTATTGTTTATGTGTTTGATTTCATATTCGCATAGTACGTATATATGCCTTTCTATTTCAAAATGTCGTTATCTCATGGGGTATTGAAAGTTTGGTGGGTTTAGCTTGATAAATAGTTTTTTTCAACAACGTTTAACAAAACCGATATACACACAACAGAAAAGTAACTCCCCTAATATCACTTTTTAACCCAAAATAAGTTTGAAGCAAAATTATTTCGCAGGGGTATTGTTACACGTCTTATCAACTAACCTCTATGTGAAAAATGACAATAGTGACAATGGTCACTTTTCAAAAGTCACAAAAGTTTTCGTGGGGTATGAGAAACATTCTGCTTTCAATAGTGTTATTTTAGGATTCATTGTGCCAGCCCTCCCCTATTCAATCTCAAAAGTACAGTTTTGCAGTTTTTGCTCCATCTTTAAAGTGTACATGCTTACTCAATGAAGACACAACTACTCTTTCTTATCCTCACTTGACATGGGCTGCTAGATCTTGGCTGCATCATCTGACAACAATCCTTAACTAAATGGATTTTGCAGTTTAATAAGAGTAGACACAGCTATTTTCCTCTAAAAACCAAACCACAAAAAAAAAAAGAAAACATGAAAATTGTTACAATAGATGTGAAGGGGTCAAATGATGGATGATGAAACAACAACAGCGATTGATAATTATATACACAAGAAACAATACTTTACCCCCCCCCCAAAAAAAAAAAAAAAAAAACCCAAACAAACAAACAACCCAACAACAACAATTACTGTAGTATAGTTATAAAAAGTAATCAAATTTGCCTTTGATGTGTGCTCACTCATGCACGATTCAGGAAATCATTCTCATTTTTATACTGACCTTAGTCAATACGTGCAGACATACCACAGTCATTATAGTTTTGCTATTTTTTTTTGTTAAAAAATTACCCCAAATTGATTACGGGGAACTCCGTTTTTGTGCGTCTGTGTTATGGTAAAACAATGTATAGTGATAATAATGATATGTATGAAAATACATAATACAAAATACGTACGATCTTGGAGCAAAATAAGGGCAAATATAAAAAAAGAAGAATGAATATATGTATATAAGTAGGAGGGAAGTGAAAAAGTCGATCCCGATCAACACGATTAAGAAGTACGATTAGATGAGATTTGCTGCGTTTTGATGCGATCCAAGACAACCTGATGCGATGATCTCGATCAACGATTAATCGTGTTAATCGTAGAAAATTTTTGAACCGTCCAAAATTTTTCTACGATTAATGCGATTGCCACGACTGACGTCAAGATCTGATAAGATCACCACGATTCCTTCACGATTAAGACCACGATTTCAATCGTGGCGCCAATCGTGATAGTGGGAACCCCGCTTTACAGATCTGGAACCCTGATCGTTATGATCGTGTGAGATCGGGACCCAATCGGCGAGTCAATCGGGATAATCGTATTGTATAGTATCAAAGCGGGAAACCAGATCGTGGCAGATCATATTGCTTGAAGCGGGGTTCCCATTATCACAATTGGCGCCACGATTGAATTTGTGGTCTTAATCGTGCAGCAAGCGTGATGGTCTTATCAGATTGTATCAGATCTTAAGGTCAATCGAGGCAATCGCGTTAATCGTAGGAAAATTTTGGACGGTTCAAAAATTTTCTACGATTAACACGATTAGTTTTTGATCGTGATCATCGCATCAGATCGTCTAGGATCGTATCCAAACGCAGCAAATTTCTTCTAATCGTGCTTCTTAATCGTGTTGATCGGGATCGACTTTTTCACTTCACTTCCGCTTATTATCATTATTATTTTTTGCCCATTTGCCCTTATTTTACTCATAAACTAATTTATTTTGTATTCTGATAGGTGGTAGCCTGCATCTTTAGATTATCATTTCCAAACGGTAAATTGTATGACGGTGTGGGGTTTAATTGTCGTAATTTTTAAGGTACATTATCAAAATCATATTTTTAATGATTTCATAAAATGAAAGTTGTATTACAGATTTTTAGATGTTTTCATACATTATGTTAATGATGTTCTCATTAATGAGTTGTTATTACCATTATACAGACACACAAAACGGGATATGGGATAACTTATGTAACGAAAACAAAAAATGAGCAAGAATAAAATGGCAATTGTATGTCTGCACGTATTGACTAACGTCAATTACAAAGATGAGAATAATTTAATGAATCGTGCTTGAATGGGTACATATCAAAGGCAAATGATTAATTTTTAAAAGTATGTTACAGAGTATTTTTTTGGGGGTGCAGTATCCTGCTGTTTGTGTATTGTACATAGTAATTAAGAGTTGTTGTTTCATCAGCCATCGTTTTACCCCTTTGCATCTATTTTGCCACTTTTGAATGTCTTTTTTTGTATGTTTGGTAGAGCAAAATTTTAGAGGAAAATGGTTATTTTCAACTCTCATTATTACTGCAAATTTAAAAGTGACCATTGTCGTGGATGTGAGATCACCCGTATGATTATGACAATGAAGATCACTCTTATTATTTTTCACAGTTATTTATTCAATAAGTGTAGCAATATACCCCTGCGAAATAATTTTGCTTAAAACCTCCTTTTTTGTTAGAAAGTGACATCATTTTGATTAGGGAGTCACTTTTCTGTTATGTGTGTGTATCAGTTATGTTAAACATTGTTAAGTAAAACACTAAATCAAGCCGAATAAACCATACTTTTGATAACCCATGAGATAAAGACATTTTGAAATAAAAAGGCATATGATACATACACTTTGCGAATATGAAATCGAACACATAAGCAATACTATCCATTCGGCCAACTTTGTTATATCGAGCGTATATAACACATAATACTATGTTAAACAACATTCAAAATGATCCCATCCTCATTCTTAGCTTCCATTTCATCATATAATTATTTTCTTCATGTATTGGAGAGAAAGGTCATTTTGTCTTGCTGTTTTTTTTTTTTTGGTTTTTTTTTTTTCTGGGGAAGAGGGGTAATCATCTGATCTTATGTATACAGTATTTGGGTTCGTTATTTCATTCTTTTTTGTGAGGGGGGAGGGTGAGCATGTCGATTTAATAATCTATTGTTTTCTTTACGTTTAATGTTAGACGAGGGAATATCTGAGGTTATGGCTGGCCTGGGTGCTGCTTTCTCTCTGATAACATAATCGTCATTACTGCAATACTGCGAAGGTTACGTTGTCATCATCGTCAACCTGTCAAGCCTTGCCATCATCAATGGTTGTGGATAAAATTAATAGGCCTAATCAATCCCGATCGTAAAAGATATCGTATCTTATCTCAGCAGCACGTATTGGTTCGCGGTATTCGTATCGAAACGTATCAGTACGTTGCTGCACGTACCAGATCGGGGAAATCCAATCGGGGAAAGCCAATCGTGAACTCAATCAGGACAATCCTGTCGGATCGTATTTGAACCGCAGACCAGATCGTGACAGATCGTATCGCCTGAAATAGACCAATCGTGACCATATCGCATCCAAGCGTACCAACACGTATTGACTCGCATAACCTCGTATCCAAACGTGAAATTTCAAACGAGTTCAACAAATTTTCCACGTTCAGTTACGAATGTCCAATCGTGGCATTCGCAATGGATCGCACGATAGTGGGAACCCCGCTTGAAATAGACCAATCTTGACCATATCGCATCAAAGTGCACCAACTCGTATCGACTCGCATCAATTCGTCTCCAAACGTGAAATTCACATGATTTGAACGAAACTTCCACGATCAGTTACGATTGGACAATCGTAGCGTTCGTAACGGATCGCACGATAGTGGGAACCCCGCTTTGAATGAATACAAAATACTCATTGCTGAAATGCATGCTCCAACCTTAGATTTAAATGACGCAAATGAACAATATTGATTGCTCCGATATATAGTGCATTTGAATGACCAGATTTTGAATTGGATCGTTGATTGCTGGGAGCGTGGAATGCGTGAAACTGAATGCTCGGTTTTTTTTTTTTTTTTTTTTTTTGTTAAATATGAAACACCGATCTGGTGTCAAATATCCGGTGCTCATTTATGGTGTTAGACTAACACCTCTTGCTGTCATTTCAAAGTATAAAATTGTTTTTTGAATAGTTTCTTAGTTATTGTTCTTCTTATTGATTTTGAACTTCAACAAGACAATCAAAAATTTTCCGATAAAGTACTTGATTTTTGAAAAAAAAAGAGGTGTAAACACATTTACACCACAGTAACACAAGTTGGTGTAGTCTCCTTTTGAAGCTGGACGGGTGTTATACCATTGACAATAACACCAGCAGTATCAAATCATCACCATGCTGTGTCATTGTTGAATTAACACCAGCGCAGTGTCAATATACCACCAGCTACAGTGAAATGAGAAAGGGCCTCGTGAACACTTTTCAACACCATAAAAACGTACTTTCTACACCTGTCGGTGTGGTCCTCTATTGACACTTGATCGGTGTTAGATTCAACACCCATGGTGTTAAATCTAACACCGCTCTTTTCGCAGTGTGCATATTGACAACTATTTCACTTTCGTTACTTTACCAACCATTGTATATGATGTATCCTTACTGTAAGTTTTTGATAATTGCTTACTTTGTATGAAACGTATATGTATCATTTTTGTCACTGAAGAAAGTGAGATTTACGTTTATACATTATTCCATTGTGAAAAAACGAAATAGATTTGAACTGACCTGAATAGGAACTTGAATAATAAAGATTATGAAATTGACCAGGAAAACCTATATCCGAAAATACTATGAGAAACATAGTTATTGGTTCAAAATTGTCAGGACAAGGGCACAACACTAATGTTAAGATCGATCCCTAATCTAAAAAAAAAAAAAAAAAGAGGGGGGAGAAGAGCACCGATATATCATTCTATCTCAAATTGTGTCGATAACAGATAGACCTATATACTGATTATCATTATCATGTAATTGTTATCATTGTTATCAATAGTTTTTCCCGCCCAGTTTCATCAGATTTGCATTCGAATTAATGAAAAGCGTTCAAATTCAAGCGATTTGGGTCACTGCGTTCTACTCTGACGGTTCATTTCAATTTTTTTGAGAATTCACTTCCGTTTCATCTCAATCTGTTTAGATAGTAAGTCATTCAATTAAAGGAGGAATTTATTCAATTTATCAACCTAAAGTTAGCGTTTAATTTCTCACCACCTGTTACGGGTCAACAGCCAATTGCCGCCAAAGATCAGTCGGCCTGATGGAGAGGACGTGAAACGTCGCTATGCTCCAAATTACAAGTACGGCCAGTTGACTAGATGTACTGATATAATTCTTGATTGCGCTCGTTTTAATTTTCCACGTGAATGAATCCTTATTCACATTATTATAATCTTTTGATAATATTTTTTTTCTGTTTTAGTACCGAAATATCTCACTAATTTACCTCTTCAGTAGAATGGGTTTCACACTACTTAATGAATGCATTTCTTTCTCTAAGCTGTAGAAAATATAAAGATAGTATGTGATTGCTCATCTGTGACTATCAAGAGCTTTAGACTGCATTAGATCACTCTGTACTACCCCGATGTGTCAATATGTCTTTATTATCGACAGGAGGCAAAGTCAACATTCAACGAAGCAAAAGAAGTGAGACACTCAATGCAATAACACTATATTATTGAAAAGTTAGTAAAAAACTAATGAACACTCTGAGGCCCATTTCGTAAAAGATTTTAGGGTAGCAACTCTTGCTGGAATGCCAACTTCGCATAGCAACAACCAACCAGGAAGCTGGATTTTTGTCATTACCATGATAATTACCACGGCAATCGTTCTTTATGCAAATTATTAAGATGTTACTCATGTGATTATATCACAGATGTATTGTATAACTGATGAAAATGATAATAATTGTTGAAAGTATACTACCATTACTTTGTACTTTGTTAATGAAATTGCAGAAAGTTTATGTATTTGAAAAAGAAAATGGCATAGAGAGAATAAATCAAATCAAATCAAATCAAATCAAATTAATTGGCATTCCAGCAAGAATTGCGATCATATCAACTTTTTGTGTAATGGGGCCCTGGTGTTTCTTGTTGCAAAATCGATTTTACAGGACTTTATGCGACTACAAAAGTAAGACAAAAATGAAATGTAATAATTTACCGAGTCCGAAGAAGCTGAGCAAAACAACGCCACACAACAACGGATCCAAGGTCATTCTGGCATGATTTCTTGAGCCTGGACCTATAGATCCTCACTGCCCAGTCGGGGGAGAAAAATCCTGTGGTACGAGTGTGATTATAAAGTGGTAGGTAAGTACGTGTTCAGCTCTCCGACAGCAATGTGAAAAAGCACTTTGCATCTCGCTTTTATACAGATACCATGTGTCCACTGGTTGGCTCTCTAAATCATCGCATCGTTACCATTTCTCTCTCCCCATTCGAGGATGTTATACCAACGAGTGGATGCGTAATCGGAATCCGCGAATGAGAAGGCTTCAGATCTGACAACCCAATTTTTCAAGAGGCATAATTACCTGGCGATAGTCAACGTATAAGGGATTGCCTGCATCTCATAGAAATGGGATGATTGGGTGTTTAAGCAGTGATGTGTAGCGTTGAATAATTTGTAGAATTCTATGAAAAAAGTTTTCAACATTAAAGAAACAAATATTGATATCATTCTTAACGCCACATTTATCATTGTCGCTTTCATAATCGCTTTAATTCTGTAGTAAGTGCTACGATTGTTTATGTATGATTTTCACATTATTATTGCTGCTTATGATAATAATACTTGTGAAACATAAAGATATCTCGCAGAGCCCACGAAATCTTGCATAAACTTGAAGGACACATAACAGGTTAGTATACATTATTTATGGACTGTTCCGATTCTTCACATTGGCAGTGTGAACTAATGACACAACCTATCGTGTGATTGTGATATATATAATCATATGTATATATTTTTGGTAAATTTAGAAAATACATGGTACTTTTTAGCCTGACATGTTTTGCAGGCTTGTACACTTAAAAATTATCATGAATAATAGCTGAAATGAATGAATAAATGATTTCTACAAAACAATCAATAGTCTTTGATAAGCAGACACGCTTTGTAACACTTTCATTTTATTTCATATGTTCATTTCAAACGCAATTTGAAATAGACAAAATCGATACAAAATTGCGATCAAGCAAAATGCTAAAATGTAAAGTGCAATAAGTTTTATGTCTTTAACGACAAATACAAATATTATCATTAACATTGTTCAGTGTTGTTTGGAAATGGACGGCACTGCTCGAAAGCAGACCTGGTATGGAAAGCAGTCTCCTCAGAAGCAATAACTAATAACTAAATGCTGAACTAACAAACCTAGGCAAAATTCCAAAAGGAAGAAAAAGTCAAAAAGAAATCCACGCAAACAACAAACACAAGGAAACTCTTGAAAAATACAAAAGATGGGTTCGCGTAGAAAGAATATAAGAATGAGAGTGTCGAGGACCGAGAAAAGTGGCGAAGGAAGATGAATGGAGAGTCAAGACTATTGCACGCTAGGCACGAAATGCAAGTGCTCACCAAAGTATAGATAAGATATAGAAGATTAAAGATTATGATTAAAAGAAAAAGACCGAAATTAGAGCTTTCAAGAGTATACCTTATTCAGCTAGACAGGAAATTCTGAAAAAATGCACTGTTATCAAGAGAATTTCAAAATTTAGGGCCAGAAGCAAAACACATAGATTTGGAAAAAGAAGTGGTCCCGGTCAAAGGCAAATGAAATTCTTTGGAATGTCGTTTAAAGGATAGCTTTGTTTTTAATTAACATGGAATAGATTACAAGAGGGAGAGAATGGCTGGTGGATTTGTGCGTAAATAGGCCTATAAAGTGCAACCGATTGAAATCGTCATTTTTTAAATTTTATTTTCATGAAATGGGACGTCAGTATAACATCTCCATGAATCGTTACAAATACATGTAATGCGAAGGGCTTTTATTTTTTTGTATTAGTGATATTTATTTATTTTTTCTACAGGGTGAGTAAGAAAAAAAAATTCCCATTTATTTTGAAGTTGTCCCGTAAATGCTGGAATGTTTCCAGGTTAGCATGCCTGTACAGTGACGGGGCATTAAACTGCACATTTCTTAAATATATGAGTCCGTTCTGAAGCAAATAATTTTCACATAACAATCTAGATATATAATGTACTCTTAAATGAATCCCACAAGAATTGGAAAAGTCATTCCCCAGCATTCCCACTGATTCCCACTGATCAGTTATTAGTCATCCCCTTTAATCGTAGGGTAGATTTAGATTCTCCCGGCAGTTTTTAGCACCCTTTTCATCTGGATCTCTGCATGTATGACTGCATCTTTAGAAGATTGTAAGTCACTTGCACCAAGTGACTGGGTGGAGATTAAAACAAATTTTTATAATGTTATATTATATTATATTATGTCATATATATATATATATATATATATATATATATATATATATATATAATTGCCAACAGTAGTTCATATGACAATTCTGTGAAAGACGTAGTATATAGCCCGAGCAGATGAAGCGTTCAAATTACGTAGCTAGTTCAAAGCTCAATACATGTATTATATATGTGACCTTGCACCACAAAAAAAAAAATCAAAAGAGCATATTCTGAAAGAGCAGACTCCAAGCCTTAAAATAATGTGTAATTCAAATTAAATGGACTCTCCTAACCTATTTAAATATTGGAAAGAAAGCACACACACCAGAAAAGTGTTGACTGAGAAAAGAGGCTCTGAAGCACGGGTGCTGTTCGATATTCCGAAGGTTTATTATTCCGAAGGTTCTTTATTCCGAAGGTTCGTTAATCAGAAACACACAATCTCCCTATACCTAGGGGTTCGTTAATCCGAAAATAAAAAAGGGTTCGTTAATCCAAACATTTGTGGCGTTATTCCGAAGGCTCGTTATTCCGAAGGTTCATTAATCCGAAAATGAAATAGGGTTCGGTATTCCGAATGCTCGTTTATCCGAAAATGAAATAGGGTTCGTTATTCCGAAGGTTCGTTGATCCGAAGTGATATAGGGTCCGTGACGAACCTTCGGAACAACGAGCTTTGTTTCATTTTCTGATTAACGAACCTTCGGAATAACGAACCTTATTTCATTTTCGGATCAATGAACCTTTGGAATAACAAACCTCATCACATTTTCGGATTAACGCACCTTCGGAATAACGAAACTTCGGAATAACGAGCTGTAACCCTGAAGCACAGGGTCTATTCAAACGTTTAATCTTCACCAAACCGTGCTGCCTGTGCAATGAATGGGACAAAAAAGGATGACAATCACCGGTTTAACCACAATGACGGGATTATCAGATTAAGCTGAAATTGAGCATGTTCTATCGAAACATTCTGTCCATGATAAATCCCATCTTTCAAAGCAGTAGCATCATCCTTTCTAAAGTTATTAGAGTTGAAAGTGAAAAGTGTGTACAGGGCTTTTTTTTAAAGAAATGAAAGGGGGACTCTAAAGACACACCTAATCACACTATTCTAAAAAAAAAGTGTTCGAGATAAACTGCTATAAAACACACTTTCCTGTTCATTTCATGATACTAGATGATAGCATATAATGTAGAAGAAGACTTGCTCTTTCAGAAAATATAAAAAAGTCAAGATTGACTAAATTGACCCTTTTCACCTATTTTCAGTTTTCACCCAAAATCAGTGCGTGCGGCTTTTTATTCGTTTTGTAATGCACGGTCACATAATATATATATAGTCAAGGTCCAAACATGTTGAAAATTCACGTATTGGCTCCAATATAACGACAAGAAATAAACTAGCAATGCATTTTTTACCAATGAAGAATGAGTTTATTGTACTCGAATTTTCGGTGGCCTCCACCTTCTTCAGGAGAAATTCGAATAAACTCATTCTTCATTGGCAAAAAAAAAATGCATTACTTATTTATTTCTTGATTCTTCGTTTTATATGCATGCATGTACTTGTGCTACCAGGTGTCATTGATGTATTGTGTATGATATGTGATACATCTATCATCATGCTATTCTGTAATCCAGTTGTAAAAAAAAAAATAGGACAATAGTATCAAATTATATTCAAAATGAATAGGCGGCGGTTTTCCGAGCGAGCGGGGTAAGATCAGCGGTGCATACCTTGAAGCTAATTACACGCGTTCTATACTAATTACCGACAATCTGCATTGATATCTATAAATCTTTTTTCCGCTCATCGGCTGGACAGAATGCCCCATAATTACCTAGAGAGATGAATCGATTAATCCCTGTCAAGATATTGTGACAGGTCATTGATTGCCGTGACAATCATGGGGTGTTTCGAAGTAATGCGCCTTGTTTTATTCGATACATAATGATGCAGCTAATTTCCGATGCAGTCAATGGAAGTCTAAATGTTTAACGAGCTAATAAATTTGTGACCTATGAACATAATGTCCTTATCATATACGACGTATAGAAACTCTCGATTATACCATTATGTCATAATCACAAATCAACTTTTGCTTTGTTCAAGTAAATTCAATTTTATCCAACATCAAGAGTGTTGTAGGGGAAAGTGACGCAAGATGTTCCCCCTTTAATTTGGATTCTCGTCATTCTTAACCTGGATGGATTTTAGAAATTGTTCTTTTGTTTTCATATTGTTGCCGCATATTGCTATACCCATCCACGTTGATTAAAGATTCAATTTTTTATTTGCATAAAATCCATTATTATTATTATTACTACTACTATTGTTTCTAATCATGGGCCGTTTTACCCAAGGCTCGAATACAACAGTAAGACTAGCTTCTCATTTCCATATTCATAAGGACTAGAGGAACTATTTTTTATGTGAAATTTCAAAATGCCATATTTTCCCTATTTCTTATCCGATTCTTGTCATTTTTGAATAGGTCTGTAAGGAATATTTTTGTCTTTCTTTTAAAGTTTATTCATTCTTGGGGTGAATATCCTTTGTCAGAATAAAGTTTTTTTTTCACCCAATGTAATCATCAGTGGTCATGAGATTTTCATTTGCATTTACACAATTTTTTGTAATGTCTATCATAGATGACTAGAAAAAAAGAGTCAGATCACACAAAAAAATAGCTTCATGCTGTCGTTTTGGTAGAACAAAGATATTCAAGTGCAGTTATCTATATATGATTACTTGTCATTAGATACTTGGGGGGAATAAAACTAAAGAATGTATTACATGTTAGGTTAAAAAAAACGAATTTCATGGAATGCTGCTAGAATATGTATTGCAATATTTTGAAGAACCCATAACGAAGTTTCTTTTTTTAGAAATGTATGAAAAAATCGATTTGTGGTAACAATGTAAAAACAGAATTTTGAAAAAGAAAGCTCTCTTTTGAAGGCATCCATAGCTGGAATCAGTTAACTCATGATTTGCAATGTAAGCATTCTTTGTCCAGTTTTAAACCAACCCTTAATATTTCTCTGATAGTTTAAAAGACTGCCCGGGAATTTGTTGGTACCTTTTTAAAATCTTGTTCAATGTCAGTTTAGATATTGGTGTTTTTTTTTACTTTGTACTTTGATGTTTTTTTCTGTAACTTGAATTATTTCATTTACTCTAATATTGTTTTTATTGTTCGTTTAATATTGTTCATGGATTTGTAGGATAACTTTGCTGAAACAAATTGCATTATTGAATAGAATAAACTAGAACTGCATGGTAACTGAAACAAATGTAAAACAAATACTCATGCAAAATATTGATTATATATTTGGCTGATAACGTTCTAACATGAAAATGTACAATCTTTCAAAATCAAATTGAAGTATGTTCAGACAATCTGAGCCCGACGGACCAGGCTTTGTTGTATTAGTTCTAGCCAAGCCTGTTCACTGCTATTTCCAGCTTTCAGTCACGTCTGTTGAAAGATTCGATGTTATGACGTGTCTCTGTACCCTATAATATATATAATGAATGCTGCATACGGACAAACCACAATATTTTGCCAAAGCTTTCTTAAGACTCACTAAGTATACCTCAGCTCATCTTAAACTTTCGTCGATTGTCTCACAAAGGGTATGTCATCGAAATTTCTGATTTTAATCGGAAGCACGCATTGTTTGAAGATCTACAAAACGACTCGGAAATGACAGGCACACGCATCTATTTTGTTTTATCCGCAAGTTTGACATTTCGTCTTGTTTTTATTTCTTCTCTAGATCACCATATCAGTATATACTACAGAACACAAGCACTTCTGACACAAGCACGACGTGTTACAGCTTCAATGAATCAGTATGATTTTGAACCAGTTACAACAGAGAGTATGAAGTAAAACTTAAGACATTCAGATTCATAGTTTCATACAAGTACCACGTGGTGAGTTATACTGATTATTAATAGCCACGAAGCATACGTTTTAACAAACGTGACGAAAATTCATTATCAATTAATTTTCTTTTAAAACATAGAATGTTGGCAAAGCCTTGATGTTTGAAAAAGAATCGACATTAATTGATCCGGGATTTCCTTGCTTTGTTTCTGAGGTCATAAGATAAATGGCAAACGTATTCTATGAGGAGATATTTGCAAACAAACGCCATTGTGAAGCAGGCATACATTGCAGTGGAAGTGGCACAACCGCGTGAATACCATCGATAACCCAGTTTACGTACAATGTGAATTAAGTCTCGAGGTGCAGCATGGTCCTCGGAGGGTTAAACGTGAAATTTGTCGGCTCTGATCTTAGTTGGTTGAAAGAATTTTAAAGGGAGGGGTGGATATACATGTACAACTCCGTTTTACTCCTCGGAATAATACGGACTTGTAAGGAAAGGGTAATGATGATCTGTTTGTCGAAATTTTTGGGGGATACACCGGTCAGTTTTACTCCTCGCGAGAGAACCAAAGTGTGATGTTATCATAGCATCCATTGCCTTGGAAACTGGTTCTAAACAACCTCACCTGGCTCAAACACTGTATCTGCTAACCATGCTCGCACCTGGTTTCATTCCGAGCTACAGCAAAAGACTGTGACATCATCACTTCGATACTCTATAACATGTTCTAAAGTAAAAGTGTCTTGCTGAGTCACTTGTGTTATCGGTATCACTATTCACTAATATTACTTTATTAACCCTTTGCCTATACGGGAAACCATGTTAATCGTGAGCAAAGACTGCGGGGGTTCCCACTCTCACTCTCAGGGAATTTGTTGCTTGACCTTTAGCTTTTTGTCAAGGCCCTCTCGCTGTAACGGGAGAGCGAAGCGAGCCCAGCCTAGCGCGCCAGCGCTCGGCTGATATGGGCTCTCTTCACCAAACAGCGAGAGGGCCTTGACAAAAGGCAAATTAGACTTCGTGCTATATGTGATTTACTAACAAGCAACAAGACAACAGTAACACTATTGTAAGCAACACCTACATTCATCTGTGTATCGTGGCTCGTCTGATACCATCAAAACTGCTCGAAAGAAGCCTCGCTGATGTGCACTGGTTATTAATATTCGACTGATATCACAAACACCAACCCCCTCCCCCGAAAAAAACAAAAACAAAAACGAAACACAACAAAATAAAACCGAAATGGCACCTTGGTAGAACTAGAATTAAATAGGCATCATATTTCAGCATTTTCATCCTTGGGGAAACGGCTATGATTCCTAGTTTATTTGAAGTTTCGTCTAAAAACATACCATCTCAGCTTCATTCATTGCTATACTATAATATGTTCATTCAGTGTTATAAGAGATTTTAAGAACGTTTTCGAAGAATGCAATATAAGTTTTCAGTACATACAGCTTACAAAATTCAATGTCGATAGATTATATCATATCAATATGTGTGTGGACAGTGATTCATAGGGGCCGTATGCAAAACGTTCTGTGATAAATTCCCTCACTATACGTGCCCATTGCTCATGCAATACAACCACTACCAATTATGAAATATTTATACACGCTATAAAACTATAGTTTGTCCAATAAGCAAATGTTTATTTGCAAGATTATACAGTTAACACTTCTTTTTCAGTATGTCTAAGGCAGTTGAAAACTTCTGAAGGCTGTTGGATCTGAAATAATCACAGACCTTATTCAGCATTTTGTTCCAGACTCTCCGTAAGCTTCTTCATAAAACCTGCATGAATGATATGGTTTCTCTGCTCCTTGCTTCCCACCAGCATTTCAATTACTACCGGGTCAATGGTCACGATGAATGCCCGAGACACTTTACCAGAAGAGTTCTGAGAAGATGAAATAAAGAAAAAACGCCAAGATACATCACAGTGTTAATCTAACTTAATGCTGATGTGATGAAGCGTTTTGGTTGTCATTATCCAGGGACAGGTGTCCCTCAGTATGAACAGGGATTTTGCAATAGTATCACGCCACTGAAATACATGTAAAAGGCACTGTATGTGCCTGATAGAAACAGCTTTTGTCTTTACGCGACTGGAAGACGTCGTATTTATAATAGATAAACAGATGTGTCAAGACCCAACTTTCTTTTCGCTAGATACACGCCTGATTCAAGCTGAAACTGAAAAGTTTATTTGAGAAAAAAAAAGATCTAGAGGGTTTACAGAAGAAAGTAGATTTCAAAGTTCTGGGGCTCATAAAGAGTGATCATAAGATTGATCTTTCGATTAGTTTTGATCTTACGCTCGATTTACTGCGTATCTCACTAAGTAACGCCCAACTATTGACCGAAAGATTGATCGAAACTCTTTAAGAAAGAGGCCCCTTGACTCAGTCGGTGCGTCTGTAAAATGTGCTGCAGAATAAGGTGTCTTACTACTTGCACAGCAATCTCGTCCTCGGTGATGGACCAACTCCTCGAGGTCTTTGAGCGGAGGCAGGTGAGGCCTTTGCGCAGGCAGCGCTCGATGAGAGCCGCCTCCTCGGGCGAGGGACTGTCCCCTGTCTCCTCGATGTACTTTGAGAGAGGGAGAACGCGCTGGGTGGCAGAGGGCAAGTTGAAAGGTGTCAGTAGGCACTGGGATGTGAGGATGCGGTGAAACTCCCGCGTTCGGGTCGAGTCATCTCGGTCCACGGTATTCGCAACCCGAGACACGAGCCCTAGTGGAAAGGCGACAAAACAAAACAAAAACCGCTCATTACTCCCATTTGATGTTCACTTCACAAACACTTCTATATCATTATGTATGCTGTTACAAATATTACTACATGTAGTTAGAAGAGCTTATTGGTTACCAGGCTACACATTTCTCTCAAAAGGGCAAAGTGTCACTGCATGATGTTATTCTATCAAGGACAATTAACAATAGTTACAAAATGGGTTCAAGAATTGTAGTCAATTGGAAGCGCTGAAATGAGTCACGTGTGCGTGTATTAATTTCTCACTAACATGCACGGCCTGACGTCACAATGTTTACACTAGCAGTGCGCACTCAATCAGTTGTTACAAGTGCGTCGCGCGCTACTATACGCGCTGTCAATCCTGTAAACAACTTCTAGTTCGGGCTGCCGGCCGGCCTTTCTTGTATGCATAACATGTGTGGCGTACGTATACTCTTATACGTACAGTACTTATATGTGCGGGATTTCCGGGTGCGACGTGCGTAAATGTTTGGGACGAACATCTTCGGACATCTTGACTCTTAAGTGAGTGCTACATGTAGCTGACTGGTATTGACCCACAAAGGTACGTGAAAAATGCTGTTAGTTTTCGATCCATTTTATAAAACAAATGATGCACAGAATTATTTCGTGGCGTTAGTGGAGATGCAGCTCACTCTCGGGTATTTACAATGTAGTGCATGTTTCACAATTGTAAATACCCTCGAGTGCGCTACATCTCCACTAACGCACTCTATCCTGTGCATCATTTGTACACTATTCATTAACTTGTGTTTTCAAAACAGCTAAGCATCGGCACTCTGACAAACCCTGAGTGAATGACGAGTGTCATTTAGCAGTCCAAAGAAATCAAAAGGTCAATGAAATGTGGTAGAAAGACCATACACGAGATTCTTTGATATTGCACGTTATGATTATAATCCAAATCTGAATGCGCTCTCTACGACGTGCTCATGTGAACTCCTCACGGCATGCAGCTAGAGTAGAAACTCAAATCTACAGGTAAAGCAGACAACGAGCAGTGATGGAAATTTGTTGAATCGTGCTGACAATAGTAAATCCTATGATGCACTCCCACTACAAAGTGATGATCAACCTTTCAGTTGGACGGGAGATAAGGCTGAGATGCTAAACAACACTTTTGCTCCTAATGTTCATCTTGATAACTGATGGTGTCAATGATCCTCCTAGTTTACCATGAAAAACTAGCGAATCCCTCTCAACCCTGGAAGTTTGGCCAAAAACATTCTCACAAATTTCGTATGCTGGTGGACTTTTCCGAGGCTAAAGGCTTAGATCAACTGTTCATGTTTTAGATAAAAGAATAACAATTATTAAAACTTAAAACCAATAAAAATCCAAAGCTCATAGACACCTGTGCCGAAAGCCTGTAACGAGACTTGAACAAATGGGCTTCCGACTGGTGCATCACAGACAATTACAACAATATTAATATGATAATTGACAGGAAACCAATGCAGAATTTAATACGATTCCCTCCATTCATATTACAAGGAATTGATGCCAACTCAGAACATTACTCTTCTCAGGATAATCATCACCAACGCACGCCAATATGGACTCTTTCATCGAGAGCTTCGTCAAGAAAATTGCTTTAGGAACAGACGCATCAGGGAGGCCATTTGGAGTAAAAGAACCCCCCACAACATGAACCGGGATGGGGGTGCATACCAACTGTCTGACATTTCATACGATTGCGCTATCACTTGGATGTCTGACCTTGGTGATTGCTGATTGGCGCCAAATCGTCAGTTGCCAATTAGCCAGTGTTTGAGAAAGATGACATCCCGTCGTCGAGACTGTCACAGGTAAATACAACTTTTGGGTGTGTTTAGAGAACTCTTTACCTATAGCTTGTATTTAAGGTTTGCTTTTCATCAAGGCTTACCAATGATGCCTCCATCCGAGCTCTAAGATCCTGCTACCGACAAAGAATAATACAAATGATCTCCGGAGTATACTGCCTATAGGCTCCGATGTGTCAAAGATGAAACATGTTATGTCTAATCATGTAACTGTTATTTGTTTTGGAGTTTTGGGTGTTTTTTTTTTGTAAGCTAGAATACGTACTTGTCTCTACAACGCCATCCGAATCAGTTTTCAAGTTTGCACGCTGACGCGCCCGATGGCGTTGCCAAACAGTGGATAGAGTATAAAGATAGGGATTCAGAGACGAATTGAGTGGGAGAATGAAAACAGCTGTCCAGGCGTAGACATCTGCAGGGATCTCAACAACTCTGATGGCCGACAGGAACCCCATGATAATGATAGGCATCCAGCAAATGAAGTCAGTGCCTACGATCAGCGCCATTTTGGCTGCCAATTTGACCTGTACTTGCATTCCACGCCTACAAAAAAAAAGAGTAAAAGCACATGAAATCAATAAAGTAGTAATTAAACACAAACAAGCATATGCAATTCGTTACACGTAAGTTTTTATGATTATTCTTTCTTATCTCAAGAAAAGATCACCATTCTAGTATAGGCCTACAGGTGTCGATTAGATTGCGATTTTATGAGCTCTTTTAGCGACTACAACTTAGGGAAGAAATTTGTTCCTATTACGAATATTCATTGAAACGTTCCTTTCTCTATTCAATGTTACATTGGTCATTGATTGATAAATGACTATAGAGATGACGATTCTCTATGGATGAAGCAAATCAGCTTACTTGGTATGTCTCCCATGATCTTTGCTCTTCGAAAAATTAGCTGCGGATCTGCGAACAGCCACGAAGATAGCGACATAGCAGAATGCTGTCACAACGAAGCATACTAAGTTCAGACCAAGAAACAGAGTAATCGAATATTCCCATCCAGGCAGTCGTTCTGTCGTTAGAGGTAACCCTAGGCACACGCTGGATTTGCCGTAGAATTGCTGAAAATAAGGGATGGGGACCACTGCTGGAATAAGTGATATGACAAGCGAAATTACCCAAACAACTGCTAGCCATATCTTGCAAGATTTATTAGAGAATTGGATATCCCGATGGTGGACAAACACAATACACAGGATCCGATCTAGACTGATTAGCATGATGATGAAGACGGATACTTCGCTGGACAAGGTGGAGATGAACCCTGCCAGACGACACAGGAGGCTGGCTCGCCATGCATCAGCATGGATTGCGTAGTCGCCCCGGAAGTAAAAATCTGCCCCCGCTATGACCATCATGTAGCAGCCCATGAAAAAGTCGGATATGGCTAGATGAGTGATCAGTCGTGACTGGATTCGACTGGTTTCAACCTGATGTCTACGGATTGCGCGAAGTCCGATAACGAAGATGTTCCCCGCCATGGCGCTGATGCCCAATATCCACATGGAAATACGGAGTACAGTGTCCTTCAGAAGGTCACTACATGACGAAAATTCGTCTGCCGGTGCGAAACAGCCGGTTGTGTCATCCGAATCAGCCGGTGTCAATTCCATGATGCAGCACATGGTGAAAGTATCTGCGTAACTGAATAAAGAATTAAACAAATTGAACTTACTCTTCTTTCACATTCTATCCGCTAAAGAATAAATAGCGGTTTGAAAAGGTTTTTTGAAAACGAAGTCAGAGTTCTCATGACCCTTTAAGATTTCACAACTACATCTCATTTGCGAATATTTTGAAGCATTCCTACTTTTCATTTAATTTCCCATTTGGATTCACAACGAATCATCTTATTTCATTGCTTTATATTCTCCTACATTCATATTTGAGGTGACTTAGTGTGGAGCTAACCGTTGACAAAGATTTGCCAACGTCAAACTCAATTGCTGCCTGCATTAAATTGATTATAATTATACACACAATCATGGGAGTACGATTATACGATTCATCTCAACCTCTTGGAAATCGCCAAAAATTTGCTCAAAGCAGAAGTCTTCAAAAAAGAACTTACATTGAATCCAAAGATTTTATTTCCTGCAGAGCTTCACGTATGTCGCTGTTTATTGGTAGGTCGGTGTCCCGAAGGTCCCTAATGTAAAAGATATAACCGTAATTGGGGGACAGGATTAAAACCTAGACAAGAGCGTAATCTACTTTATATAAAATATTGATATTTGATTATGACAACTCTCACTACAAAAGTTAGCGATTCGTCTTTTTTTCCTGGGGGTGGAGGTATTGGCTTGATTTGTCTTTTATAAATGTGACAGATGTGTTGTCCTTCTCGATATAGAACATGATTGCTTCACAGAAGAAATGACGGAAAGCCAACGGCAGGGTTATGTCTTAAACAAAGTCTGTAACACCTCCCGAGCTCGAGCTTGTCTTTTTGATGGGCGCTACAAATTCATCATAGCGTCGTGTTCGATGACGGTTTTACAGCCATGGCTGATAATTCCTCGAATTAATTCAGCTGTTATTTTTTTTTCTATTCACAAATTTTGAATTGAATTGAAGAGGTTTTATTAAAAATCATGTCTGGCAGCCAAAGGCTGAATTGCACATGTTTTACAATCATAATCATAAAAACAGATTATTTCAGTGCTATGTACAAACAATATATATATATATATATATATATATATATATATATATATAAACTTCACGGTGGTCACATGTGGCAAATCACAAGAAGTGATTAATCAATAAGGGTACCAGCCCAATCAATTCTAAAATTGCTTTAACAAAAACGAGAAAAAAGAGAGAAAAAAAAATCTTGTCAACATGGCAACACACTGCTCAACAATTGATAAAAAAGAACATATCGTTACTATTCCATTAATGATGACACTTTATCAATGAGGGTACCAGCCAAATCCATACTCAGATTACTTTATCAAAAACAAAAAGAAACAGAAAAATGGGGGACAAGAAAAAAAATCACTGTCAACATATCATTACACAGCTAATCATAAAAAATACCGTTACCATTTCAACTACGTTTATTGAGTTTAATTTTAACAAAAAATATAATTTACACACCTGCACATCACATTCATCACATGTGTCAAATTTCAAAAAAGTGCAATGAAAAACTGAATAACTTAACTCAGTCGACAATATTTCTATTTTCATACACTGTAACTATCATCATGACAACTCATCATTTAACATAAATGAAACATATATTTTAGGCCTGCATATCACAAAAATATGTTCATCAGAAAAACTAATTCTCACATCAAAATCTGAAATGTATAAAAAAATCAACTCAATCCACACTCATTGTTTTTCATTATGAAAAAGAAATGATGAGGCCCCATCTACTTCAAGCTTAATCGCTTACGATGGTGGTCTCCTGCAATCAATTATCTCTGTTATTTACTGAAAAATGCTATATATTTTATTTTTTTGTTTCTGTGTATGTATACTGCTCAATGCAGCCACTTATGTGTATCTATATGAGTACTGTTATCGATTGATTTAACTGCACTTGCTATTCTTTTTTTTGTGCTTTTGAAATTTGCATTCAATTTGTATGTGATTGAATGCGGAAATAAATCAAATCAAACAAATACTTCCAGCCGCAAGGCGTCAGTAATCAGAACTCCTTCGGAAGAGCAGCGACAATAACGTGACAATGATGAGAAGAAGACTACAGTCGACCACATTCCTGCATTTCATTCAACATTCTCGATGTATTTATTATGATAATACTCATATCTATTTTATTTTCCTTGTACGAATAAAATAAAACAATGTATTGAACTGAAGTACAATTGCATGCAGCTGGAGTACGTAATCATTTATACACCATCATCAATCTTCCCAGTCAATTGTGTAAATCTTACAGTTTCCGCAGATTCTTAAGGTTGCTAAATGCGCCTTTCTCGATTTTCGATATGGGGTTTCCGAGTAATGATCTGAAAAGAGAAATAAGAATCAAAGTAAACGTTTTTGACAATGGATTCAATTCACGTTTATTTCCACTACAGGGCTGTATTACGTATAGAAATGACACCATATCAATATACTGAAATTTGAATCACACCCGGCAATCATGGCAATGAAAAGCACACAACGATACACTTGTAAACATCATGTAAAAGTAAAGATTACTAGTCTTATCATAAAGATAAGTACAACATGCAACCTATAGGTACATAATGGGGGGGGGGTAGTAACTGAAAATAAAGTGTCTATAAAAATCTCTTCAATCTTATTCATTTTACTGGAATTTTACTAAAAATCTTATAAGCTTGTTTTGAACAAATCCGAGAGAAAATAGAGGTAGACAGAAGAAATTAAGTTCGAAACTTTGATCTCCCTTATCACAATCGATAACAGTCAATATGATACTCACAAACTGTACAGATCTCCATTGTTGCTAAATGCCGCAGCTGGTATAAGTTCGATGTTAGAGGACACAAGTTCCCTGTCGATTGATAAAGGATATGAACATCGCTGTCACGGGTGATTAGAAAAAAAATACTTATAACAATCTACAAACAATTTAAATCACTTTTGTAAAATAAGTCAAGAAATTACAAACAAGAAGAGATGATCATTGACACAGAGCTACACTCGTGCAAACATCTTATTTAATGAAGGAAAATGCTTTACCTATAGTAGCAGGCAATTTTTTTCCCATTTCATTTTTTCTTTATTTAATAGTCAAAAGTTTCAATGGATTTCCCTTTCAAAAGAAAAACACTCACAGCTCGGCAAGGAAAGGGTAGCGCGTGGGTGAAAATCCGGATGGGCCAACAACGGACACAATGCCTTCATCGACAGCCTGGATTGGGGTTGTGCTTCCGTAGGCTGAGGATTCGTTCGTCAGAAATTGCAAGAATGTAGACCTAATGATGCTGGCGAGGAGATATGTAAGCTATAATTAATTATCTCGTTATAAGAGATTTCTTCCACAGAAACAAGAGTATCTCGCGATGTGACCCAAGCATAAGCTCTGTACACGCATGTAATATATACAGCCCGTCATTAATGAGATAAGCAAAACGAGTGTATCCTAGGATTCATAGAAAATGTATTTCAGAAAACGTTTTGCTCTTAGACAGTATGTATTTTATCATGCGCAGTAGGCATTTTCATGTTCTTTTGTTATGAAATTAAAAGTGATCATGGTGTTATTTCACTTGTTTTCTAATTATTTGCACAAAACATTTAATGTTCATTTAACATATATTGCAAAACAACAAACACTGCCGCAATTTCTGTCACAAATGAACATAATAACATAATGCACAGAATCATTCTTCAAGCAGAAGAAATAGCAATACTGATAGAACAAAATCGTAGGGGAAAAAGATTCCTATAATCGTGTATGCATAGTTTAATAAGCTATAGGAGATTACTGTGAACACAGCTTGATAGTGTCACTACCCGATATAGAAGAAAGAACTTACTATAAAGAAGTGATTATTGTGTTATTCCATCTCTATTTTCCGTTTACTTGGGAAAAAAAAACATTCATTTAAAAAATAGATATAAAAAATAACAAACAATTCCGCAATTTCTGTGACATGTGAACATAATGGGATTTTCAATTCCCCAAATGTATATCTAACATTAATATAATTTCTTACTTTATATTTCATTGCAGGTTGGACTTAATCGACCTGGTGCCCAACTCGATCGAATTAATGGAAATGAAAACTTGCCTCGCGTGTGGTACATGTTAAAAATAAAATATCTGACAGTGAAATGTGTTATTTTGATTTCATTACATGTAAATTTATTTTCACAACTTTTTATTGAATTAAAAGTTTAAATCTTTATAGGGACTGCAGCCCCAAGAACCACCTCCGTGAAGAAAGCACGATTGTAAATATAATGATATATCAATTGTAATTTAGTTTACTGCATAGCTCCAAATTCATAGTTTTCAAAGCTGGGGTCTCTAGCCATAATGACAACTGGTGATCACAACATTTTGTCCAATTAAGAAAAACAAGATGGTCAATTCTACTAAAAGGTCGTGTCTAAAGAATTGTCATTGCGATGTTACAATTCACTCTTTGGTTTCCACATTTCCAAAATTAGATATCTTTAATGAAAAGTTCACACTTCCTCGATTTGTTACTGATATGAGATAAGAGTAATAGAGAATTAGTATTACCCCTCTTTTCGACAGAAGTCAAGTGCTCCGTTATTACGCTAGAAAAGTAAAAACTTGTTGAATTTTCTTTATATTCTCTTCATGTCATCTTCCACATGTGACATCACAATAATGTTGTATAGTCTTCTCATCCACCGATGGCTGCACCGAAACTATAACACGTATAAGATTTGATAAGCTTTACATGAATTATCCGATTTTCCTCAACGTTCAATGATGTGTTATGATATTTTTGCATTCACTCAATCCACATGTAGATGATTCATTCACCCTTAAGTTCTTGGGTTCTTGTCCTTTGAATGTTAAACATAGCTGCATATATCCAGACCAACTCAGAGAGAAGCAATTGAATAATTTCAAGGCCTCCTTTGTTGTTCACATAAGTAGATATTGGAAGTTTCTCCTACAAAACGCGTACAAGAGGACGAGTATATAAACGAAGAGGAGGGGGAGGGAAGGAACTTACATTTTCTTTGCAGATTCTGGCAAGCGTATTTCTTTGTCGATGTTCGAGCTTCTTGGACTGATGCAGATGAACGCTAGACCAATGCAAATGCAATCTGGAGGGCAGTCCACATCTTAATAAACACACAAACAAACGCACACATGGTCATATACGTATGTTTGTATTATATATATATATATATATATATATGATATATATAATATACATATATATATTATATATATTATATATATATGTGATGTATATGTAATATATATATATATATATATTATATATATCATATATATATATATATATATATACATGAATTTAGATAAATGCATATTGTTCAGTAAATTTCAATATACCGTATCAAAATATATGGACACATCTGTTAATTGAGAAATTCATAGCAGTGTACATGAAAAATGAAAATCGTCAAGTGGAGAAAATGTCGAAATAAATGCCTGCTTCCTTATCACGTCTATGGTAAATAGTAAGCCTATATCTTCTGCGGTGGTGAATGCGCACCCGTTTATGAGTGCTTCATCCTACTAAAAATCATTCACTTTTATGAAATAAAGTTGTCCTCTATCCTGATTTGCAACAATAGTCACATTGGACGATAAGTGGAATTACCAGCTCGTTACTGCTATTTAACATCCCTTCTCTGATATCATATCAACGTATCAAGTTTGAAAACCCTTTAACAGGCACTGTAAAAAATGCAAATAAACAGCTCTGAATAATGTCGAAAAGATTACAATTTAGGAATAAAAAAAATAGAAAAAGGCACTGGCAACATGACTGAATTGAATTGATTTTTTTTTTACTAATAATATTTCTCAACAATTGTTTACCACAGAACTGTTCGTCATCCTTGTCAGGGCAGTGGGCGAAACCGTCGCACACCTCGCTCTGCGGCAGACAGACTTTGGACGAGTGGCATTTGTACGTGCCCTTCGGACACGCCACATGGTCTGAAGGTACAATATGGACATTTCACATTAGACGGTTAGTTACAGTACATACATAAGAGCAATATCTTCTCAGTTGGTCCATAACACAGATACGAACAGAAATGGATTCAAAAGCTTCAGTAACGAGCATCAACTTGATATACAGGTAATTACAGAATATACAATGTATCCCATGTTCATCATACACTAGGTTATGTTTCATGATAAGAAAAAAAGATTCAATGCAATGCCATAATTTTGACTTAATGATGAGGAATCAACTGCACGACTTACAGCGTCATCAATTTTTAAAAAAATATTTTTCAATTTTAAGTGTGAGCTGAAAACCCAGGTTTGTATCCAATTATCAACTTTTGTATTGACTTCAGTTCCTTGATACTAAAGCGGGGGTAGTGTAAAACGACGATATTGCTTTTATTCATGCCTGGAATGATGTTAACCGTGACAAATTTTATACCAATATTTTATGATCTCTATGTACCATTATCTCAGCTGTATCATTCTCATCATTTCATGACTGTTATCATTATCATTATTATCAAAATTATCACTTCTGCATTATGTTTTCATCGCATAGATGTGAATCAAAAGTAAAGTTAGTTTCTCTGGGTGCTTGGGAATAGTAGGGAATACTCGCCGGCAGCCAATGAGGGTGATGACGTATCACAGTTCAGCTCATCTTGCCCTGCGATGCAGTCCCAGCGACCGTTGCATCTGAAGCGCAGAGGTATGCAGTACGAGTTTGGACATTTCAGCGTGTACTCCGGACACTGGAAATCCTCTGAAAGAAATACGGATTTAAGACGAAGTCTGAAAGATTTTAACCAACATCATCATCATTAATTATCAGAATTTCTAACTATCGTCTTCGTCACAATCATCGTCATCACCACTACCGCAGCCGTGTAAAGTACCGGGGGACAGTAACACCTAAGCATGTGACATCAGAGTCAAACTAATTGTCAAGACATTTTTCATAATTCAACACAACGTAATAACCCGTCCCCTTATTCTTCTTTCTCTTTACTGTACCCGCTCTCTGGAAAATAATTATTTTGGAAATTTGTAAATGAAATTCATGCAATATGCAAGACTATTCTAGTTCTCGTAACAGTTTCCACTCTTGCTACTCTTGCTGCAAGCAAGAAGGCTCGCTCAAAGCGTGTTGTCACGGATATAGAATGCTACTTTACTTGCCACATGATCTGAGGTGAGAAAGGTCCCGGCAGCCTTTGACGTAGCCACTCTGACTGATATCGTAGATGCAGAGGATATCTGCACTCACACAAGCGCCGTTATTGCATTGCAGTTCGCCTTCCACATTGCACGAATGATTCTTCTTTCGATAGCCTGTGGGGAACAAGGCGTGACCACAGAATACAAACGAAGAGTGTAATTTGTCAAGACACAATTACGGACACCCTAGCTGAACTCTTGTTTGTTTCATATACTACTGTATACATTCAGATGTGCGCCTAGATTACATTCCCTCTCATAAAATATCAATGAAATAGCAATATGCCTAACGCAAGGTTTATCTAGCATTTGATACGGAGCGGTGTAATGGATTGATATCCAGGGACCATTTAAAGCAATAAATTTGAAGGTGAACTTATAAGAATTCTCAAGTACAGACATTGTTGATAAATGTGGATTAATTTTTCCTAAGCTATTTCCTTTTGTCAACAGTATTGCTGTTATATTTCTAGTACTATTACTACTACTACTACTACTACTACTACTGTATGATGATAGGCCTACCTCTAGTACTATTACTACTACTACTACTACTACTACTACTACTACTACTACTACTACTACTACTGTATGATGATAGGCCTACCTCTACTTCCATTACTACCACTACTACTACGGCTACTATACTACAGTATACTAGCACTAGTACTACTACTACTACTACTCCTTTACCTATCGACTTCTACTACCACTCCTCCTCCTACTACTTCTACTAATACTACTCCTACTGCTAACACTACTACTACCACCAAATTATAAACCTCTCCGAGCCAATAAGATTTTAAAAAAAATACGAGGTAGTTGTATGCCGTAGCTCACAGTTGCATAATCATAGTTCAAGAGAAAGGAAAGCATGCTACTTTTTTTTCCTAAATGCCTAGAAACGAATTATTCCTCGTTTTCTGAGTCACGACGCAAAAAGTTTAACACTGTTTGCACTGCAGGAGGGAGTGTCAATATTTGTTGATAAAACTACGTTTCAAAATAGTCCTTGCCAAAAGCAAAGGAATTTTTGTCGCTGTAGTTCGCAATATTCAATCACCTTACAAAATCTTTGACGAGATTATTCATACATCAGACCAACATTATAAGATAGAATATACATTTTGTCTGAAAAAATACGAAATTGGGATAGGCCTAGTTGGTGAAGGTGCTTACCGCAAATTTCCGGCTCATCTTCAAACGAGCCACCGATACAGTCTACAATACCGTCGCACTTGGCCCATCGCGGATGAATATCACCGTTGTAGCATGTGAAGGAAACGTTTGACGCTTCTGATGTGCATATGAAGGATTTGAGAGTTCGTGTCATTCATCGCTTTATCAAATTCATGATAACTATGTTATAAAAATCACAAATCGAAAGTGACTAAATCATGTCAACAAATAGCAAAGGCTGCCTATATCGATATATCGTGGAATTACACAATCCAAACCTAATAGGGGAGCCCAAAAGTTAAGTTGGTTTGGAAGAAAAGGGATCCTCCGCTAATTATAAGAATGCTGCACAATTTCACTTTCGATGAGAGCATTATTTTCATCAACAATGTTGATATCGATGCGTTATCAAACCCATTTGTACCTATACATCTATGTATGTAATGAATCCACGTTGTGTTTCCTGTGGGTTAACGGCAGCATTCTTGAGGTAGAAACTAGACGGCTTTTATGATTCAAAAGCAACTACATACTACAAGTGCAAGGAGAAAATTACCGCAGTTAGCTTCGTCTGAACCGTCAAAACAGTTATCCACCAAGTCACAATGTTGATTGAACGGGATACAACGACCATTGTCACACCCAAACCCGCTGCAGTTGTACGGTTCTGACATAAAGGAAGAAACATACAGAAAAGCCTAAGAAAACAAATTACTGAAAGCAAAACTCAGGGGACCGTACTGTGTCAAAAAGTAACTCGACGATGTGAACAATGTTATCATCGCAGTACACCAAACTCTACGGCCACCAGCCAACATAGACCACATAATATGGAGAAGAATTACCAGAGAGATGGAAGAGCTCATGCAATAAAGCGGGTGGCTCGGTATATAAAGCAGTAAGTGACATGCATAAAGAACGAGACTCTGCATGGGAAGGGAAGGCGGGTCGGGGTCATCCCACGAGACCGACACCCGCGAGTCATACAGCCCACGAGTTCGACATTGAAAACAGATTCATGAGTCATACATTTCACGAGTCATAAAGCCCATGTTTTCGACACTAGGCAAATAAAGCCCGTGAGTTCGACACTAAGTAAAACCAGGCCACGAGTTCGACAGATACAACACAGCGCGTAATGTGTCGCTCTCATGGGCCTTGTTGGCTTAGTGTCGAACTCATGGGCTGTAAGACTTGTGAGCTGTATGACTCGTGGGCTGTATGACTCGTGAGCTGTATGACTTGTGGGCTGTATGACTCGTGGGTGTCGGTCTCGTGACGTGCACCCGGCGGGTCATGTGGATGACTAAAAAATGGAAAGTCTGTCTGAGACGTTCTCCTCTCAGCAAAAATGGGTAGTGAACTCCTGTGTAACCTAATTTTCACGCCCCTTGCCAAATTGGTGCTCATCCAAGCATGAAATATTGTCGTACTTCTGTCGTATGATAGCAAAGACCTTCTTAAAACCGAAACACGTCAAAATATTACACCAAGGATTTTGGCATTGAGGGGTTCTTAAGGCCACCGCACACTACATGATCAGACTGGTCTTAAAGTCTTAAGCCAAGCTGGGTCTTAAGACCAGTCGTACGACCGGACACCGCACACTATACGACCGAACCTTACGAGCAGGCTTACGATTGTAAAGCGCGCGCAGTGCGCACTGCGTGCGCTTGCATTTTTACTGCATTGTGAATGGCTGAAAGCCTACGACCGGTCGTAGAAATTCAACATGTGAAATCTCTACGACTGGCGCTAAGACCCAGTCGTACGGCAAGACTGTGACGTCACACTTCTAGTCTTAAGGTCTTAGACCGATTAATCGGGGCAAAATCGTGTAGTGTGCGGCGGGCTTTACGTTTACTTGTTGACAAGAATCTATAAGTCCAAATTCAAGCGACCAGATTTTGCCGCGTCATGGCATTATGTTTCTCTTCATCATGCTGGAAATCTTCTTTTTGCATTTTTTTTTGGGGGGGTAGGGGTTCAAAATAGTGCTCTCGCTTGAAAAGAGCAGACTCTCGTCACAACTTACTACAATTGTGTTCGTCCGAGTTATCTGCGCAGTGCGTCACATTGTCGCAATAGTGTGATATTGATATGTTGGTGCCATCGTTACAGAAGAACAGTGTGTCTGAGGTCGTCACTGTAAAGGAGAGATAAACAAGAGGTCAGTTATGGCAAACTATTTTACAGCATCATACGGTTTATCATTGGTTATGGGTTCACTGATTGCAGAAATATTGTTAGGACACATCAGCAAAGTTTCAAGAAAAACGTACAACACGTTCAACAGTTTATTTCTACAAATCTGCGTAGCCACAGCTTTCCTTCGGGCTACATTAGACTTTGTTATTTTCTTTTTTAATTAAAGATATTAGTTACCAAAATGCGCAATCAGAGAACAAAAAAGTTCGTGTGAGGAACATACAAAATTGTGGTTTGTGTAGGAGTCGCAAGTTACGGGTCAGTTATAAGGGCAACTATGAACAGTACCACCATGGAGCTCTGATTGTGTTATGAAAGGAGTACACAAATTCATATTCATGGCACAATATTGTGCTGGAATTCATAAAAATTCAAGGTCAAGTAAATGTTCAGTCCATGGAATGACGAAATTTGAATAATCTCTCCATTGGGTTTTCATTGCTGTGTGATTTCTGGCCCATTAAGATCGTAGCTATCTGCCACATTACTTTCCACCTGGCCTGTCAAGAGTTGTCAATCTTTACCATTCTCGCATGATTGTTCATCGCTACCATCACGACAGTCCAAGATATTGTCACATTGATAGAAAAGGTGAACACATTCTCCCGAGTCGCAGCTAAACAATCGACGGTGGACATGCCGGAATGCTAGTCGGCTGTGTGACGTTTATCATCTTTTGCACGTGTTCTGCAAAGCGAATTCCACAATATTCAGATATCACTATTAATTTGTGAATATCTGACTTGAATCATACAGGAGCCTTTAATATGTATATATATATATATATATATATATATATATATTATAACAAGAACACTGATTTATTCTGTTTGTTCAGTGAGTTGGGCCCCTGGTTTGTTCCACAGCTTTTATCATAAATAATCTTTTAAAAATTGATCACAGAGAAGCCATATCGAGAACAGTCCGCTAAGTGTTTTTTTCCCTGTCCTTCGGATGACGTTCTTTAGCTTTCGAAATCATAGAAGTCCAGGGCCCTGTTTCATAAAGTTGTTCGTAAAGTTACGAATGACCTACGAGCAACTGGTGATCAGTTCTTGTGCTGAATTATTGAAATAAGTATTGATGTGCTATATAGTATAGCACATCAGAACTGATCACCAGTCGCTTGTAAGTTGTTCGTAACTTTACGAACAGCTTTATGAAACACCCCCCCCCCCCCTGTTCAGCATGACATGACAGATGCTGAATCACGTGCACATAGAATACAAATTTGTGTTATTGTACATTCATAAACATTGCTGATCGAAACTGATCGATACATACACACATACACATAATGATGCTATGCAATGACGACATTGTTGCAACGAATTATCAACAGTGAAAAAGATTATTCAACAAAATGTGGTGCAACTTTCTTATGTAAAAAAATGAACTGTAATTTACCAAATTTTGTAATGATATCTAAGGTTTCTATGCCCTAGCACCAAAGGGTGCCGAGTCATGCTTCCGTGTTCTCCGTCCGTACCACACGCAATTTAAGAAGCACAGTATAATGATGCTTTGCAATCACGACATTGCTGCAACGAATTATCAACAATGATGAAAATTATTCAACAAAAAGTGGTGCCACTTTCTTATGTAAAACAAAAAGGAGCTGTACCAAATTTTGTAATGATATCTAAGGTTTCTATGCCCTACCACCGAAGGGTGCCGAGTCCTGTTTCCGCGTTCTCCGTCCGTACCACACGCGATTTAAGAAGCACAGTTCATTGGATTTTCTCGTTACCAGAAACAGGTATACGCTAGTTGAGGTGTAGCTGCGCTGACAAGATTTTGAGCAAAATCCTCGGAGAATAAACTTGGAAGGTCACCACTTCATTGTATAAAAAATACATTTTTCAGTTGCAGCGTTATCTAGGAATTTTCCACGTTATCAATGCTAGAAAATAAGTTAATAATCTGAATAAAATTTCAGTGGTGAAAGGGCAGAGGTCAAAGGGAAACGTCATTGTACTTAAAAATAAAAGTTGTATTAATCTTTAACGACATAATTTTATGTAGATGACTTTATTCCATTCCTAACGTTGCTCGGTGACTTTGTGTACGAACCGGACGTTGAGGCCGAAGTTGCAGGCAGCTCGCATATGAACTGGTCAGTATCCTTCGAAAGGCAAGGAATATCACTCCACAAGGCGGTTGACCGAATGCTGGTCAATTTGATGGTCACACAGCCGTCCAAGCGTCCTCCATCTGGCTCATTGACCGGCCGCTCGTCTGTACCGTCAGCTGACCAAAGATCGCTTCGAAGAAACAAGAAGAGTAAGGGGGCAGGGAAGTCAGGGATCTTACAAAGTCAGTATCCTCTCACAGATTTAACAGCCTCTCCGGATAGCCGCCAGGTACAAACAATCTGTGATCCTGATCTAAGTATGGCATAACAGCAAGCACGGCGGCAGCAGTTTAATATGTTCTTGGTATGAAGATCACCTATCTGTGAAGTTCACCCATACTGGCTGTGGCAACTGATGGATCTTGTACAAAGGCCTATGTGGTCATGATAACGTTACGGAACGGTTCATCTACGTAATATTCTCTATAAGACAGAGGATGTACTGTATAGGCGTGCTTCCTTTGGATACGTCGTCTTGAGTGTCCATAACGCCAACACAAATACAAATGTATTAGTTTGCGGGTGCCGTGCCTAATTCAGAGTGTAGGCCCACTTGGCTTATTCGGGCATAGGTAGGCCCACATCACCATGGGTGATTTTATCAACTCTTTTTCTCGGCAGAAACAGGTTTTCCAAACAGCTTTCAAGGAATTTTCACGAGTTGATAAACGCAAAGCTGTTTGAAAGCCCTTTCGGAAAGCCTTTTCGAAAGCCGCAAATTTGTGGCTTCCAAACAGGTTTCCTAAACAGGTTTTCAGAAACCTGTTTGTAAAAGCCTTTTGAAGTTGATAAATGCAAAGCTGTTTTGAAACGGCTTTGTAGTATTGTACTGCAGTCACGAACAATGCACGCCTTATATGACCTCTTCTCCTCGGGTCGAACTGCGCAATGCAGCTGTGCTGTGACAGGCCAGTTATCGTGTTCGCGAAGAGAGTTGATAAACGCAACTATTTGGAAGCCGTTTCTAAAGGGCTTCTGAAAGGGCTTTGGAAAGGGCTTTGGAAAGGGCTTTTGAAGGCCGTTTAAACAGGGGACAGTTGATAAACGCAGCCAAAGTCTAATGCCGCCACTCAGAAATATTTGAAGTATGTGCTAAACTGGAGCTGCCCTCACAGATAGGAAGACAATTGATTCATGTGGCATTGCATCATGACTCGTCACTCTCAAAGGAAGATATGTCTTTATGATGTTAATTGCTTTTCGCCGTCCCTTCTCAGAAAACAAGCGGAACATTAATAGTACAGGGCTTTGGAAAGGGCTTTGGAAAGGGCTATGGAAAGGGCTTTGGAAAGGGCTTTGGAAAGGGCTTCAAAAGGGCTTTGGAAAGGGCTTTCGAAAGCCGTTTAAACAGGAGAAAGTTGATAAACGCAGCCCATGACTCCACCAAGTGTTGGAATAAGTTAAAACATTTAATATTGGTCTGGAAGGAAAACAAAGCAAACGGAGGAACATCGTCTTAGTTTTTATACGCACATTCTGAGTACTGAATCTATATCTGTACGTTTTGCAGGCATTTTACTTTTGAAGTTTACAGCGATATGGCCTACGAATTAATTACGGGTATATGCTGCAGTGTGACAACGAATTTAATATCATGGCATGCTAATCGCTTAGATTGTGATTGTTAACTACAAGTGACCCCTTTTTTGCTCGATTTCTCAACCCTCTCATAATCCTCTTGGCAAGTGCTACGATATATCGTTCTTTTTTATAAATAAAGACATGCACACACGTACGGATATATATATACACATACAAAGAGATATAATATGTATGTATCTATGTATGTATGTATCTATCTATCTATCTATTATATGTAAGAAGGTTTAGATTTAGACTACATTAAAGACATTTTTCCAACCTACACAGTATGTGGCTACTACTCAGTACCTTATTGAAGGTATGAACCAATCCGTATAGGTCATAGGGGAGTCATCCGTCCAGTGAAATATACCTTTTTCATCCCGACTTCCAAGACCTATATACCAGACGACAAGTGGTATACAGGAGTCATATGAAGATGTATTATGTACATCATTAATAGTAATATACACTTCTATATGAATTATTCCTATTTAAACGCGCGTGCAACAAACGTAACCGTAATCTGCTAATGATCTATCATAGAAAACGTTGGAGTTACACATCACGTTTCACTAATGATGAAAATATCTATTACCTAATTGTAACAAGGAAAACCATTGCCTGCAGAATGAAGACAGCTGTGTACATTATGATCGGATATCAGATGGCGTGTTATATTTCCTGCATGTTCAAAACAAAAACTATTACTTGGATATGCACAGATATGCTACGTGCCAAAATTGAATGTGATATGCTACCTTTTCACACTTTTAGCTGCTTCTTACTATAGCTACAGAGAGAAATTGTCGTTATCTATAATTCCATACCACAATGATGTTAACCTTTGTAGATTGATTAGATTCTTACAAATAGAATGATAGCAGTTTCATCAAAATCGTGGCCGAAAACAATGACGTTAAGGAATTTTAAAGTTTCAGATGTTTTCATAAATAATGATGAATTCGACGAGGCGATCATAATCATCGCCTGAAAATCTTCCCAATCGCTAGTACACCAGATGTTGTAAAACCATCGTTTAATCAATGATTTAGCAACTGCAACCTCAGTTCTTTTGATAGTTTTCGTTACTTTGTTATTTTGGTTGCTGGCTATGATAAGCTGCAATAATTTGAAACAAAATAATCCTGTAGTTCATATTGATATCATATTACAGTAGGAGGAACATTTTATGGAGATCTTGGTGTAGTTCGGTGGTAGATTTGTGAGGTGATAACATCATCACTTTTGACAATTTTAGTATGCGATCGGAACTCATACCACTGATGCTAAGGGGAAAAAAGGAAGCTTAACATTCTAAAGTTCAAGTCGTTTGATTCTATATACACTATTCATGTAAACCAACTTGACCATGATGTGACATATTATTTCTGACCGATGTACGTGCTCGTCCCGCCTTGTGTCCATTTCTTGACCATATTGGCGTGGATGAATTTCATCTCTTCTCGTGCCCAATGCTAACGAGGTGACATCCGGGTGCCAAACTCCGGCAGTACCGATCGGCAGCCTCCCATGTCAACTTCTGAGAATGGTTTACAAATCGATAACACGAATCTGCAAACTTCATCCAGCTGGGTCCATCGGCGTCGGGACAAGACCAATCTTTAAAAGGTAAACAATTGTCAAAAGGAGTTCCGTGAAATCATCACAGGTAGTGTAAAATTAATGAAACGCCATGCTGTCGCAGTAGAAAATAAAATCACACATTATGACATGTTATGATGTTTCCCTCTCAAGTTACAATGGTTAGAAATTGGCTCGTCGTTTCAGGCAGTTAAGTTTTACCAAAACTTGTGTAAATGCTCAACTTGATGCACATGATTAAAGTAAAAAATTAATGGTGTGTATGTAGCAGCACCCTGCCGTACATGACCAATAAACAGGAAAACCACGTTAAAGACCCTGTGCACAGCAGTCACCTTTGTAACGCCTAATTCCATTCATAAGCAATCATTTTAAAACCGGTAAGAAGCTTTTCCCTTAAATTAGAAGGAAATAAGTATAGCCCTTATCCATAACCCTTGGTATATCCATTAAAAAACAGTACAGATAAGAATAACCCATTATATGCAGTCGTCCACGAGTAAATACTAATCATCAGATAGCTACTTCTCTGGGAATTCATGTTTTCATTCCATGATAATTACATACCTCTGATAAGGCTTATTGGATTATGCATGGATTTGTTAAATATCACCAACGCCCGAACCCCCTCCCCCCCCCCCCCCGCAAAAAAAGTCTATAAAACACTGTCATATACTAGTAGTTAAAAAGGCCTCCCATTCTTAAATGGAAGGTTTCGAGTTCGAATACCAACCATGCTTACGTCCGTGGGCGAGATTTTTTTTACTCACGACGTCTTTCTCGACCCTGATGTAAAAATATTTTTTTTTTTTCGTACTGGGCACTGATAATGATAGGGCCTTTTGGGAGAGCAGTACAAACACTGAAGAGACAAGACTAGATTGGACTACCGTTATCATTATGATGATCGATAAGAGTTGTTTTTTATTTTACCCTCAAATGTGTAGTCGCTGGGTTCCTCGCAAAATGCAGCTTCGAACTCAAGCATCACCACCGCATCGCCATTGGTTCTCAGCTCAACATCCACTTCGTTTAGGAAGCTCTCAACCACGACAGTGGAATTCGGTCTCCTATCCCGGCAAAAGTCGCCGTGAACGAAAGAGTCGCCTTCGATGTCTTCAGAAATGCGAAGATACGACTCCTCGCATGAAGACGTGTCAGAGAAAGTGCTGTTGGTGACCCAGAAACGGATGAAAGAACCCTTTGGTGTACGAACATTCCAGTGGCAGGAAGCGTGGTTGTGGGTGGGCCACGGGTAATTCGGTGAGGGTAATAACACCAGAAGTTCCCTCACAGTCGTAAGGTGATGAGTCACAGGTCTCCATTGGTTTGACAACACACGCAGGCTTCTCTGAAATACACAAAAATATGTAGCAGACAGAGTTGGTCCTAGTCCTTAAATTAAATAATTCCATATATCTAGTGAGACGTTATTGTTTTTAACTCTATGTTCAAGCCCATTCACAAACAGCATTTGAAGATTTTTCTTTCCTACACGCTTCTATCGAAATTTATGTTTTGTCTACTAACAAAAGCTCACAGACTCACTGAAAAATTCGACGTCAGCGGTAAAGCCAGATGATACCATCTCGAAACCAGTGACAAGCTCTACGGAGATCCTGCTGGCGTTGGTAAAGAAGACAGGCGGGATATCGTCCCGACACAAGAACTCGATAGGATGGCTCCAAACTGGGGAGGTGAAGATGATCCTATCTTCACATTTACCCGAAGTGGGATCACGAATCTGATGGTACGAAAACAAAAGAGAATAACCTCATAATTTACACAGGCCTATACAGTCCGAGCCTATATAGTCACCAAGATAACTTAGTTGTAAATAGCACGTGTTTCATCTTATATAGGGTCAAGTGTGGTCTTGTTTCGCTTC
The DNA here is from genome assembly GCF_040938485.1 of Diadema antillarum. NCBI lineage: Eukaryota > Metazoa > Echinodermata > Echinoidea > Diadematoida > Diadematidae > Diadema > Diadema antillarum. The sequence continues at coordinate 964,009 of NW_027271621.1, forward strand.
GTTTACAACGCCTACGTTTATGCTGTTAAAAGAGACAAACAAAATATAGACGGTCTCATATTGGCCCGAATTCACGAAGGTGGTACAAATGACACCATGGTTTAAACCATGGACAAAAACCATGGAGCGCCAAGTGTCGCACGGAATATATCGTAACGAAATTGGTCATTTCGTCGACAAAATGACCGTTTCGTTAACGAAATCATAATTTCGTGGATGAAATGTTCATGTAGTTACAAAATGTTGTCATTTCGTTACAAAATAATCATTTCATGGAAAAAAGGACTGATTTCGTAACGAGATATTCCATGCGACACTTGGCGCTCCATGGTTTTTATCCATGGTTTAAACCATGGTTTCATTTGTGCCACCTTCGTGAATTCGGGCCATTTTAAGTCCACCTGTGCTGTCTTTTTTCTGTTTCTTTGATCTGCATGGCTCCAGTCAACTTGAATAATCACTGTAGTCTGGAATTGAACTTAAACGTTCAGCTTACAGCTCAGTCGTCAAAGAAACAGGAAAAAAAGCTTTTGCCTGAACTTATGATGATAAACTGATTCTCTCCGCCTGACATGACCAACGCAGGGAAACTGCTTCGATAGCAAGTTACGAAGACAACGTCCTCTTCTGACAATACGTAGAAATCGTCATTTTTCCCTCGATATCAGCGAACATTACCTTCAATGCACGCCATTTTACCTGATATCCAAGGAACTTTATCGCTATGAATGTATCTTGTGGAGCATCGATGGTAGTATTACAGTCACTAAAGGCTTGTAACTTGGAGGGAAAGTTCATGGTACGTAGAACCTTTTCTGATGGAGTGTACTCTAGCGAAGTCGAACCGCAGCCAGGAGTGCACTCAATCTGTGAACAATCTAACGTTGGATAACCGAAAATGAACACACGAGATTACGATGAACGGTGGTGAATGATCAACGCACTTTACAAAACTCACTTTACCAAACTCCGGTTTTGTCCATTATCATGTAATGATGTTTCATTATTTCATCTTCATTCTTTGATCATTTCAACAGCATTGTTAATAATAAAAAAGCTTTGAAATACACGCTTATGTTCACTTCCTTTCGTTTCATTTCATTACATTTATTTTCATATTTCTCAATGAATAATAAAAAATACATCAAATGTAACAAAATTGAATAATGCATGATATCCAGCTAGGAGGCATGATGTTACAAAAATGAAATAGGGCCTATACATAATATCCATCAGCTAGGAGACATACATAGAATACTGCAAACATATAAAACACAGTGGTCGATAGATAAAAGTTGGAATATGGGAATGAATGCTAAAGAAATATAAAGGAACCTACTAAAAAGCAAGCTTGTGGAGCCAATAAAATTCGAGCTACAGATTGAGATGAGGAGCATGGGTGCAGCAAATGACCGAAACATAGAGAAAAAGAAATGCCCCCCCCCCCCCAAAAAAAAACAAAACAAAACAAAACAAAACAAACAAAACAAAACAAATATATAGGTATATTGCAAATTCTTCTCTCATGCAGGTTTTGGGGTCGGATAAGCGGATGAGCCGTTATCATTTTGGCAATAATAACAATTGTGAATCAATGTTTAATGACAACGGTATACGGTTTAAACAGTTTTAGAAAATCATACATTTAGTGTCTTCAGAAGAGAGGGAAAGTTGGTAATGATATACGTATTAGTTACCTGATTGAATGATATATGAACTGATTACAAGACTTCACATCATGAATTCACAATTTTGGCTGGTAGAAACAGAGACGGATTAAGACACAGTCCCCGATGAATTTTGACGTCCGCCTGAGTTTCAAAACGATTTCGACCTTGATGTAATAACCCACTGGTATATGAATGCCCTTTAAAGGTATATGCCACAATTCCAATTGTAACACCTTCCTGAAATGTCACGCAAAGAACAGTAATGAAGCATGTTTTTGCCAATACAAAAAAAAACGACAAAGGAAATACAATTCTCTATAACTTACCAACTGCCTCAAAAACCATACTGAACCCCGTCGTGTCCTGCGCTCGATCAGCTCGCAAGACGCCAATGCTGACGTTCATGCTCACGTGACGGGAGAGAAAGAGGTTAAATCCTGGCGGAGAGCCGCAGATGTCAACGTAAATATCTGATGAGGGGTCAGGGTCATATATTTGGAGATGGTCGATGCATCCGCCCTCTTCATCAGACAAGAGGTTGATCCAAAGAACACTCAGCCTGAAACAGATTATTAGATTGGGTACACATGACAATTTTCTACATTTATTTCAAGATTACCTAAAAAATGTCAACCCCACACAAATCTTTTCTGATTTTCTGATTACAATGTTCTTAATTGCACTCTTCTGTCAGTCTGATAAATTCAAAAAGTTTGTGAAGAAATACGGGAGGCATTTGAAAAAAGTTGCATATAAATTGCAATTTTGGATCCTCAAGATGAATGATGAAATGAAATCAATACGTCATTCATTATCTTGAGGAAATGAGTATCTTGAGTAGCAGTCATAAGCGTGGTCACTGAAATGACTAATGCAAGCAAAACGTTTAAACGATGAATTCACGTTATGAGATTCGTCCATATTGATACTACTTCTACAACTGTTCTAAATACCTTTATGAATATATCCTTTATCATGATACCTCATAGAATTTGTAAAACCAATGCATCAACACCAAAATACATCTATATTCACACTTCATTTTACATTGTTTGATATAATCTACATACAGACAAAAGAATGCTGCATATAAGAAAAAGGAAGGCAAAAGCTGTACAGACAATTTCTTTTGAATATAGCTGATAAGGGATATATTCTTACCAAATGCTCAAGTCTTCTTTCATCAGGAAAGATACATGAAAATGTGAGTTCGTTTCAAACCACGGAGGGTACTGGTGTAGGGCGATGTAACCAAACTTTTCGGTAACTTTTACTGAGTGTTCACCCTGCTTCTGCAGTTCCTCAATCAGGATGTAAGACATATCTGGCGGGAATGAGAACACATGGACATGCAGAACACTCTTTAAATCATTGCAGCCGTACTAATTATATAATACATTATATATCTTGTTATAGAAATAACACTACTTGAACGTATGATTGGTATACAGATCTCATGTATTGTTATTTCACAGTGGCCGGAAGAATGCGAACAGGATAATATGGTAATATATTTCTCATTAATTAGACTCTTTCCCAGTGATTCATCATGTCATGTGACCAATCATAATGATGTTGATGATGTTGAAAACAAAATAACAAAGGACAAAAATGTGCTATTTCGTCACGCCATCCATGGTATAGTGCCCTGCATCATATATGCCCGATCTCCAGTGATTTAGCAAGTTTATTGTGCTTTTAAAGATTCATTGTAGGGATATAAAAGAAAATATACCGGATGCAATGTTTTGCAATTAGTGAAATTATAGATTCATCTGAGGCAGAAAGGCATAATAGCGAAAAAGAAAAGAGTTCTTTTTGTAATTTCAACTTGAGCTTCTTAGTGCATGGTATACAGCTGGGCCGTATATATATTTTTTTTCTAATTTCGTCATTCAGACGGATGTCAATAATTTGTTGCATAAACGATTATAATGATCAACGGGAAGGAAAAGATTAGGAATAGATTAAACGGCACTGACATCAAAAGCGTAGATCAATACCAGTGGTTTGCGATTTCCAGATTGAAAGTGTGGATGAAATCAAGTCAGGAGAGTTAGGCTCAGTATATTTAGATATTCATGAACCTGGAGATTTTTAAAGGTCTTCTTTCTTACAATGACATGGTCAAATATACCTGAAATTAGTGTAAATACAGGAGTCCAATTGGGTGTCACATAACATTTGATAAGATCAGCAGAAGCAACGTTGCTACAAATTCATTTATCCGACGACATTCAGGCCTCTAGAACAATATATAATTTTGTATCAGCGGCAAGAGCCTTGTTAACATTAAGGCCCAAGGCATCAACTGTCATGCTAACGTTGTGACTTACTTCTGGTTCCAGCGTCAAAGCTCACGCTTACTTTTGCTTTCGATTTGACGACGGACTGATACGTTATGTTTTCCCTTCCTTTTCTGCTAATATGCCTATAAACATGTATAACCTTTTATACAGACGTAATTGAGTGGGCCATCACAGTGTTGCCAGTGAGCAGAGGAGCTCCCGTTTTGAGAACACAGGACCACAGAGTCGGACGAACTCCCATCTGGTGTAGATGTCGCCTCTACCATCTCCGCAGCACACGCAACACATGGGTTCCCCATTGGAAGGCGTAATGACTCCTATCGTGTTGGGTAAATGAAAAGGTTAAACACAAATACAGTGTAGAATGGTAAAAGCTCGACAGATACAGAGGTATGATTAATGTGTTCTACAAGTGGTGTGAGTAGATTCGATGAGATACGACGCTGCTGCTGTGTGTTTTTCACCATGTTTATTTCTGTTTGAAATGAAGTTGGAGAGTTACTGTCCAGACATTGATGATTCAGGGATAAACAGCTATAGGTGTACTTCAGAAATACAGTCAATAGTGATTTGGAGTGGATAGTCTGAAGTTAAAGTCAAAAGCGATTAAGAATTAATCAATCCTGTAAAGATCTGTTACATGACTCCTTGTGAACTAATCGTTTGTGTTCATTTTTACATAATCCTATTCCTCAACACTCTACGAGTCTTTGTGTTCGTTATTCCGAAGACCGTTATTCCGAAGGTTCGATAATTCTAGAATGAAATGGGGTTCGTTTTTTCAGAGGTTGGTTGAACCGACGATCAATATAATAAAAAAACCGAATTGAAGTTCTTTATTCCGAAGATTCGTGATTCCGACAATTGAGGTTAGTTATTCCGAAGGTCCGATTATCAGAAAATGAAATAATGTTCGATTATCCGGACATGAGATTAAGTTTGTAATTCTGACATTGAAATAAAGTTCATTTACAGACAAGAAATGCAGGTGTGTTAGTTCAAAAAAAGAAGAAGATATTAAGCAATGAAATTAGATAAAAACACGCACATCCACCCGAAGCTTCGAAATAAAAAACCTCATTTCATTTGCGATTTGATGACACTTCGGAATAACGAACCTTCGTAAAAACGCCAAAATATTCGAGTAAGTGAACTCTTTCTCATTTTCGGATTAACAAATCTCTATATAGGTTACAGGGAATTGTTGTGTTTCGGAATAACGAACCTTCGGATTCATGAATCTTCGGATAACGATCACCAGTCTTAGGGACTCCCTGTCTACAAGTATTCTGTCGAGATCGCCATGGACAGAAATATTAAGGGACAGTCAAAAGGATTCTTTTTTTTCAAACCTGCAAACCGGCAATCTCATGTATCGTCGGTAGACGTGCCTCCGAGGCCAAGCAGTTCTCGAGAGCATCCTCCAACTTGTCAGCCGATCTGTACTCGGACACACATTTTCTGCCGCCCTCTATAGTCCACTCATGTCCTTCTTGCCTGGCACTCGCACAGACATCTTGCAAAATATCAAAGAATGTCTGATCAGATCAGCGCCATTCAGAAGTATCGTAAATCATAATCGTGATCCTTTTTATCACGTTATTATTATGCTCTCTGTTATGTAGAAAGTGTACCTTTGCGATATACAAGCAACTTGTTTTTTTTTACTTCCAAAATTCTGCTTTGGCAGATATCATTAACAATTTTTCAATTTGTCCATCTATACTATTTCATGACACCATTTTTAGAGTGAAAATTCTACTGCAATTTCTACTGCATGTGAACGAATCAATGAATGGGTGAAAAGGAGAGATCAAAACACAGTGCTCACCTTTACATGCAAACTCGCTTTCAATGCGATATCCCTCCGAGCATGCGCAGTGGTAACCTCCATCATGATTCACGCAAGTGTGTTCACATTTCGGAGTGTCCGTTGCGCATTCGTTTATATCTGACACAATTGAGAATATTATGAAATAGACACAATTTTAACAGGTTCGCTGAGGATATCGACATCTCAATTTCACAATGCATGATTAGCCTAAGTCATATGCAGTTTCATTTCACTGAGGCAGTGTTAAAATTGCACAAGGGCTAATTGCAGTATGCATTCGGAGTGTTTGTATCGTCTATGGAATACTAAGTAATGAATTAAAGAGCATGTGCCATTTGTCATCTTAAATGAGGTGTATCATAACATCGATTTATAACATACTGATTGTTTAACATTAGATTTCCTGTGTAAGTCAAAAAGTATATAGTCGATGACAGTGAGCTATAACGAAATCAATGAATTGCAGACGGCACCAATCCGACCAATCACATTAATCTTGTTCTGAATACACTAATCGATGTGAATACATAAACACGCATATAAATATATATATTCTTTCTTTTTTAGGATCTTGCGTTCTACAGCCTTGTGCAAGACGCAATAATAAAAACATTTAGAATGTAAACGTCTGAAAGCGTACACACCAGCTTGACAAATTGTTGACCGTCCGGCCGGCAGGCAGTTGTACAGCTCCCATTTGGAGCAGGAAAACACGTTGATATACGCACACTGCTCTGTGGTATTATTCACGTTCTCTTCAGAAACATTTTCGGATGCAAAATTAGTGTATAGAGCTGGCGTATTGTCTGGCCATCTGTAAACAGAACGCAGATGAACAAAAAGGGGCAAGCCAACTAATAAATTAACCAAGAACACAGCCGAAGTGAGTCTTTGCCATTTACTGTAATACGTCATCAGGTTTGAATGTTATGTTTTATTGATATAATACGAACTGTTAAAGTGTCAGGGGTTGTCATGACGACGCTAAATCATGCGCAAGTAGACCAATTGATTAAATTAGTCAAATGCAACGACAGGGACTTTGTAATAGTTTTGACACCTACCAGCTTATTGAATGCATACTTCATTAAGCAGTTTCCACACTCTCGTGTTCTCGAACATATTGCCAGCAAACAAGTAACACCCAAAAAGAGTCTTTCATAATTTTCAGTGTCGTTAAAGTTGAGAAGTGTGATTTAAAACGATTCTGTCGACTGTAGCTCTGACCGGGAAATCACCTCAAGTTGTTTGCCGTGACCGTGAGACCAATGACCAAATTCGAAGCGCTCGCTGCCAGCGTGTTTTGATGACTGTCCAAGAACTCTTGGACCTTCCTCGTCTTGACAGCCACCGCGTAGCTGCCCGGTCGGAATATCTTGTCACATGCCCCCTGCGTGTCGTTCTTAATGACTCCCAGACAGTAACCAGCATAGAAGACTTCATTCGATACACACATAGTCTTGGGGGCTTCGGACAAAGCATTAAGACAATACAGAGAAGTCGCACACAATAACAATCGCCTAAGAGATTTCGCGAGAGTACGGAATAAAAGCCATAACAATAATGATGGTATGAAAAGCCTTACGGTACTTACTTAAACTTTGTCAGCGAAATCAGATTGAAAGTGATTAATCAATAAAATTGTTACATCGTTCCGGTAATTAATTCAAAGAGATGAGAAGGTAATGAATTTTAGTAAAATTCCGCGCTTTTCTACAGTCAGATTCCACATCGCCACTGTACCAACATGGACACATATTTATGTGTCATCGTGATATTTCTACAAATGTTATTTAATTTCGGCAGTTGCTGAGATTAGTTTTTATAAAAGTATCACTCTTATAATAACAGTGATGTCGATAATGATGTTGTTATTTTCAAGATTAATCGGAGTGCCCAAGTATTTACATAAGTAAGTATGTCTTGGTATAGATAATTTCCTATATCACGTTCTTCTTTACAAATAAAAAAGGAAAGGTGTTTTATTCTTTGAAAGGGAACTTCATGTCATTAGTCGAGACTTGTTTATCGCATCGTACCGTTATCCAATATCAAAGTAATATCATATTAATGAAGTAATTTTTGAAGAAATAGAAAATTTGAGCAAATCTAGCATATTTGTATTTCTCCGACTTACCACCTAACCTACAGCCGAGTAGTTGAAACCGGATTCCACCGGAATCATCTATTCCACGCTGAAAGACGATCCTGAGTTTAGTAGCCAGGATGGGGCGTGGCAAATTGTTGATTGTCAGAGAAAACGGGTCTTTCAGCCCATTAAATATCTGTGTGTAAAAAGACCCAGAAATAATGATGTGAGAAAAATCGTTACAATTCTAACTTATCTCTTGGTAAACGCGAAATTATTTCAGCATTTTTTTTTATTTTTTTATTTATTTATTCATTTATTTATTTTTTATTTTTTATTTCTTTTTTTTTTTTTTTTTTGGGGGGGGGGGGTAAGATATTGTGTTTACCTATTTCGCCAAAGCAGCAAGGGCATCTACAGTAACTGACTGCATGAGAAATATATAACACCGACATAGATATCAAATTCTATGTATATTCACATTTGTTGTCATGAATTTAGGACAAGGGTATCTTAAGGGGATATTCCAGACAATTTTCATAATTTCACATCGTGAAATACATAAATCGCCAGCTCCATGATATATTTGTGGAATATATTGTGGTCTTTCAGTAGAGAAACCAATACTCTGAAAAATATTAAACAAATTACACTGAACAGTATTGGTGATTTAGGAGCCTCACGTATTTCAGAAATGTAGCAGTGTAATTCCATTACAATACTGCTTGACCGACAAGTTCACCTGTGTAGAATGTATGCATACCTGGCCTTCTTATTTTGTTCTGTTTCCTTGAGCCCCAACTCATGCATTCTTATGGTGAGGCTGCCATGTCATCATCCTTGTTCATTGCAATTTGTTATAAATTTTGAAAACATTCTTATTCCTCATCCCAATCACTATAAATTCTGGAACTCTGTACTCAGTGTAAGTAATTTATCATTGTTCAGATGTAAAAATATGAAAATCATCCGGAGATCTCCTTTAAAACTGTAAAAGGATTGATGTCTCCAAGGACCTTTGGGGGTGAAGAAGAAGAACACACAAACTAGATATATCGCTACGGCTACTGATATGCCTCCGCCATAATGCATGGTTCTCCTAATAGGTCTATAGTACAATGTCTTCACAATGTGTGATGACAGTTTCACACAATTGGCAAAATATTAAAATGACAGGTTTGACACAAATGTGCTGAATGTTCACTTTCCTAGAACTAGGTTCAATTGGATGAATGATTAAAATGTAAGAGTGCAGGTATTTGGGGAATCGATGATTTTTACTTGACTTTTGACCCTTTTATAAGTTTATGCATTGAGTAATTTTCAAGGTATTGAGAAAAAGTATAATTTCAGTATCAAATGGGAAAATAGCATTATCTCAACCTGGTCTTTGACCTTTGACCTCACAGTTCCAAAGAGAATCACTGTTAGGTTGAACATGCATAAATATTTAAGTTTCATGATGATACCTTGAGTTACTTTCGAGATATGGAGGAAAAAGTGCAATTTAGCACTTTCACTTGACCTTTTACCTTTTGACCTTTGACCTTTAGGCAAGAAACTTCCCCAAAAATATATATCGGGTAATAAATGCCATACATCAAGTTTAAAAAAAAAAACCTTCAGGCATATTGCATTTTAAGGAAAGTAGTGATATTTTGAGGAGTTGACCTCGACCTTTGACCCCCTGACCTTTGACCCATGACCCCCAACTTCCCTAGATAATCACTGCCCATCGGTACAAGCATATATACTAAGTTCCATGAAGATACCTTGAACCATTTGCGAGATATGGAGAAAAACATGAAATTTCAATTTTTTTCACAAAATGACCTGTGACCTTTGACCTTTGACCCTGTGACCCTAAAATCCACACAAAGTATTATCCCCCAAGGATATACCCTCATACCAAGTTTGATGTAAAACCACCACACGGTTCTTGAGATATCGACAAAAACAAAACGGGACGGACGGACGTACGGACGGACGTACGGACGTACGGACAGACGGACGGACGGACGGACGGACGGACGGACGGACGGACGACCCGAAAACATAATGCCTCCGGCCACTTCGTTGCGGAGGCATGAAAAATTATATCAGTTATTATTGTTACTAATTTGCATATCAACAGGTGATATCTCGCTGTACTCATCTATTCAACAAACGCACTTGTGTATAAAATTCATGTATATAACTATACGATATACATGTATAATACATACATATATATATATATATATATGCATATATATATATTTATATGCACTTCCCCGTCAGGATGTTCCAAGCGTTTTATGCCATTTTAGGTTTATATCGCATGTGTGTGTATGAGTGTGTGTGTGTGTGTGTGTGTGTGTGTGTGTGTGTAAGTGATGAAAATATCACACCTTTTGTTTTCCTGAGTCAGAGAGGTAGGTACGCCACGTTTCGCTCTCCTCGGACTGGTATTCGATGACAAACTCGTCAAAATCCCCGTCTTCCTCAAAGAGGAGAGAGCCATTAGATGTCCCACCCTGATTGATTATACCTGTGATGATTTGAAGCCTCGCGAAGTCCACTTGGAGCCACTCTGAAAAAAATATCAATAATAATATGTTCCATATACTTCAACTTTGTAAAGTTTGTAAAGTTACCTCGAAGAATGTTAACATAAACGTTTTGAACTCTTCACCAATATCGAACCCGATTTCAAGTACAATTCACTAGTATTGAGATTATACACACAGAACCACTAATTGTTATCCCAACAGCAGGAAGAGAATTTGTATGACGATGACGTCTGATTATGTATTCCAAGAGCTTATTTTCTAGAATATTGCATAGCAGATCATGCAACAGTTATCATGTCTTGCAAGATGAATGTACAACATCGTTTATGATTCAACTGAAAACAGGATTTCCGATGAAAGAATTGTCTGCTAATGATCAAGCGAAAATATCGATTGTCACGTTATGCCAATGCAATCAAGCACCAATACCCTTTGTATAACTTCTTTAACTCATCACCTTTTACACGATATTAGTTTTTTGGTGATGGCAGTCAAAATTACACATGCACACTTTTTACGGACAGACACGTGTGGAATCTTTTTGTGTCTTACTTATGCCAACGCCGTCGCTGGAACCCCTCAAGAACTGAACACCACTTGACCCATTAACATCGTAGACGTGGAGACGCCATCTCGATTCTGTCCCTCTTGTGCACCCCTTGCAAGATATATTCAAGATGTCGTTCGCTGCTCCCACGGGATGCAAAGGACTAGAACATTCTACGTCAGATTGAATAGAAAGCATATAGTTCACTGTTTTTACTCTGCAAGACAAATGTAAATGCGTAATATGAAACATCTAGAATACCACTTTGTTGCCTGCCTGGTAGCCACGCCAAAAGGTTTACAGTACATGGATATATGTTTCTGATATACCACACAAATAATGATGGTTCAACAAGAATACTGCGCATTGCACTCCATTGGTTGTTGTTTTTGTTATTTTTAACTGATAGCACATGAGGTATAGTCCTATAAATCGTATACACGAAGAAGGCATATAGAGACCAAGTGTAGTCTTATTACACTGTGCAAAGGCTTAGAAGAAATACGATTGCTTGACGGGTCAGCTACGCATTCGAGGTCGTCCCTTATCTAGAACAGTGCGCCACAGAACCATCTTTTACATCAACTTGATAGTGTATTGATAGTCATAGCAATGATTCTTCACGCAACAATTCATGTCCACATACCCTAACACATGACCGTTAACCACATTCGTACATAACTTGTGGTTCTTTTTCAACCAGTCGCATGCCGTGCAAAAAATAATATTTCCTTTACCATACACTTTGCTGAGTGACCAAGAATCATTGCGTTTCTTTCTTACACTCACCTGAGAACTCGCAACCAATAAGCTCCAGCATCATGCAACGATAGTCTCCACCCCAGCTGGTTGGATAAATTTGAACCACTCTTGTTCGCGTTATCACTGGATCGAGGTAGAGCCGAGCCAAGGAACTATTTCCTTCATATGTGAGGGTGAGCTATTCCATGTGAAAAGATTAGTATTGTCCATTTCAATTAACTTTTTTTTTTTTTGGGGGGGGGGACTAGAAAAGTCTTTATTAACTGGGAAAGATGTTGTTGGTCAAAAGTCGCTTTACTGGATTTTGTTTAGATTTTTCAAAATGAAATAATTATGTTGTGTGGTGACTCTAATAATGTTGTGTGCATGCCGTCCGTCCCCTCTAGTAAGAGGCAAAACACTATGCCCCTCGGATAGGACAGAAAATCAAAATCAAATCATCAAAATCAAAATGGAGGTACCGTGCAGTATGAGAGAGTCACAACTCATGAAGGAAATCAAACAAAAGATGGAGAAGAGTTAAGGAGTTCGCATCTCGACACACCGATTTTTTGTTTCAACAAGAATGTATGAGAAAAAGGATGAAAAGAATATCAAAATTTACATATGTATTACATCTATACGTATATACGTATGTATGCGTATGTCTTGATGTATTGTACTTTATGTCGTTAGTATTATCATCATGTTTTGCCTTGAACTTACATTGTTAAGGCGGTTCAGTGTGGTGTTTCCAAGTGGCGTCCATGACAAGTCAAAGCGGTCCATCCACCCCTGGCGACCATTTTGGTCAAAGCATTTTCGAGTGATGATACCCATAATCTTATGGTCGGATCGAACAGTTAGCTTGGATGCGGGGAAAGCAAAAGATATCAGTATTACTGGTTTGACTCTAGTGAGATGGTCACTGGAACAAGAAGAAGCATTAAACTATTCAACTCCATAAAATCAAACACCTAACTTATAATAGACGTATACAGGTTATCCATCAACGATTACTAAAAATGTATACGATTATTCAAGGGAAACAATCATCTTGAAAAGACATTCTTTATATTCCATGTTGCATGGTCACTAGCTCAGCTAATACTACCGCTCAGTAAGGATTCAAGAACTTCCCTAGAATATATCATTACTTTACAGCGTCTTCCAACTGATTAACATGGACGCATCACTTTGTAGTAAATTTAATATTCTATGTTGAGTTGTATACAGGCTGAGGTTACAAGTAAACTGACTAAACTATGCTTACGGTTGATGGGTGCGATTGTACTTTGATATCCTGATGAGTTGTATAGACATGGTGCCAAATAAAAGCAATCGTTATGTGAGTTTCTCACGGATTGACGTCATACCAGGGATCCGTGCACTTCGTAGTGGGTAAGTGAATTCAGGCTTCTCTTTGAGTCTGCTCCAATTTCACTCTATTTGAGTCGATTATTTATCTATTTTCATCATAAATGTATATCCTATTCTGTTGGTCTCTTTTCGTTGCCTTAGTCTACATTATGGCATTGAATTAAGCCTCATTTTATCACTGATGCTTTTGTGACATATTGAATTAGATATCTTTTGAAATTTTGCTAAAGTAATAGGACTAGTTTTGTACTATAGAAATATCCCGGAAAAAAGCATGTTAATGGAATAGTGAAACTAATCCATTTGCAACGCGGACAATGCCTACATAGAGTTGAGATAATACAATATTGCTGGTGAAGTTTCCTCCGTATCTGTGTTGAATAGTGATAATTGTTGTTGTCGTAGATGCAAAAAGCTTGAGATGAAGAGCACAACAGAGAGCAGATATCAAAGCTCAAGAATCAAGTGATATTCAGAAAAATTCTTTTGAGATGTCATAACCTCTCGATCCCTAACTTAACCCTTTATCTACAAGATTTTTAATTTCGTAAAGACTTTGCACAGGCCCCATGACCTACGTCTTCTTACGAAAAAGGGGTACCATATCTCGATGATAACTACCTTTCATCAAATTTTGAAAAGTTTGATCGCAACACGGGTTGTGCCATTTTTAAACATCCCGAAATAAAGTCCATCAGATAATGGAGCAAAATTAAACCTTTTCCATTGATACCTCACTTGTATGAACTAAAAGGAACATCCTTGAAGTTATGATTGTACAATTTTTTATAATTTCTTGTAATATTTTTCTGTTTCATCTTCCTTTTTTTTTAGCAGCTTTAATCGCAAATATCTCAAATTAACAAGAATGGAGATAAATCGATTTGCTATAAAACTCTTCAATTACTCTAGTACAGCCCCCCCCCAAAAAAAAAGAATCATAAAAATGAAGATGATTCGTCTCTTGTGTAAAAAACATATTGCCATCGCATTTCCATGGCTAGCCCATAACTGATTCACTTCAATGCAGCATACTCATTTTGACATTCTAATTTTCTACATGTATTGTGTTCCACGAATGGTGAGCTGAAACATATGCATAATTACTAAGTATTTGTTCAATGAAGTATCTTCTTTACATCTTAACCTTGTTGATAAGTGTCAAAAGAATACATTATTGATGCGAGTTAAACATTGCAATATGATAAGTTTTATAAGAATACATTATTGATGCGAGTTAAACATTACAATATTTCACGACCATGCATTTTTAAAGCAACATGTGGTACACTAACCATAAACGAATGCAATGTTGTAGTCACAGTCAAAATGAATGATATGCCTTTTCAATTTGTTTTAAAACTCATTTCTTAGACCAGATGCCCTAGAATTTTAATGTGTAGCAATTTCTTTGATATAAAAGGTGACCATAATTATATACCCTTTCACATGCATATACACAGTCCTGTATATACATTATGAGAAAGAAAACGATTGAAACTTTATTTGAAAACGTCGTCTTCGCATCACATCCCTACATTATAAGTTAAGCGGTGGGGCGAGTCGCAAAAGAAAAAGGAAAATGCTACAAAACAGCATTGGTTTGTTTGTTTGTTTGTTTGTTTGTTTGGGTTTTTTTTTTTTGGGGGGGGGGCGGTTGTTTTGTTTAGCTCTCTTTTTTTTAACCTTCCACCATGGGTCCAGATCCTTACGGCGGGGCATCCACCCGTCTCCACCTCTTCGGAATGGGTTAAATCCTGCGTAGGCTGGATGGTGCTCCATATCAACGTAACTAGATGACGTCATCTGGTCGTTTAGTATCTGATTTCCGCCGACGCCCAGTCTGCTATCGCATTCTGAAGAGAGTCAACAAGAAAGTCTGTTTAATTCAGACTCAGTTTTTCATTAACATAATTTTTTCCATTTACTTTCATTGGAATCTAAGGTCATAATGCTACTTAACACTTTAAAAACTATCACATCATTTTGTAACTCATAGTCATATGAATGAATGAATGAATTAAAGGGATCATAAAGTTTTGGTTGAGACCTAATTTCAGGTTTCTAACATTTTTTTGTGAGATAATAAGAAACCTCTTATAGAATATGAAAAAGCGTGTGATTCTATAAGGAATTCAATGTTTATTTGATGAAAATTGGTTTTGAAATGGCTGAGATATCCAAAAAAGAGCAATTCTTGTAAAGTGTGGGACCCACACTTTATCACGATCGCTTTGTTTTACTTTGCACTTTGTTTTTGGATGTTTGAGATATTCCAAACCCGAATTTCATCAAATAAACTTTGAATTCCTCTTATGAAAAAGGTATGCCCTGTACTATATCATAAGTGTTTTCTTGGTATCTCGCAAAAAGTTAAAAGCCCAATTCTCATCTCCACCAAGACTGTACCACCCTTTAAGGGGGATCTTTTACTTGTATGGCAAGTGTCAACTGTCTTTTTATTCGGGAAAAAAAAACTGTCGACGGATTTCTGGCAATAAAACAGGTTTATTGGTGGATAAACAATCCAAATAATGTCCCATAAAAGGGATAAACTTACTTTATCTCCGAAAAGCTAAGTTACTTTCGAGTTTTTTTCGATTTAGGACATTGGGCTTGCCATATATGGGTGCGTAAGTTGTGACTCTCTCACACACGGGACCTCTTTTTAGTGTCTTATCCGAGGGACAGAGTGTTTTGTTTCTATTAGAAGGGACGACATGATATTACACACCATTGCTCAGCAAGACTTACTAGAATTCGAAAGTGCGCCCGCACTCGTGACATTCGATTGCAAGGCAGATACACTACCAACTGAGCAACCTCTCCGCCCTATAAGCTGAAATTAGCTTCTTCGCCTACTTGCAATTTTATATACGGAACGTAAGTAATTTTTTGTTTCAAATTAGTAAAGTATGCTTTTTGTTCAGAACTTCCTCTTTAAAGTTTCTATTATCTAATAGGGCGTTATTACCATTGTCTTTGCAACCAAGGAATTCCAGTCTCAGAGCGATGGATTCATTCCCTGATGTGCTTGGGAACAGTTGTAACTCGGTTGTCCAGATTGGTGTTGGGAATTCAACAAAAGTTACGCACGATGGATCCATGTTAACAGTGAAATTCTGGAGAAACATAAAATGACGAGTTACTGCAAAGACTTCAGTTTTCGTTGACTTTTTTTTTGTTGTTGTAAAGGAATACCCGACTGTGAATACGTTTCTTTTGTGTTTTTATGATTGTACAACTATTCCAGAAGGGATTTTAGTGTACATATATATACCCTCATATAGAGGTGTTTTTTTTTTAATAATTAAGAGCACTTCTTCACACAACAAAACTTGAGATAACCTCTGGAGAACAATTACTGACGAGATGAAACACCAAAGAGATGATATAAACCTCTCTGGTTCTTTGCTTGTTTGTTTTGACACTTCATTTACTTCCAATATTCCATTTTAATACAAGCGTGAGTAATATATTATATATATATATATATATATATATATATATATATATAATATATATATACATGGCTCGACACTAGCTTTTTTGTTTGGTGGCCCGATGGGGCCACCAAAATCCTAAATTTCAAATTTTTGGTGGCCCGAGAGAAAAATTTGGTGTTCCGAAAAAAAAATAAAAAACATTAAAAGTCTTTTTTTTTAAGGAGTCAAATATTTAAGTTTTATGATAGTAAGAGTTAGAAGTTGGACGTAATCTACTCATAAATAAACTTCAACAAACTTGCAACACTCACTCTCAGGCACTCATTCAGTCCTTTTCATCCATCCTTTAAACAAATTTAACTGCTAATTTCCGGCGCAAAAAGTTGCGAGTTTATTGACATACTTTTCAAAAAATTTTGGTGGCCCGAGGCGGGCCACCAAATTTGCCCTTTTTTGAAATTTGGTGGCCCGACTTTCATTTTTGGTGGCCCCGGGCCACCGGGCCACCGTTAGTGTCGAGCCCTGATATATATATGTATGATTATATATATATATATATATATATATATATATATATGTATGATTATATATATATATATATATATATATATATATATATATATATATATTTGTATATATATATATATATATATATCGTATATTATTATAGGAAAGAAATTACCATGGCAAAAGTCATCAAGGGGATGCAATAAAAGCTGTCGGTACCACATCACTAAATTGATATAGATAGTACAGGATTTCTTTATATATATATATATATATATATATATATATAACGAAGAATAAACCGGTAATGCAATATTTCGCCAATATAAAGAAAGAATGAGTTTATTGAGCAACTCAAGTTGAGTTCATTGAGTTGCTCAATAAACTCATTTTTTCTTTATATTGGCGAAATATTGCATTACCGGTTTATTCTTCGTTACATTGGAGCCAATACGTGAATTCGCAACATATATATATATATATATATATATATATCGTATCATATTATAGGAAAGAAATTACCATGGCAAAAGTCATCAAGGGGATGCAATAAAAGCTGTCGGTACCACATCACTAAATTGATATAGATAGTACAGGATTTCTTTATATATATATATATATATATATATATATATATAAAACGAAGAATAAACCGGTAATGCAATATTTCGCCAATATAAAGAAAGAATGAGTTTATTGAGCAACTCAAGTTGAGTTTATTGAGTTGCTCAATAAACTCCTTTATATTGGCGAAATATTGCATTGTTTATTCTTCGTTACATTGGAGCCAATACGCGAATTCGCAAACAAAATTTATTCGTTCACGAAAGAAATGCAAAACCCAAAACGAATTCATGGACGTGTTATGTTTTGAGGTGTGCTTTTGTGTGCTTGTTTGTTTACCTTCGGTTCTCGTCGTCCTTGAACGGAATACAGCTTTGGAATGTCATAGCCCATTAATCGGAAGGCCAGTTGAAACTGTAGTGTATACAAACTATCATGGTGTCTGCCATCTTGGAGTAGGAGACCAACAAGAACCATGCGCTCAGGAAAGGAAACCTGTGGCAGAAAAAAAAAACCCCAAACCACTTGGATCTTATCGATGATATGCATTAAGACAGTACGTTGGAAAATAAAATCTAAAGTTTTCATGAGCACATAATAGCCAGATATGTACCTCTGATATTCTTGAGATCTAACTTTCAGATACTTTCATGAACTGGCAGGCTATAAAGGTAAAGCCCTGTTTTTTTCTCTTTCTTTCTTTCTTCTTTTTTTTTTTGATCACCAGTAATATTGCTGTTTCTGTATCTGTTTTCCTTCGGATTTTATGATTATCGCATATGTAGTATCAATCTAATACTTAGTAATCATATCATGTAAGAGGTTTTTCGATATACCTCGTCATTGTGCGTCATGAGAATTGGTTCATGAGACGAAACATATGAGTGTGTGTTTGTATGTGTGTTTTAACGATATTAAAACATGTCATGGTTGTCAATCGTCATGGTTGTCAATGTAATATTCAGTTATCATACATGTAAGAGGTTTTTCGTTATACCTCGTCATTGTGCGTCATGAGAATTGGTTCATGAGACGAAACATTTGTGTGTGTGTTTGTATGTGTGTTTTAACGATATTAAATGATGTCGTGGTTGTCAATCGTCATGGTTGTCAATCTAATATTCAGTTATCATACGTGTAAGAGGTTTGTCGTTATACCTCGTCATTGTGCTTCATGAGAATTGGTTCATGACACGAAACATTTGTGTGTGTGTGTTTGTATGTGTGTTTTAAGATATTAAAACATGTCATGGTTATTCGAAATTCTTGTTTGATTCTTGTAATGAACCTTATCATGAGGGACATCTTTATGAAATAGTATTTGTCAAATTACCCTAACAAAACACTTAAGCACTTGTTGAAAAAATACACGTAGAAATTTTAAAATATTAGGTTGAACTCATATGATATATTTTGTTTTATGCCACGAGATTCGTATCGTCTAAAATTATTACCATCATTATCATTATTGCAATGAATTACCTTGATATACGGTGTCTCTTCCTTAGGGTCGGGTATCCAGGAGGAGTTGCCATAGAGACGCGCATTATGTGGGGCGTGGTCCTCGTCCAGAAAACTCGAAGCTACGATGTCATCATCGCCTATCCAACCCGCCTCCATTCCAAGAGGAAACACGCATTTGCTTGCAGCCCACTTGTTGTTGTTTTCTTTGTGAAAGAGACGAAGCAGAATTCGTGTCAACAGGTCAAGTACAGTGTATACACCAAAATATATACGCCCAAATACCATGTGTCGCGCACACACACCGATACACGGCATGTACTGTGTATGTCATACTAATTTTCATATGCTGATAAAGCGTCGCAAAAGAATGTGCCCCTTACATGCTTTAAAGAAGCTATATATCTCGTTCGGAGTCAATTTCCTTTCCTCATTTTCATGATATCCACGAATACTCAATACAATGGAAAAATGCAAGGCAAAGCACATATACAGATTTTATGTGGGGGTGATTCTTGTATTTTTGAACGTAAATTCAACGAGAATTAGTACTTCCATTCATATCAAAATGATATTGTTACTTGGTAATAACCAAACAGTATTGAATATTAGAAGAAGGGCTTTCTTTGAAAAATAAATAAATTTAAACGTCAATAATTCTACTTAGAGTTTCTGATGGACTTACGTAAATCTAAATTTAACGAACCTCAGGAACAACGAACCCCATTTCTTTCATTTTTTCAACCTGTTTATAATTATACTCAATATATTCCCACACTTGGAATGCACTCTACATCCAATAGTTTGTTGTTAAGACACCCATGTGTCACTCAAAGTCAGACAAGCATCTTGTCAGGGCAATTTATGTTATAAAGGTAGACAAACAAAAATAATGTATGTTTGAATCTTGTACATTTCCCTTTACAGGCATGTCCCCATTGTAATTTTGACTTTACAGACCTGGTCTGTATAGTCAATATTACAATATGGACATTAAACGTGTTGATCCACTAGGCAACCTACGTATAATGCTAGTCTCGCTAGTCACTACTTATAAAAAGAAAACCTCTGTTTGAGATAATAAAACCTTACATAACAAAAGAGAATGAACAGAAAAGATTCATCACTCACCAAAATCCGGTAGAAACCCGTCACAATCTGTAAATTACAATCAGGAGGGGAAAACATAGAAAGAAATGAATGTTTATATTATGCAGAGCGAATGATTTTCAAGGCGAGGGTAATGATTATTATCCCACTTCATCAATACACAGGCACACGCACATGCTCGCAAACATAATTGCACTCATCCTTTTCTCAGTACAGTGTATAGTGCCGTCTTTAAGTTACTTTTACAATATGATTATGCTTTTTGTCATTCCCGCGATTACCATGAAGTAAACATTTTCTAACAATGTTACCAATTGCACTATTACAAATTGAGGACTTACGTGTGGATTTCCTGACGAAGAGATCACTGTGGGTGAGAGTATAACCGTTCACCAAGTCACCTTCGTAATATTCGCCAACTTCCGCGAACACGCACTGCTTCCACTGGAACGAAATGAACACTTGCCGGCACACAAAATCGGTGCGCTCGACGCACTCGCGCATGCATCGTTCTTCTAAATCCAGCTCGAAGTCGTCGAAGAAGTGGTAGTGAACTTGCAAAGAGCGACCCAACACCTGTCGAATGTACAGGTCCGGGAAACGGACGAACTCGTCCAGCACGCTGGAGTTACCTGTAATAGAGAGTGATGATTTTGATTACGAAATACTGTACCTAATAATAATGATGATGATGGTGATAATGATAATGACACTAACAATAATAATAATGACAATAATGATAATTATGATAATGATAATAATAATAATAATGAGATAAAAATGACAATAATAATAACAATGATAATCGTAATAACGATGAAAATGATAATAAAATTCAAAAAAGAATTAGCTCATAAAGGAGGTTCAGGTTTTCAGCGAATTGTAAGTTGGAAAATGTTGTAATGAATTGGTTAAGAAGCATTGGTCAAGTGTAAGCATGAGTGTAAGTGTGAGAGTGATAAATATATTCATTGTATTAATATTTTGGTATTACTGATTTGCGAAATGAAATATGATTTTAAATGATGGCCTATCAGAGAATATGACTATCCTGTGACAAAATTATGTCCAAGGTCCGAGTTAGCAGATAACAACGGTAGTTTCTTCAGGCAAGGCTCTTTTCTACACTGCCCAGTCATCCAGAGGGAACTGGTGGTCCTTTGTAGCCGAGTTCTTATGGGCATTTGATTGCTTCTTTCAGTGTTCACGTAAAGTGATCTCTAATCAAACTTCAAAATTCGAGCAAAAACTGCAGTTAACCCAACAATCAAAGGCTCTGCAATGGAAAAAAAAAAAGAATTATGCTAGATACCGTAGATTTCTATTGTCATGTAATATGATCTGAGTTTTCTCCATGTTTACAATCACGATTTTAAAGTCATTTTTGAAATTTGAAGCTTGCGTAACATTTACGATGATAGCACTAATAAAGATGATAGTCTGAAAGTAGGCCCTGATAAATTATATAATATATTATGATACCAATGGTTATTCTACGCAGTTATAATAAAAGTCTGATGAGTATGACTATAGCAACAATGGAACGTTTCCACAGAACTATGAAATTGCCAGGTTTCAAGGTCCATCTTCTTACATGTCTTATGGAGATGCAAAGAATAGCATAACAGATAGAAAACCATGTTGCCATTTTACAAAAGCGACATCTCAATTAACAATGTTTCATTAAAGTTTACGTACATTTTGGTATGAGACAGTAGCTCCAGTCCACTTCTCCGTTCCAATCCTCGTATACACACCATGGTCGGTCGAGGCCCAAAGGGTTTCGGCAGTAATTTTCCCTCAGATCTTGAACGAAAAGAAATATGTCTATGTATTAAACTAATTAACGAGTGAATCTTTCAAAGTGCAATGATGTTCAATATCAAGTCTAAACTAGGAAACAATTAAGTCTAATTCACATCACTATGACAACTCTGGACCAATTAAAAGTTAGTCTGCAAGGGTGGAATTTATCAGCACCAAAAATATTGAAAACATGATCAAGATGGTATCACCAACTCACTCATTTGCAAAATTCATATCAACTGTTAATAAATTGTTCAACAGAAATTAGCTAATCTGTAACATTTAATAAACTTTTCAATCAGATATTGATGACCCATTTATTGTTGTGCTTTTACTTACTAAAATTATTTTATTTTTAGAATTGTCATAAAACAGGATATCACAAAGCCGGCTGCAGATATTTCGAAAGTTTGTTATTCCGAAGGTTTGTTACTCCATAATCATGTTCGCAATTCCTAAATTGAACTAAGTTGCGTTATTCGTTGTTTCGGAATAGCGAATCTTATTTCACTTATGGATTAACTTACCTTTGAAATAACGAACATTACCATACAGGGAGCAGTGGGATGTTGAGGCTTTACACGTTCTGACACAAAAACATGCAACGTTGACTGCAAACACATTTGAAAATCATTGGTGTCATAAGTAGTGTTTCCTTAGTCCTACAAGTGTTTTGTTGGCTTAAACCCTTAATTTGCACAAGATATATGTATCTTTTTTTTTACCATCATGTCATGTGTTCAGCTTGTTTTGCATACATCAGTCAGCACTATTTCAGGATATTTTCAAAAGCAAAATTTTAATTCCGAAATTCACATCTTAGCAAGATTTCGTATTGTTGAATTATTTTTTCATTGCACATTTTTCATTTCATTTTTTGTTCATTTCAATTCATTTTCATATTTCTCACTTATATCACAATATAAAGTATATTGATACGAAAATTATACATAACATAATTCATAATAGAACTACACCGGAATGATCAAAAGTTTGTCTTGGTACAAACACAAGGTCTGTATACATGCGAGTTGAACAGGCTGAGATCACAATGCGAAAAAATATGATGGGGCCTGCGTAGAAGCAAGCTTGTATAGAGCCGGAGGTCATGTAAGCCTTTAGTTTGTTGTTATAAAGGATAGGCGACATGGTCATTAAAGACATCCTTATGAAATTCGTGAAGTTGGTGTTTATTCGTCGTCTTAAAAAAAGGTGATTCCAAAATGACAGTTTTTGTTTTAAGGAAAGAGAGTATAGAATGGCTATTCTGCTATGCAATGGTGGAGATTTCCCCACACCCCTTCTTCTTTACAATTTATCGAATTTTATTTCCTGTCACCATAGTTTCATTTCTTCAAAATCTGAAATCCAAATATAAGCATTGCTATGCAGTGTATGCGGAACATCTGATTGTAAGCATCTATCTTGAGATTCACTTAAAGATATCTTTATAGCGCATCACTGTGAGTAAGAAATGTTCACCGTATTCCAAGAAGGAGCCGTCCTCTAACTCTTCCAAGTCAACGTCCTTCCAGTGCAGACATCTGTAACCATTTTCTGTGTACTGCGCAGTTCCCCTATAATCCGTGCCATTGGTGTCTTCAAAATAGCAGCCTGATCTTTCTGCGTCAAAAACAAGAAAGAAAAATAATTGGACAACATACACACGCACACACACACACACACACACACACACACAATAAAAATAGAAATCACACATAATATCATCAAATTTGCAAAGATAGTTAAACGGTGGTGCCCCGAATCGAGACCAAAAGTGACTCAGATAGTGGAAAATCTAAACAAGAAGAAAAAAATATCCAAAATTAAACATCAAATACAATGAAACATGAATTGCTGCAACGATGATACGAAAAAAAAGTACAAGTGTTTAGATCAGTGTGATGTTGGCTGAAATGATATATTGAACCAAATTGTCATGATCCCGTCTTTTCAAATCAACTTTATACTTTGTGACGATAGATTTATTATGTCTTTTGTCTTCTTATTTGTGTCGCTATCAATTTTCATCAACGATCAGGATAGTTACATTAAAATGATTATCATAAAAATGGATTTTATTGAAATGCATTGAAATTAGAGATCATTACCATTACACAATGGAATATCACAATTCTCTCTCCAACCGTAGCTTGAATAACACTGAGGCAAAATCCAGCCATCGTAGAATCGACATTTTGCGTCTTGGGATTCTGCTGAAATAAAGGAGAGAGACGACGAAAAGTAAACCCTTCGGATGCTTGGAGGTATAATGAAATCAACTTGAAAATAACCATGAGAGAACTGACAGATATTTTGCTGAATTGAGCTATTATTCGACCGCACTGATGGTTATCTACAATATTTAATCAGCATCACAAAGGTTCACAAGGAAGCTCTGCTGGTTATTTCATGACTTTAAGGTCGCTTTTCTAGGCTTTATGGGTTGATGGTGTGGCTTCTTGGTCAAGATGATCAAACATTGCATCATGCATTTCACTTTCTCTGGATTCAATCTTGTTAGTGATTCGATATTCAATTGAATTGAATTTAAGTAGCTGTTATTGATAAAAACATTATACAGTTAAACATATAGCAGCCAACAGGCTGAATTGCTGTTTATACTTTACAATGCTTCAAAATTGGACTGAATTACACACTGAAAACTCTAAGTGTATAGATTTGAAACAATGAATATGGAACTAATCGTATATACAGCCTAGAAATTTAATTACCATGTAGAAATATTAAGATACATATAAAAACGGGACATGAATATGGTTTTAACTTCCTTTTGATGTATTGCAACAGCAACAAAAATAATCATTCTCATTATAATGTAGAACAAAAAGTTTAAAAAGGAATTATTCTCATTCACTTGCGTGAAACAAAGATCATTACATTTTCAAAAATATAAAGAAATTTGATAGCCACAGATGAACTCAGTATATTCGTTCAAAACCAATGTTCCTACCGGGAATAACTGTGCTTAAAGAACCATAGGGCTCATTTATGTAATAAAGCTTAAGATAAATCACTGCCGTCGACATTCGAAAGTCATTTTCCATCATTTCTCCAATTATAGAGCATTCTTCATCGATGTCTTTCTTCAGTGTCTCCGATCGTTGTTGACTTTATCAATATTTTCTCTCCTCTTAAATTAGATTTTCCTCTATTTATATGAACACTAAGACAGAAGATCACAAAGACCATTACGTTTTTAAAAACCCGTTCTCTCTATTTCCCATCGTTAATCCTTTAGATGCGATATATAATACTTTGTGTGATGCAGATACATCTGTTCATAATGTTGACATAACATTATGACAATTCAAATATTCGATTGTCTTCGTGATTACATCGAAAGTGGTTAAGGAGAGGAAACTACATATCTCACGTTTAATGGAGAGGGCTTCACAGGCATAGAAAATATGACTTGATACTATTGATATTATATCTTACAAGGACACAATATTCGAGCTGGTAAGGAATTTTAGAGTAGGTAACCATAGTGAAAGGTTGTACGCAAAACGACAGGGTTTCGAGAAAAGATATAAAACACAACATGATTATGATGTCAATATACAGTGGAATACTACTAAAATGTATTCGGATTTTTTAATCGACCTCTGTAATTTGAAAAAGCTCGACAATTACGTCCATTTCAAGAAAGGCATTATCGTCATTTTAAATACAAACCACTTGATAAACAACGTATTCTCCATTTGTGTACCTAACGGCTCTAGGTGACAGTTTTGCCACAATCGTAATAGTCGTTGGAAATTTCTAATTACAGCTATACAATTACTGTACCACAAAGTTTGCTCTCCGTCGTACACCGAGATTCTATTCCAAAGTTTATATTTTTCAGGCGCTGTGTTTCCAATCTCGATGTATAAATGTATGTACGTGTATGTGTGTGTGTGTGTGTGTGTGTGTGTGTGTGTGTGTGTGTGTGTGGTCTCTCTCCCTCTCTCTTTCTCTCTCTGAATCTGAATCTGTCTCTCTC
Organism: Diadema antillarum; assembly: GCF_040938485.1. Taxonomy (NCBI): domain Eukaryota; kingdom Metazoa; phylum Echinodermata; class Echinoidea; order Diadematoida; family Diadematidae; genus Diadema; species Diadema antillarum. Next base: position 990,034 of record NW_027271621.1, read on the forward strand.
TCTTGCTTCTCCCTCCGTCTCTTGAAAGTAATGATCTGACATCTCGCTCGAAATGGACTATTGGCTGTTTGACGGACCAATTCTACAGAGCAAACATTACACCATTAGCCATTCGACAAATTCATTTAGTCGTAAGAGAAAACATCGAATCAGAAGCGCAGCGGCACCATGCTTCGTGACGTAATGACATGAATCTTCTCCACTGCACATGACGAGTGTACGTTTAAGTGTCCTCTTATCAATGCAACTTTGTCATATACGAGATTGTCGCAAACGACCCATTGAACAAATATTATAACAATATACTAGTGTATTATATAGAATTTTCAAAGTCTTCAATGAACATTCATGCGTTGAAGTTTTATCGAAGCCTTTGCCTGTACAGCTAAGATCCTGTTCAAATCTGATGTAACTTCATTGTTCCACTATACCTTATCGAAACGTTTACAGTCCATTACAATCGATTAAAGAGATGAAGCATTCCATCTACAAATAGATCATCAAATAACGGAATCCATTACGGGCCGTCTATATCCAACTATTCAAGGGCACTTCATGAACAACTGGCAAAAACAAATCATGATTGGTTTTTTTTTTAATTATTAATGTAAGATTTAACTGTCTTGTCTCTAGAAAAGAAAAGAAATAGCAAAACACAAAACGTGGAACAAAATGTAACTTGAAACAAACATGCGATGTTAGCTATGGGTAAGAAGTGGATTTAACCGATTCAACCTGCCAAGATAATGTCCTTTTTTAGCTATGAATGCCCGCAATCTATGGCCGCGACTGGAAAAAGAAAGATTGAAAATTGTAGGTACATGTATCAGACTTTTTTCAGTGTTTTCTAGTATGCTACCTAGCTTCATAGGTTTGCCACGTCTGTTCTGCATCCATGTTATATGACACTCATGCTTTCATTTGTTAAAATAGATACGAGTCATTTAATGTATCGCATAGCTCATGGTGATGAGCTTCAATTCCTTTATCAAGATTATGCTGCAACAATGTCTTCACACACCAGGGCGAATGATAACATTCAATCATTCATTTAATTCATTCATTCACTTTATAGAGCAATGCTTTCTGCATTGTTCTACAGCACTTCATAAACACATTTCCATCTCAATAGGTACTCCATTATTCAGTTCGGAAAGTGCATGCACATTATCCTTCTCTTATCCATAATTACTTGTGTTGTTTGGGTTTTTTCCCCTTTGTATTGCTAGTTAGCAAATTCTGCTAGCCTGGCAATTGCCTGGAGAGATCTCTTCAGTTCTCATCTCCTCCGTACACTGCTGTATATATGAACCTTATCTTCGTCTTTCCCATTTACATTTATGTTTGGAACATTAATTGAGTTGTATATTTTAGTTGTTATATTGACAAGTGAAAGGTTGGTTTTTTCAGCAGCATACAAAAGAAAAAAATAAACTGAAACAAAAAAGGTAACAAAAAAAAACAAAACCTCGAAGCCAGCCTAACACACAAAATGCTCAAAATGCAATCAGTCAGCCCTAACGGAGGATCAAATTATCACTATTGACGACTAATGGGCTTGGTGAGGTGATTCATCCCGTAATTGACTGTTGCGCACACATACCCACCCACATACCTACACCATTGTACACACATACAGACACACACACGAACACACACACACACATACACACACATACACATTAACGGTATTAATGTTGACTGGTCATCGTCCGTTCTTAAAGTAGTGGATGCCTTTGACGATATCTCTTTGTCATTATCACTTATTTCACCTAAGGGAATATGAAGCTAAGAATATTTGCTGCACTCCCGTAAACTGTCTCGTCATTGTTGTTGTGATCTCCGTTTTAGTACATTAGCACGTCCTGCTGGGTATTTACATCAGCAGGTCCCGCTGGCACGCAGGTCGGCTTTAACAAAATTTTTTGTCTCCACTTTTTCCAGTTTTTTTAAATCTAATTTGTTGTTGTTTAGTGGAAATCAAATAAATCACCAACGTATCGTATCATCCTTTTTGAATTTTCCATAATATATATCCCCGCCCCGCCAAATTATGAAGCAGATTATTGAGAATAGATTCTAAAATTGCAGAAACTCCTTCCTGTGAAAAGGGAAATATCCTATCCCATCCGTAGCTTGGTTGATGTTAGAATTTTCAGTATTAGATGTGAAAATCCCACAACAACAATTTGTTTTCCTCTGGGTGCACATTAATATAAATAATCAACGTATAGCATTTTCATTAACAGTTTTTCCGTGTACACATTATGCAATCTAACTTGTAGACCAGATTTTTTTAATTTCTCTTTTTTTTTATAGAAATGCAAAATCATTCTCTTGTTGGAGTTAGTACCCTCGCCCGCTCGGTCGCTGCGCTTAGCTGTTTTCAATAATTTAAACTGAAGATGTGAAAATCACCAAACAAATTAATGAATACAGGGTTTTTGTATGATTTTTCTTTTTGATTTAATAAGAAATAAAGAACACAAAAATATCACAAACCATTTTTTTTCTTTGGGTGCATATTGATATAGATAATCAACGTATAGCATTTTCATCAACAATTCATTTTTCCCATATGCAATCAAAATTGTGCACCAGATTTTTTTAATTTCTTGTTTTTTTAATGCAAAATCTCCCTATTGGTACCCTCCCCCTCTCGGTCTCTGCACTTAGCTGTTCTAAATGATTTCAACAGTAGATGTGAAAATCACCAAGCAAAGTAATGAATACAGGTTGTTTTTTTTTAACAGTTTTCTTTTCAATTTGATAAGAAATAAAGAACGTCGAACTTTTCTTGACTAAACATTTTTCAAATATTCCACCAAAAATGTGTACCAAATCATTGAATTCCAATTCTAAAAGTGAGAAGGATCGCTCGTGCAATGGGGAGGGGTAATACTCCCATACCTAATCCTCCCCCTGCATGATCATAGTCGCTGCGCTCCCTCGCTTGGACTAAACATTTTAAAGAGCACTTCAGACTGATATTCCTGACATGATACTTGAGGACTAGACAGAGAAATCCCTCGTTTCCGAGCGTAAGTGTCATTTACAGGCTAGGTGAAGGCACGGAGCAAGTGAAGACTAGATTTGTCTCCGGCGAGTATTGTATCAACGCCGGCGTCACAGTGTCCCGAATTCGAGCAAAGATGGACATACGAAAAGAAATCTTCAAATTCTGCTCTGATCGTATACACATTGGGTTATGCAGTTGTTATGCATGAGGGCATCTTCAAGCCATCGTATAATTGCCGATGAGCTTCTCAGGCTACTACCAAAACATCTACTTGCTTGAAATCGCTTTTGATCGGTTTTTAATCAAGTTCGGGGGTAACTTCTCGCGTAATTGAAAATTCCATATCCGTATGACCATCTTCTGTCAATTTCAGGGCAGTCCCAACAGTGTGATGCCAGCCAACTCTAGCCTAGGCGTCACACTGTCCCGAAATTGATCAAAAACGGACACACAATAATGGACATATTCATTCATGAGGGCATTTTGAGCCATTGTCTGACACCCACCGATGGAGTTTCTCAGGCTCAGGCAGCAATGTCGTAAGCGGCAGCAAAATCTTTGGCAAGCCATAAAATTGCTCGAAGATCTTGCGAAGATGTATTTTGTAATTTATAAAAAAAAATGCATCTTCGTGTAGCCTTATTGTGTGGCTCGGATGTCATCGTGTGACCTTCTGTAGGCATCGTATTTGCTTCGGCTGTTGTGGTACAACTTCGTGCGAAATTGAAAAATTCCGTATTCGTATGGCCATATTGTGCCAACTTCGGGATGTGACGCCACACTTTACTACATCTTTACATGAACAATCAGCCGGGTATTGTTATTCAAGCAACCATGATCATGCAATGTTACGCTTACCTCGTAAACATGATCTCAATGATTATTTTACCAAGTGGTACAGCTTTTTCTAAAACAATGATAGGTGAAGATATGTTTCTTTTCATGCATTTTGCACGTCTGCTTACATGTGCAGAGCTTTACGAGAGTCATCCCAAGACACAGAAAAATGTTCTACCTTCAGCCTGGTTGTTTAAACAGTGATTACCGTGGGAAATATGAGAGCACATTATACCGTTTCGATCATTCTTAAAGTGCGTGCGTTTAACAAAGGGTTGTAGTGCTTCCAAACGTATTCCACTCACACTCGAACTTTGTGGTATACTGTGAGAGGAGTCCATTTCCAGTGCAAATAGAGTGCTGTTCACTTTGACTTACATTTTAGGCCTGCCCAACACACCTGAAATCATCGGTTCGAGCCTTGGTTCGATATTTTTGTGTTTCTTACAATATGTAGTACGATAATGTTCTTTCAGGATAGAAGAAAGTGCACCAACCTATACCGGCCCACGGTGGTCCATTTACGCAGGAATGGCCGCAGCTGGAATACGTGCAGTACTCGGAAACATTACCGTAGTATTCCGTCGCATTGAGAACACTGATGCAGTCCCACTGAGCAGAAACTGCAAGGAAATGATGGAAGATAAGCAACATTCAGGGCTTTTCTTTAAAAAAAGGGCAATACGGAGAAATAGTATCACATAGAGAGGGAAACGGGAAGGAGGGGGTAATAGCTCACCTCCCCCCTCCCCCAGAGTGCCCCCCCCCCCCCATGCACACATACATGCACACTTAAAGATATTCCTCGGCCCCTGGCATTGATAAGGTGGTAACTGTTGTAAAACGAACCAGATTTTCGCTTCCTTCATCTTCTTCTTTTTGTAATGAAGAATGTGAAAAGCACAACATTTTCAACAAAACTAATATTATTTTTAAAAACGACTAGTTGTTTACGCACACGTTGTAAGAGAAGAGAGCTAATTCCGTCTACATGAAGTTGCCTGTCATGACAGGACCAGAGACGAGATATGCATGAAGAGCACAGAGAAATTGAAATGCTGTAACTTAATAATTTTCATTTTAAAACGAATTAATGTAATATATCTTAATGTTTTTAGGTATTCGTTTATCTCATTCTGTCAGTTATTCATCACTACGACTACGTCCGGTCTTTGAAAGCGGTCTATCTTGCTTATCCTCGCCGACGTAAAAATGACGCAAGTTCAATTTCAAGGTCTCGTTTTCCCTCATTGCACCTTTTTAAAAATGGTTCACGTCATGCAGTATTACTTCATGTGAGAACATAATTTCTTTAATTTGCACTGGACTGTCAATGATGATGTCATGAAACATCGTCTTTGACAATAACCAGTCGTAGATGGAAATGTGATTTTATAACATCGTCGCTGAACATTTAGACTGCATAGGTTGATGAAAACTGGTTGAGTCCTAGCTTGAGTTCTGCGGACAATTATCTCTCGCCTGTATGTTCTTCAAGCCACGTGGTACACAATGTTATACAAGAAAACGTAGTAGATTCAACATTGTAAAATTTGTTCCTTTCATTCGGTGTTCATTATTATCAGTATATTTGGTTCCATTTACATTTGCATTTATTCTTGTTGGAATCGACGGGCATAGAGGGGTTTAACAGGGATTTTGACAAAGGATAAAATAATAGTTTATTACCAACATAACAGTCGTCTTCTAATAGCGAGAATTCAGATGGACACCTCGCAATACAGACGAGTTTGGAGAACACTGTTTCAAACACCCATCCCATAAATGGGCCTCTCCTTTTAGCGGTCATTGGCAGAGACAGTACAAGCGAGCATTATGCATAATTAATGTGAGCTGTAAAAGCGGCATAATGTCATCACTAAATCAATTATCTCGAAATGTACTTTTCAGAGTTTATAGGGATAGTACAGTGTTGGTTGAGATGAGAATTTGGGCTTTTAAATTTTTGCAAGATACCAGAAAACACTTATGATATAGCACAGAGCATACCATTTTAAGAGCATTTCAAAGTTTATTTGATGAAAATCGGGTTTGTAATAACTGAAACATCCAAAAACAAAGTAAAACAAAGCGATCGTTACAAAGTGTGGGTCCCACACTTTATTAGAATCGCTCTTTTTGGGATATCTCAGCCATTTCAAAACCAATTTTTATCAAATAAACATTGAATTTCTCATAGAATTGCATGCTCTTTCATATTTTGAATGAGATTTCTTATTATCTCACCTAAAAATGTTAGAAACCTGAAATTAGGTCTCAACCAGTACTGTACAGTCCCTTTAACTCAAAGAGGTTGTTTTGAAAACTTCAAACAATAGCCTCATATCTAATTGGCGGTTTTTTTTCGCATGTCGCATATCCCAAAGGCCTCTCCTTTCGAAAATGACAACAATCATACATTTCTGTATGCTGGCCCTTTCCTATGGAATAGACTCCCACAAATCATTCGTAATCTGTTCTCTCTAAGTGAGTTTAAGAGCTCACTTAAAACCTGGTTATTTAGACAAGCTTTTTTGTAAACATTTCCTTTATTCCTTTTCTCATACCTCTTTTTAACTGGTATTTTCTTTCTGCCTTTCTTTCTTGCGCCATGAGCATCTATTCATGATGGATACCGGCGCATCACAAGTGTTCATATCATTATTTTATCAAAATTCATGAAATTCTTCCGTCGAGATGTTTTGTCGATGTTACGTCGATGTCGGGTAATTTGTTCAGTTCAGTTCAGTTCAGTTCAGTTTTTATTTCTGCATTTCAAAATCAATACAAATCAACAAATCAACAAAATACTTACATAGTCATTAACACAGCTAATATTCGTAACGTTTGGATCTTACATACATTTTCTTTCTTTTTTCAAGAACGAATATCATATATGAAAGGAAGCAATAGGAAATGATAAAAATGAAATGCAGGGGACCATCATCATAAGCTAAGCTTGACGAGGATGATGGCCCCAGGTAAAGAGATACATAAAGAAAATCTTGCCACTCACTGAGTGGGGGGTAATTGTGCAATGGGCTCAACGAAGAGATACATAAAGAAAATCTTGCCACTCACTGAGTGGGAAGTAATTGTGCGAAGGGCGTGCGGTGCAGTGCGGTGTGCATTGTGTTGGGATGAATCTTGGTTTGTACGTTGAGTGTTATTTTGTGTATCAGTGTGATGAGGTGAATGTTACTTCAGTTATGGCCGTGAACTCATTGTTTAGGGTGTTTGTTGACCAGGTGGTATGAATATTTATGTGTCAGAAGTATACTGGATTATGAGGGTGTTTTTTAGTTCTCGTTTGAAAATGTTCAACGACGTACGTTGTTTTAAATTAGGGGGTAAAAAATTCCAAATATCTGGTCCATTGTGCTTTAATGATTTTTGAGCTAAAATGATTCTGGGGTTTTCGAGATGGTAATCGGACGACTGACGTGTTGGATATGAATGAACGGTGAAATTTGGAGTGAAGAAGCCATCAAAAATTTTTGGAAGACAATTAAATGTATATTTATACATAAAAACAGCAGTTTGAAAGGTGTGAAGATCCTCAATTTTCAATGTTTTTAGTTGACGAAATAGGGGATTGGATGGGGATAAGTAACGGGAATTGGTAATCAAACGTACAGCACGTTTTTGGAGAGTAAAAATTGGATTAATTTTAGTTGTGCCACAGTTTCCCCAAGCGATATTGCAGTATGTGATATGTGGTAAGATCAATGCATTGTATAGAATAGTCAGGGAATTTTGAGAAATGAAGTTTTTCAGTCGATATAAAATTCCTACAGTTCTTGAGACAGACGTGTGGATATTATGAATGTGATCGTTCCAAGTTAAACTCGAGTCAATTGTGATTCCTAAGAATTTAGTAAATCTTACTTCAGTTAAAGATAATCCATCAATATTGATATTATAACTGCTGTTAATGTTCTGTGAAGCAGTAGGTTTGAAACGTATAAAATTTGTTTTAGAGACATTAAGGGATAATTTATTACATATAAACCATCGGGAGACTTTGTCTATTTCCGTGTTCAGAGTATTAAACAGTGTTTCAAGGTTCTCATGGGAGTAAAAAATATTAGTATCATCCGCAAAAAGTATAAATTTAAGAGTTTTTGATGTATTTATTATATCATTAATATATACAAGGAACAGTAGGGGGCCAAGAATTGATCCCTGAGGAACACCACATACAATATTAGAATTCGGAGATTTAGATGACTTAAATAGTACATATTGCTTTCTGTTGGATAAATAATCAATAATCCAAGAAAGTGCTAAACCACGAATACCATATCTTTTTAATTTGTAAATTAATATATCATGATCTATGGTATCAAAAGCCTTTGATAAATCCATGAAAATTCCTATAAAATGTTTTTTATTTGCAAAAGATTCAGTAATCTTATCTAACAATTGAATTATAGCTAAATCGGTGGAATGGCCCTTTCTAAATCCAAACTGATTAGGTATAAGTAGGTCATTTACATGAAGAAAAATGTACAGGCGTTTATGAATATTTTTTTTTCCAGAATTTTAGAAATACTAGGTAATAACGATATTGGTCTATAATTTGTTAAAAGAGAAGGGTCGTCTTTTCTTTTGAAAATTGGAACTACTTTCGCAATTTTTAATGAGTTTGGGCATATTCCAGAAGACAGTGAAAGATTGAAAATGTAAGATAAAGGTGTGGTTATTTGTTTGATGATTTTCTTCAGTATATAAACACTTATTTCATCATGGCCACTAGATCTACTTGGCTTTAATCTGTTAACAATCTCCAGTATTTCTTCCTCATCTGTTGGGGTAAAGAAAAGGGATTTGTCGCAGTTTGGTGGAAGAAATTCAGTAAAGTTTGAATGAACATGTTTGTTTTTTATTTTTGAAGCTAATTGGGGGCCAATATTTACGAAGTATGAGTTAAAAGCATCAGATATTTCATCAGGGTTTATGAGTTCTTTGTTGTCATTATAAAAAACGGACGATGTTTCCTTATTATTTTTACCTGTTATTTCATATATAGTTTCCCATAAACCATTTACGTTATCCTTTTGATTATCAAACTTATCAGAATAATACATTTTACGAGAAATACGAATCAAATTACTGAGTATATTTCTATACTTTTTGTAATCTGTAAAATGTTTTGTATTGTGGGTAGTAATCGCCAGTTTATACAATTTATTACGGGTTTTTATTGAATTGATGATTCCCTTTGTAATCCAGGGATGTTTGTTCTTTCTGCGTGTTTTTTCTTAACTAAAGGAATGTTTTTTCGATAATAATATAAAAGTTTATCTAGGAAAATATCATAAGCTTTATCGGCGTTATTTTGAAGATACACTTCTTGCCATTCTTCCTTCACTAAATCAAGATTAAGTAATTCAATATTCTCGTCTGATTCTTTTCTGTACATTATCGGCCTGGGTTTTGAAATACTTTTGACGTTTTCAGAATAACGAAGAATAATGAATATCGGTAAATGATCAGATATATCATAATATAAAATACCATTAATGAATTTATTTACAGAAAAGTTATTAGAAAAAATATTATCCAACAAGGTTTTAGATGTTTGGGATATTCTTGTTGGGTTATCAATATGGGAATGGAAAGCATATGAAAAAAGAATAGTTTTTAATTTTACCGCTAAAGTATCTATTTTCGTCATGTCAATATTATAGTCGCCCATAATATAAATTTCCTTATTTTCTTGTGTAATCGTGTTGAGGCATTCATCAAAATTTTCTAAAAACATTTCGGTTTTATGATTTGGTGGCCTGTATATAACACCAATTATCTTATTTTTCATTTTATCATTAATGATTTCCACAAACAGGCTTTCACAACCTTCAATATCAATATCAGTTCTTATTTTTACTCGCAATTCGTTATATATATATAGGGCTACCCCTCCCCCTCTACCTGTCAATCTACCCCCTCTACCTGTCAATCAGTTGCAATCATATCATTGTTCATATCTGAAGTTTTGACAGCCATGTAAGTTATAAGTTGTCATTCACTAATGGATCTTTGCATATTCTGTGGAACGTTTGCATTCGATCCCCCGTCCAATTAATACAAAACTTTTTGCAAAGTAACAATACTCATTTGCGCAAGCGCGTGAAAGACATACTGACATAAAACAACAGAGTAAATACGAATATGTACATGAAATAGATACCAAACAACCAACGACATGCATGTGCATTGCATATACACCTCCTCCATGTACATACACATGAATATACACGTAATATGCAAACATCTTGATGTTCGTGGAACCACTTAAAGCAAATCGAGGTAGCACTAAAATGATATAATGGAAATCAAATGAGTTCACAAAAACAAACCGAACATTTTCACCTTACCACGTTTACAGTGGTTAATGAAGTCTGTAATAACACGGAGATGAAGTAAATACAAACGAACTAAAGGATGGGTGAAGAGAATCAAAATGTTGAATCGGAAGAACAGTGCAGAACAATACACTATGAGCAATAATATCACTGCGTCAATGTGAAGAGATAGAGCTGTCTTTTAAAAGCATCACCACCATCGCTGGGTACATCAGAGAAAAGAAAACGATTTTAAAAACAATAATAACAACAAAGAGCGCAACTTTCATCTGATCTCAGTTTGGCATACTGATTATGAAGCAATTCATTTGCCCGCCACATTCGTGTATTTCTCTTTTCGTAAAGATTTAATGCACCGTATGTTTTTTTTTTCCTGTTTTAAAAAGTAATGTGCTTTTGAGCGTATCCTTCAAAGAACTGATGTTTATATCTAGGGTATTGCAAGTAGATACCATAAGCATGATGAACTTTAATTTGTACTCAGCACTAAAACAGAACAAAAAGTGTAAACATGTCATAATCAGCATCTAACTGCGCATATCACAAATATATATATATATATATATATATATATATATATATATATGTATATATATATATATATATATATATATATATATATATATATTCCATTTGAGAAATGAATTAATCAGTCCCTGTCAAGTAACTGTGACAGGCTATCGATCACCATAACAACCAATGGATGTTCAGATGTATTCGGTAATGACACGGCTAATTTCCGATGCACTCGGTTGTTAAGGTCTATACTGTACATACCAACAGGCATCGCTGCCTATTATAGTGCATGGTTCAATGACACAATTAAAACTATCCCTACCGCATAAGATGGATAAATGACTTGATATTATTTTCAAGACAGTGCTTAAGAAGAGTTTAATTGTTGAATTCTTGACAAACTGATATTTGTACGGCGACATCATTGAAAATAAAGTCTTATTCAAGCGTCATGTCGGTGAAAAGTTTATCGATCACCATTATGATCACCATTATGTAATCATCACAGATCAACTTTTGATTTGTCCAATGAAAAATCATTTCATTAGCCCGCAACATTCGTGTTTTTCTCTTTTCTCAAAGATTTAATGCACTGTTTATTTCTGTCCTTTTCCTGTTTTTTTAAAATAAATAATGTGCTTTTGAGCATGACCTCCAAGGAATTGGTGTTTATTTTCAGGTTATTGTAAATAGTTACCAGCGCTGCAATTTGTATTCAGCACTAAAACGGATTCAAAAAGTGTAAACCTGTCATAATCATCATCTTAACAGCGTATCTGATATAAAAATACGTTGATACTGCGGGGGTTGGGGTTATGCAGACAAAGAAGAGTAGTACACATTTACATCACGCTGTATATCTCTATTCGACACTAGTGGCTTTCTCTAATTTTTGCGAGACAGTTCTCGCACAATTATTGATAGAAATATGTAAATGAATGAGCTATTGATGCATTTACTTCAAAATTTTGTATATATCGTGCGCAAAAAAAAAAAACCCTCAAGATAACGAAGATTTAAGTTGTCTGTTAAAAAGTGCAAAACATAAGGTTAATTTTGGCTGGTATCGGGACCCACACGGGTCGGGTGAAAATTCATTTGGGGGGTATGTATCAAATTTCACTTTGATGATTTTTTTTTTTTGCCAATATTTTGTTTCATGAAGTGTGCAATCTGAAACAAGAAAAAATTTCCTCTCGGTGTCCTTTTTTTTTTGTACTTATCCATTGACCTTACATTTGCTCAGATTCCCAATCAATGAACATATCAATTCATTTTAGATATAAACGAAAAAGTTGTATGGCAAACACTACAAGACTGCTAAAAAATGGGGAAATGCAATTAAAAAGCATGGCAAGTTTGCGTTTTATCAATCCACTGATAGTTGCTTTCATGTCTTTGAGCAAAAAAAAAAATAACAAAAATATCGAACGTGGAGCGAGATGCTTAGATACGAGTTGTCAATAATGATTGCTGTCTCTGACGAGCTGATATATTACACAAAAAGACATCCAGCAAGTATGTACATGAAGTTATTGACGTCAAACGTGATTTAAGATTTGTACGCATAGAGAATGAAACAAGTATATTACTTCACGCCATCAAGAATCATTCAAACCAAGCATCAATAAGCCTACTAAGAATGCTAATCACTCACAAATTATCATGTCATCTGAGTTTAAGAGTAGTATAGTAAGCACTAAAATGCAACATAAAAAGGGAGGTACAGTTTTCTATACGATAAAATCTGATTTTCATGCACAATAATGATTATGAGTGAAGGCCTGGGTTGAAAATCACCTCACAAAGTTCATGGCGCTGTATACCTTGAACCCATTATCATGACATCATTTCTTTTTCTTAGAAACAAAAAGTGAATGATGAGATCGGAAAAGAGAGTTTAGAGACAATGCAACAAAGTGAAGAGTGTTTGATAGATGAGAGAGAGAGAGAGAGAGAAGAGGACAGATACAAACAGACAGATAGATAGACAGACAAAAAAGAGAAATATATATATAGAATGGCTGGTAGAGAGAGAGAAAGACATGAAGACAATGGAAATCTCTAAATTACTTAGATTGTAAATCAATCTGTAACATTGTGGTTAGGGACAAATCCAGAATTAGATTGCGAAAATAGATTGAATTCTAATCTAAAAGATTGAGATTTTCAATCTAATTTTGGATTAGTCCCTCATCTCAATCGAATGAATTTAGAGAGAAAGAAATATATAGGACGAAAGGGGAAACAAAAATGGCTAACAAAGGAGAGAGAGAGAGAGAGAGAGAGAGGGACAGGCAGACAGACAGACAGACAGACAGACAGACAAAAGGTGAGATAGAGGAGAGAACAGACTCTATGAGGAGGGTTGGCAAAATGGGAAAAAGAGAATGTGAGGGAGGGGGAGAGGGGAAGGAAGAGACCGGATCGATTCCTTTACCCTCTCATGCCACCTTCATAATTTATTTAATGTCACCTTAATCCGTTCTCTCCGGCAAGGTGTGGAAAATCAGCCAGATTTGTGGGCGAACTCAATGAAACTGGTGACACCATAAAGGTAACAGAATATGTTTACATCAGCGACATGAACAATGATACTCTCTAAGTTCCTTAGATTGGAAATCTGTAAGATTGTGGTGATGGACCAGTCCAAACATATATTGAGTAAAGTAAAACTTCTAAATCTATTAGACTGAGATTTTCGATATAATTTTGGATTTGTCCCTCTTCTCAATCTAAAGAATGTAGAGAGTAATAATAATAATGACAATGATAGCTAGTTGTTTGTGTAACTGGATGCATTATTTCCAACTAGCACTGATAGTGCTCACTCTGCACTACCTACGGAGCACTCCATCCGGACACCATTTGACAGATAATGAAACATTAACAACTTTTAACAAAAGCTCAATTTCTTCTGCTTCCGAAATGTTATCATGCCAGCTTGGTTAATGACATCGAACAAACCATTATCGTAATCATGGTGATGTACTCCGATGGCTGGTCCTGTCAAGCCGTTGCGTGAGCCAGACGTCACAGTCATAATCTATACATTTTTTGTTACAGATCGAATATTATGTTCACCAGACAGGTATCATTTTTAAAGGTCGCGCATAACCGTACTGGAAAAATAGCAACATTAATCGGAACATTGAACTCATGAAATCAAAGTACAGTTAAATGATGTCGGGTAGGTTTTAGTGCGTGCGTAGTTTCTTTCAAATTCTAGTTAAGTTGCTCTTTAGTTGCAAGTTATCTGTAGTGCTAACTAGTTTCTTTGTCGCAAACATGATGTGTAAACACGGCTTATGGCTTGCAAGGAAATCATGTCGTTTCTTTACCTTGCGATGAATATAAGGACCCAATATTCCCAAACCACTTATACATCTTCAGGTCTCTTCGGTACCTCAGATTTGACTATAATTCTAGCTTCATACCAACATATACACCTTTCATTTAAATCAGATGGACAACAGGTCTGTTGCTTAGTCATAATATTGGTTTTATATGTACCATTCTGTTCCTAATAAAAACCACTTCGAAATCCATTGTTCTTAGAATGATAATTTGTGTAACCGATCACAATAGACTCGATTGTATTCGTTTTTGTCAATGAATCCTTGTTGACATTATAATTTCCATGTCTATCGTATCTTTCATTTCCTTCCATATGGCGGATTTTCTTACCACTAGTAATCTCTCTATTTAGCAAGCAACGTTTTACACCATTCAATACATATACTTCTGTCTGACAGCTGTATAAAATACCAAAAAAATAAAAAATCCAATGCAATGTAAAACGATGACTAAAAAGAGTTTTATACAGCAGTATTTCACTCAACATATGCTCCCCGATGTGCAAATATCTTGAATGGCAAAATAAAAATTCAACGAAGTAAGAGAAGTAAGGCACTCAAAACAATATGATATTACTTGAAAGTTAGTATAGTCACTACTGAGCTACTTAAAGAAGGAAAACGTTCTATATTCTGTGAAATCAATTTTACCAGACTACGAAAGTAAAGACAAAAATTTCAATTTTTACCGATTCCGAAGAAGCTTAGCAAAACAACGCCACACAAACACGGATCCAAGATCATTCTGGCATGATTTCTTGATCCTGGACCTATAGATCCTCACCGCCTTTGTTGGGGGTAACTACGATTGTGCTTATACTGGTAGGTAAGTACGTGTTTAGCTTTCCAACAGCAATGTGAAGAAGCGCCGCACTTGGAATCCTGCTTTTATACGGCTACCTTGCGTCCAATGGTTGACTCTCTGATCGCAGAGGTACCATTAATTTTCTCTCTACCCATTCGAGGATGCTGTAAGAGCGAGCGCCGATAATGGATGCGTGATCAGAATCGACGAATGAGGGAACTTCAGATCTGTTAACCAAATTTCATTTAAGAGACATAATAGTCATACCGTATAAATGACTGACTCCATAATCATGGGAATGGAATGATCGGGTGTTCAAGTGGTAATGTGTGGTTTTGAATGATTCAGCAGCAGTATATCTGCATGATTGTATGGGTTTATACGTATATACTATACATACACACGTGCATGTAAATGATTTTATGTTTCTCACATATTCTGAAAGCAGCTTGTGTTCTGCTTTCTTACGTTATCTTAAAATAATACTGGGGATAAAACAAAGCGTTCGGAAAGATGATTTTTTGTTTGTTTGTTTGTTCCAATGTGACAAAGAAAATGAAAAGAAGAGCGTCACAAGAATAATAATTATAAGTTATACTCTCATATTTTTCTGTTTGGTGTTTGATTTTTTTTTATAGTTCGGAGCAAGGTTCCCCCCCCCCCCCCCCCGCCCGAAATGATCTTCATAAATTCCTGTAGTTGTCACGTGCAATCTATCACAGTCTTTAGACATTGATTCTAGTGAGTGGGGAAAGGATTATGTTAACAAGTTTTCAGTTCTACAACGGTCTACTGACAAGGCACAACAAACAAATATCGATATCGTTCTAAATGCTGTATTTATCATTGTTATTTTCTTAATAGTTTTTGTTATTTGTAATTTTTGTTATGTTTGTTTAAATATCATGATTATCACTCTATATCGCTGCTAATAGTATTTTTACATGAGAAACTTTACAGATATTTCGAAAAGCCGACGAAGCATTTGATAAACTAGATAAACGCTTGTCGATATAATGCTATATTCGGCTGAAATAGTGCAGATGGTTGCCTTTGAAACAGACTTACTGGATTTTTTTTTATTAATGTTATGCAATCCTGACAACAACAAAAGAGCTCATACAAAAATCCGAACCTTCCACAACGAGACAACCTGCAGAATGAATACTTCCTCTAAAACAACATAGGGTTGTAGATGTCAATTTTTTTCCATTACTAAGAATCGGTTTAATGTATTCATCGCGTCAATTTATTCTGAACCATATGTCTTACTTGACTTTTATGATTTCGTACTGTAGGGCCTACACGGTTTTCACGATTTCTTTTTCACTTGAAAAGGCAGGGACATATTCAACTTCTTGTTGAAACATTAATGCAACTGACGCTGACATTTTCCCCTACGTGAGTTTCGAAGTCAATATACATTATATCGGCTTCGGATGTTTGTGAATATTGTAGCCTTTCATTACATTATCTACACATGAAGAATTCATAGAACGTTGTCCGACCTTCGTCGTATTAACAAAGCATCCAGATCAGGTATCTGGCAAACATGTTACTCTTTTCACCTCTATAGAAATGGGATATTTGAGGCCCACTGCAACACTGCTGGGTATCATTGTATTCCACATGCGCGAACTTATAAGAATATATGATTCAGCAAAGGCCTTTCTGCATGAAATACACAGAATCAATCATCACAAGTAGGCCTATAAGTAAGTAACATTCTTCGTATAATGTTGCAATATTTCATATCGCGATAATTTTCATTCAAAGAAGCTATAATAATGTATTAAACCTCTAGACAAACACGATATTGAGCTTCACTTAATGTGTGTAATATATCTCATTTGCATTTACTAGGACCTACCTATGCAATAGTACACCGTGTGTGCGAATTGCGATGGGAGAGAGAGGCAAAAGAATTGCCGTATATAAAAATAACAACATCAACATAACGGGAGACTTTTAAACAAGCTGCGAATTTGAAATATCAAAGCACCAACGGGTTGCGATTATTCTCTCGCCAGTATAGTGTCAATGCGAGGCGACTTTTGAATTAATAAATACATACACTGACGACACCGTCATTACCGATTTAAATGGCTATTCATGCGCTAGATTCGACAGTTGCAAAAATTTGTGCTATAAGCGGTATAGTCAGATAGTGCGACGAACAACTCCTGAAATGGAAAATAACCAAAATTATAATTACAGATTTTCGACGAAGTTCAGCTGTGCACATGCAAACCACGTCTTGTTCAGGAGAAGAACAAGCAGAAGACTGCTATTACTTTGGAAAATGTCGAAACGACAATAGGTGACTCATGGGTTTAAGTTGACAATGACTGTTTAATCAATTCAGAATAACGTAAACCAAAGATAATAGTTATTTTGTATAGGAAGACACTAAAAATGGATAATACGCTAGTATAACTGTTCTGTTCTTGAAGTCCGTCATTATATTCTTCATATTGTTGTCCATGTCTGACGTCACAAAATTTTGTTGTTTTCTCATCATGTGATGGCGGCACCTGAAAAAAAAAATCACGACTTTCAACCGATTGTCCGATTTTCCTGCCTGATGTCTTTTACTAATGTTGCTGCATTTTCTCATTTGACATACATATTTGGGTTTCATTATTTCCTGAGAACTTGTACCATTCACGTGTAGGAGAGCGTCACTCACACTCACTTTCAAATTTAAACAGATCGGGAGAGGGGGGCATTACACTTCATGGAGCGCTTTGTTATATTTTTTTTTCTGACAAACTGTTATAAGCTACTGAAATCTTTGCATCTGACTGGCTGAGAGAAAATTTGTCCGACAAATTTGTCCGACAAATTTGTCGGACAGAAGGCTTCATGAAAATACGCCCCAGGTCTCCGCCCACTTATGCACTGGGTGATGAAATACAATCGCCTTAAAAAAATCAACTTCATTTAACAGAGTTGTAGCTTGTCAAATATACACGGCACTTCAGTTTCATTGAAATTGATTAGGCCTACTTAGACATAGACATACTTAGAAATATCTATAGGCCTACCTAAATTCATATTTACACACAAGACATTTAACATGATTATATCTCATTAAACGTAAGGGAACCATTCCTATACAGCGCACGCACATTTACACTCACTTGTTACATTGCACACACCCCATACACTATACAACAGTATCACAGAAGGGCACTGTACATAAGAATATGTAAATAAGGTAACAGTAGTAGTAGTAGTAGTTTATTCTTTAAAAATCACACCCGTCACACGGACGGCCGGCCTAAAAAGGCCTATGAGTGATACATGTACATCAAACATGATAAGTAATACAAAATATATAAATGTATCATGTAAGACATACAGACAATAAAAAATAATTTAACATAACAAAAGAGAGAATATGGTGGGCTAAATAATACATAAGAGAGATATTCAGTTGTGGGAATATGATAAATTGTTACGGCACGTTAAAATAAGGTTGGCAAAACTGGCTACTGGACAGCACAGTGACTCTGATGACTTTACAAAAAGGAATTGTAAATAGGTAACTGAGGGAAGGTAGGATCTCTTCCTGATATAATACTGAATAATTGTGATCTGAAATCATCATATGCCGAACAAATCATAAAACAATGAAACTCATCTTCTACATCACCAGAATTACAGATTTTACAAAATCTTTCATCGTGTGGGACATTTTTATAACGTCCGGTTTCAAGGGCAATAGGGGCACAACCACTTCTGAACAGAGCTAATGCTCGCCTGTTAGATCTATTCTGACACTGAATAACATAATTAGAAGTATTCATAGAATGTTTTAAATTACGATAAGTTCTGAGTTTGTTTCTGGATTGGGGAACTCTCCTTTTATCATCAAACAGTGAACATTTCCATTAACATGTTATATTTTGTGTTTTGATGAAATAATCTATTCGCAGTTTATTTGTTTAGAATGTCATATTAGGACCTAAATGGAAACAAAGGGAAACTGACCAGAAATAATAATAATAATAATAATAATCTATTGTATGAATGAAAATGAGAAAATGGGATTCCATCATTATTTCGAACCCTAGACCTTCGGACTGCTAGACCTATGTTATTACATACGTAATACATTTACATGTACGTGTATTTGCATCTGACCGAGCAATGAAAATTGAGGGGTTTCAGAGAACACTGTATACTAGTACTATACAGGGCTTTCTATGGCTCAGTCAGTAAGAGCACTAGTCAAGCCGTCCGGATGTCTCGGGTTCTAATCCTCATGGAATCCCATTTTCTTTGCTCATTTTTTATGTTTGTGATTAATATGTTTACTCTAACAATCATCTCATATGACACTGATGTACTGTACATGTATATTAGTCTACTGTGATATGATTCTGGAATCCAGTTGTTTAAAAAAAAATGAAAAAATGTGTGAAAAGGCAATGAATATATCGAATCCTATCTAATATACCTAGATGGTAGTTTACCGAGCGACCTTGCAAATCTGTGCCAAGATCAGTAGTGCATAACACCTTGAGACTAATTACATGCGTTCTAATTACGGCCTCTCTGCCTGGATATCAATAATATACATTTCGCTGCAAAATGGCCGGACGGAGCACTTCCCTACAATGATTATATATAATCATTCACCTCGAGAAATGAATTGATCAATATCCCTGACAAGGAACTGTGACAGGCCATCAATTTCCATGACGACCGATGGATATTCAGATGTAATGTGTCTCTTTTAATTCGGTAATGACGCGGGTAATTTCCGATGCACTCAGTTGTTGAAGGCCTTAGTACCAACAGGCATCCCTGCCTATAGTCCATGGTTCAATGGCACAGGTAAAACTATCCCTACTGTGACATCACAATTTTTTTTTTAAAGATAGGTAAATAACTTAATATAGTTTTCAGAATAGCAATTGAGCAGAGTTTATTGATTTGTATGTTTATTTGAATCGACACTTTGTTTTACAACAGGATATAAAAGGGTTTGGCATCTGTTGTCAACCCTCGAACCAACGTATACTTTTACTGTTTTCTGCCTTCAGAATTTCAAATTCTTCACGAACTGATATTTGTACGGCAAGACCCATGAAATATTCAAGCCTCGTGTCGGTGCGGAGTTTCTCGATTACCAATATGTAATCATCACAGATCAACTTTTGATTTGTCCAGGGAGTCTCACCTCCCTGATTTGTCGAAGCGAGAATAATTTCATACTATTACATAAATGAAAGTATCTTGTACGTGTCCCTTAATCCCTACAAATCAACTCCTCCAGGGCTCAATCGTTCAAATTGTCTCCACCATATTAGATGCGCCTCTTCCACTCTAATGATAGTAACACACATCTATCAATGTTTTGACTTTATATAGATATGATAATGTCAACAATTTGGAAACAAATGACTTATCTCTTCCACCTCCCTGATCTGACGCAGTAAAGCTCCACAATCTAAAATAACTGACTATGAACTGAGTGACAGTTTATGAAATGCAATCTAATCTATATGTACTGCAGTAACATTAGCATTGAACAAATATACGATACTTGTATATCTGAAATGTTAGCAATATCAATTTGATGAAAGGGGTGATGAATTTCTTTATCATGTTCATCCTTCAGAGGAGTGTTTTGTAATTGTAATTTCTAAAACTGTCACTGCACGAGACCACGAATATATTTCTTTCGTGTCAAGATTTATCACTTCTTATATACACTTGTGCCAGGTAAAAGTGTCAGAGGCACAGATGTTAGGGGAAAATGGTAAGGGTGAAAATGTCAAGGGTACCGTACATCATGAGTAAAAATATGTTAGGGGAAATGCCAGGGGGAGAATGCCAATCAAAAGAGGAGTTATCCTCGATAATCTAGATCTAATACAGATTCACCTATTCTTGTAGAACATTTTTTTTTTTCGGACTTGCAGCAGTCGCCCGACGCAGGGCTTCCATAAAACGGTTCCATGACATTTGCTCCTGTGACAATATTGCTCCCATAGAATATCTGCACGCTAAGCCAAACATCAGTTATACCTGCAAATATAAGCCTAATCCTAATCCTTATTCTCACATCAAACGAAATCTATAAATTTACCCTCTCACAACCCTAACCCTAACAATAAGTCCTTGGAGAAAATAAAATCGGAGCAACAATACTGTCGCAGGAGCAAATGTCGTGTCACCCATAAAACACCCGTCATTATGGTCACGGTTGTCTACATTAATATTGTATTAATGGCTGCATGGACAATTAGTTTGATACTGTCCTCACCAAG
Source organism: Diadema antillarum (assembly GCF_040938485.1). Classification (NCBI taxonomy): domain Eukaryota; kingdom Metazoa; phylum Echinodermata; class Echinoidea; order Diadematoida; family Diadematidae; genus Diadema; species Diadema antillarum. The sequence continues at coordinate 1,011,219 of NW_027271621.1, forward strand.
TTTTTTTTTCTTCTGATACGTCTGAGGTTATATATCATTATTATGAATGGTATATGATAATCTGCATGTGAGTATAAATATGCTGTAAAAATTTGCTTTAAAATTCTCGATAAAGTCCTAGACAGTTACTTATGCTTCATGTATCCAATCGATGTACACAGTCGTCATCCATGACTTTACAGATCTGCTTTATAAAGAATATTAAAGAAATGACAACCTCATTAATGTCAAGAGACATGTTGCGTTGCATCTGTATCATGTAGTCATTCTGATCTAGTGTCTATGACATCACTTTCTAAATATTCCATCTTCAGCTTGTGTATATAAATATAATTCGCCAATGTTGGGTTTTTTGTGTGTAGGAGGAACAATTTTCTCTTATGCTGCCAAAGTTATTAAGTTAACAAGAATGGAATAATTATTGGTTCGTTCACTTCGAGGCGGCCATTTAAAAATCTTTGTCTATACATTTCTCGTTTATGTTTTTCTTTTCCTGTCAGTATGAAGTCAATCTGATATCTTATGATTGATACATTAGAAGGTGTGCAACTACGGTTTCCCACTTTGGTAATCAAGGCTTGTAGTAAAAGAAATTGGACCCTTTTTACTGAAACACACTGCATGTATCATTTTTCACAATTTGAAAGGGAGCAAGTGCAATCTGACACAATGTGATGACCATCTACTGTGTACACTGACATCAACCTTTAAAAAGTCGTAGGCGTTTCGGTCATCGTCTGTGTAAAAGATTATTAAATTGGATGACATAACGAGCGAAATGGTGGCAGCAAACAAATTAATACCTTTCAAAATGCCTCATGACACTTATTTGCTTACTTTGGGCCGGCTTTATTTCCTCCGCCGAATGGCAAACGGAATCATCAACGGAACTGAAGAAGGTTTTAGAGGGTGACAAAAACTGCTGTTCGCCTGCATGGCGAAGTGACTTGTGATTCTCTGACCATGCTTGTCGACCACTCAAGAGACGGGGAAATTAATCTGTCAAGAGAAGGGACAGCCTCAACTATAATTACATTTCACTGTTCACTCATGTCTGTGACTGTTTTCAATATGATCGTTTGCTTTCCTTTTTAAGATTTTGACGCTCCCTTCACTGTTGACTTCGAAAGTGAAGAAAGAGCAGCTGCATGACACGCAAGGAAAATTACGGGAATGTTAGATAATGAGAAACTTGATCTCTTGGATGTCTTGAAATGTATCCTTTAAATGTAAGCATTTTGTAAAAGAAAGAGCTGAAAGCCTTTGGATGCAATCAAAAGTGTACGAGAACATACGAACATGAAATTGTTTGAAATACGTTATTACAATCAGTCTCCTCTTTTCGCTGAATCCACAACAGAAAATACATGTGCAAAAACACACGATACAATAGGCGTACGAAGCTCTGAGAATTAAAGCTGGCATAGATAGACCTGTGCTCAATACGTGTGAGCAACACTGCTAAACGTGTAAAGGTTATCGCATACTGTATCTGTTTGAAGAAGATAGACGCCGATTAGACATCTTCCTCATGTTAGCTGAAGCAGTCGCATCGACCCGTGATGGATCTTCGTGATCAAATCACCAATATGACCAGTGTTGGCCTACACAGTATGCATGACAGTACGTTGCGGGAGAGGAGGGTGGGGCAAGAGGGGTACTCCCTCGAAATTGCCAACCCCCTCCCCGTTTGTTTGTTTGCTTGTTTGTATTTTTACTCGGATTTACGATTTTCAAATGATTGAACAGTAAACAAGAAAATGACCGAAGTGACTGCAGAAATAACTTCTGATTTTCTTGTGTGGGTAACTTACATTTGATTTTATCGAATCTCGCTATCCTGTTGTGACACACGGCATTGTCTTAATAATATTATCTTTCACGACTTCATGAACTAGTGTTTATCTTGTCATTGCCGGTAAACGCTATCCACCTCCATAGACTCAGTACTACAGAGCGAAGACAGCAATATTACCCTCCAGAGGGAAATTGGCCCCGTCTAAATACTGGTTAGTGGTAAGGTTAGAATTAAGGTTAGGATTAGGGTTAGGTTTAGGGTTAGGAGTTTAGGTTAGGGTTAGGATTGGGTTCAGGATTAGGATTAGGATTAGGATTAGAGCCAGGGGAAGGGTCCGGGGTAATTACCGAGGGGGTAATTGCCCCAGACCCGTGAAGACACACACGCAAGAAGAAGTGACAGGTACCACAATTCAGCTATTCACATTGTCTATAAGTTTTTATTTTTCATTTATTTTCTTCATTATTTAAGCACTCCACCAAGGGTGTACACGAGATCGTTGAATTTCAATTCTAAAAATGCCATAACTCCCTCGAGCGGAGAGGAGATACCCCAAGGTTTCACCAAGCTCGATACTCCTCCATAAACATCATACTGTACACAGTAAAACGACTCACACGCGGAATAAGTGGTTGCAGATATCAGGATTTAGCCATTCAAATTATCCCTGAATATATTTCTTTTTCTTACTGTTTTCTTCAAAATTATCCAGATATTCCACAAAGCGTATGTAACAGATCGTTGAATCTTAATTTCCAAAATGCAAAAGCTCATTCAAGTGGAAGGAGGAATCCCCTGCCCTCTATTGGCATAGGCTTTCACATCAACCTTAAAAGTGTATATCAAATCGTTTCCTTTTGTTTCTATAAAGAGGTGACTGATACCCAAATTTAGACATTAAAGGACAAGTTCACCTTCACAGACATGTGGGTTGAGTGAATGCAGCAATATTAGTAGAACACATCAGTGAGAGTTTGAGGAAAATCCAATAATCCGTTCAAAAGTTATGAATTTTTGAAGTTTCTGCTCAGTCACGGCTGGATGAAAAGGCTACTATAGCTTGTGATGTCACATGAGTACAACGATATAAGAAAGAATAAAGAAAATTCAACATATTTCCATTTTTCTCCCATAACAAAAGAACACTCGACTTCTCTCTTTCAGAAGGCAGGGGGAATAATATTACCCTTAACATACGTCAGTAGCAAGTCGAAGAACCGTGCACTTTATTCAAAAAGTAAAGTTTTGTGAAATTCTCGTTTTATTTTCCTTATATAGTTGTACGCATGTGACATCATACACTGTAGTAGTCTTCTCTTCCAGCAGTGACTGCACAGATACTTCAAATATTCGTAACTTTTGAACGGATTGTCCAATTTTCCTCAAACTTTCACTGATGTGTTCTACTAATATTGCTGCATTCTCTCAATCTTAATGTATATGATGGTGGACTTGTCCTTTAATATTGTCCCTGAACATTTATTTCTTAGACATTTTTGTTTACAAAATTTCCAACTATTCCACAAAAATTGTAAACCAAATCGTTTTATTTTATTTTCTTTTTTTTTATTGTGAAAATGCAAAAGCTTCCTTATGTTGGATGGGGCACGCTCCGCTTCCAACCCCCAGTCCAGTTTCATAGGTTTTATACACAGTAAAAGACGCACGCGCGAAAAGTAGCCATTCACATGAACCTGAATATTCAGTTTTTCTACTTTGTACTTAGATACTTTCAAAAGAAAAAGTGTGCATCATACATCACATCGTTGAATTTTAATTGTATAGATGCAAAAGCTATCATGTGTGTGTGTGTGTGTGTGTGTGATGGGGTGGGATAACCCTTCTCAAATACCTCCCCCCCCCCCCCCCCCCACCGCTGCGCTCCCTCGTTTGCGTGTCTCCTCCCCATCCCCACCCCACACGAAATATTGAACATATTCTTGCCACCCCGTCCCCCGAAAAAATTTCTGCGTACTGCTATTACAGTATCATTATGATTCATAGTACTGTATAGACTTGTCAAATAATTTGCCATGTCACATGCACAAGTCCATCCAGTCGTATGTGAAACTCGAGATATCATCATATAGTTTGACGTTTCTGACTTCTGCTGATGAACATTTAATATCCTAAGAGCGCCATTAGGCGAAGTCTATAAATTGATATATCCACAAATGAGAGGTCGCCTCCCTTTATTTGCACATGATGAAATACAAACACTCATCAATCATGTAACCTCGTTATGAAAGAACCAACCTTCTAATTACAGATTAATTTGGTTTCTGTGAGTAGAGTGAACGGGAATTCTACAGTAATTATCGTCTGAATATTCGTGTGTGTGTATTTTACTGTGATTACTTGTTTTTATTTTAGTCGAGCAGTGGTAGAAATGGCTGACTGACTTAAAAGCTAAAAGGCCTTCCTAGGTTTCTGTCTCTATGTTCATAAGAAAGTTCACAATCCCCCCCCCCTAAAAAGAAGAAGGCACAAACCAACCACAAAACACAAAATTAAAAATAGTGGGCTCTCTTTGAGAAATTAGCAGGTGCAGTAATGAAATAGCATTCAAATATTTGTCCATGTTCAGGGCATGCATTTAGATGTATGTAAGTATGTATGTATGTGTGACTATGTATATATAAATATATATATATATATACATATATATATATATATATATATATATATATATATATATATATATACACATACAAATGTGTGTATATATATGTATATAAGATATAGAACAAAACTGGAACAAAATTCATGCTGTAGTTACCAACGCTTTTCGAGCGAGTCGCTCGAAAATTTGTGTGCAGAAATAAACCGTTGGTGAATACAGCATGAACTTTGTTCCAATTTTGTTTTTTATCTTATTTTCTCGCCAACATGTGGACAACCTACTCAATATATATATAATTATATATATATATATATATATACTGCATTATACATATATATATATATATTTATATATATACCTATATATATATATATATATACTGCATTATACATATGTATATCTATACATATATATATATATATATATATACATGGAGAGAGAGAGAGAGAGAGAGAGAGGGAGTGCGAGAAGGGGTCCCGATCGTGTACAGAACCAGTGAGAACCAGTTAGATTTATACTGCTGACGAGTGCAGCCATGTTAATACCAGTGAGTCATTTTATGTATCACTTCACAGCCTTGATGAAGCCTTAAAAAGACCGAAAGCTTGGAAACAAAGTACATGTACGTTGAACTAGCTATGTCCATGACTGCCCTATCTTCTCGCACTGTAGATATATATATACGTATATATAATATACAGATGTACAAGACTCGATACTAACAGTGGCCAGAAAAATAGCCACCAGAAATATATGTCTGGCCATAACTTTTAAACAAAAAACGAAAAAATGTGTGAATAATAAAGGTAGAATAAAAAATCTATATACTGGTAAACACACATTTCATATGTCTGGATATATTCATATCTATATATATGTATGTGTGTGTGTGAGGATGCGTGCGTGTGTGTGTGTGTGTGTGTGCGTGTGTTTGTGTGTTTTATTTTATGTGGGTGGGTGTAAGAGCGCAAGAAGTATCAGATTGTGTCTGGTTATCAAGCCTCAAAGCACTACCCAACACCGGTCAGGGTTATGCTGCACAAACCTATCTGATAGTATCACTCCATACACAGAGATACAGAATGGACAAACTGAGCTGTAATTTTGACATGACATGACATTTAATCATACACATGTTTTTCAAACATGGTCTCATCAAACATATTCCATGTAACACCTGATTTTCCTTCTTTGGTTTCCATTGCCATTCACTAAGAGTCTTACAGGTAACTCAGAATTCTACATCTAAGGTGGATATGAACTCATTCTGGTAAAACTAGCAAACATTAACTATGCAATACACTGAACAGACTATGGTGTGAAAATTAAGGTAGCATGTTAAACACCAAACAAGTAACAGGAAATTATGTTTTGACTACAATCAACTCCATTTTAGGCCTTCTTGTTTTCCATTTTACACATTTTTGTCTTTAAAATGTGGTTGACAATACATCATTGAAGTTTTACGTATCAAAAATAGCTTATGTACATATAACATTGTGCTGTGAAATCTCCCCTTTATGACATTTTAAAAATAATCACATTCAATTTTTTTTTTTTAATGAAAGATTTAGCACATGTCTGAGTGATCGTCTGTGTATCCATGGTGTTTGATGGATGTATGTGTCATGTGCATGTGTAACTTTAAGCCAGACAATGAATGAGATAATTGTTTATTATCAAGTCTTGAATATGACTGCTATCTCAAAGTTTGCATAACTCCCTAAAGAAAACATTTTGAACACATGAATCACTCCAAATATGTATGTATACAGAGCTAGACATTAGCGGTGGCCCTGGGCCACAAAAGATGGATGTTGGGCCACCAAATTTCCCAAAAGATTATCTTCTTGTGGCCCTATCAGGCAAACTTAGATTCAAGATAAATTGCTTTGTTTCCTTTAATTTTGGGCGAATACACGTTTTTGGTCCTTGTTGATGTTGTTGTTGTTGTTGTTGTTTTTGTCCAAACCACCAAAATTCAATGTTAGTGACTTTCGATCAGTGATGGTACAGGCCACCACAGAAAAAAGTAAGTGTTGAGCCCTGGTGTATGAATACACATGTACCATATACCTGTGTATGTGTGTGGTGTGTGTATGTTTGTCCAGTTTACACTGAGGAATGTGGTATCCTCTTGTGGATAGTAATAAATCAGCATAAAATGTCACAAAATCAGCAAATGCATACAATGTTAAACTTGGCATTTCCAGGCTCAAAACACCTCCATAGTTTACTTCATGCGGCGTTCAATAACACATATTCAGTCAAACCATTTTAGAAATCAAGATATCAGTTGCTTGGTTGGTGTAAATGAAGTTGATTTATGAGAACATTACAATTGGAGCATAAATCTTTTTCTCTGTTATGGTACTGCAGAGAAGGGACAGATCCTCCATTTAGTGGTGATCATGGTGGCTGGTCACACAGGAGCTGCAGACGCAGGAGTCGTGGACGCGGACGTTGGCCTCACGCCTGACCATGTGCGTGGCATCGCCGTGGCCAGCATGCGGCCGGCAGCTGAACTCCACGGTGTCGGTGTGATAAGTGGAGGGCTGGCAGCCTTCGGGGCACTGCGGCCACTGGTTTACGGAGGCACAGCCACCCATGTTGGGGAATGGATCAAGGATGGTGGATACGACCGGCTGGCACGCTGGCGACAGAAACGAACAAAGGCACACAATCACAAGGCGACTCAAACTCAATGGTGATATTGGTTGTTCTTCTTCTATTTTTACCTGCCTTTTTCTATCTTGAAGATTCTGGTAGAATGATAGCGTGTGTGTGTGTGTGTGGGGGGGGGGGGGGTGTATGTGAGAGTGTGAAGTAGAAGGATTTTGTGGGCCTTCGAGTGCTACAAATACATATTAACGGAGTGAATTTTTTGTTTTATATTCTCTTACACACTTTTGTGTCTCCAAAAGAGGAAATTAAAGCAAAACGATCAAAACAAGCTTTCAAAAACCCTCCAAAGTTTTATAGAGAACAGAGAAGGTTTCCGCAGAATCTCTTGACACGGCTGTATTCACGCCGACGAAATGGACAGATAATTAAGATGAATGCAATTCACTCCACTATCTTCCTTTAACCACAAACACTAAAAAGGCCCTCCACTCCCTCGAGATGATATCATCCCCCGCCATGTGAGTGCATACATCATTCAAAGTCAGGAGAAGATTACATGCAAAAATTCAAGTAAAGCCTTTCTTGTGAATGCATCCTTTTGATTACCCCCTCATCATTTTACATGTCCAGCAATGTTCAGCACTTACAGCAGTTCATGCAGGGCCTGACCTCCCTGGTAACCTCGGAGTCACAGAGCATGCGGCGGTACTGGATGCCCCGACCACAGACACCGATATCGACTGACCGGCAGGTGGACCAATCCTCCCTCATACAGTTATCCATCAAGCCCTCGGTACTCACAGCAACTACAAGAGGCAATCAACAACATCACAAAGAGTTGCACATACAACAATAGAGACTCAAAGGCCCGTATTCACAAGGGTGGTTTAAATCAAAACCATAGTTTGAATTTAGTCCATGGACTATTAGTACCTTTCATACATGTTTACTTTGTTTTCAATTTGCAGGTATTATTGGATGTTTGTTGGTGTACACAATCTGTCACACACAATTACATTCAGGAAATAACCCATGGACTAGAAAGTTTAAAGCACTTGGTGAATACTGGCCATTCAGTTTACGAAGAGGCATGGGGGCTCATAAACTTCAAGTTTCTGCAAAAAGGAATTCAAGAAACTGCTGTTTACCTATTGATGCTTAATGCCCATGCTGTTGCTGACAACCTGTTTGCACACGTCAATGCTTTTTGACAGCAGCAGGGTTAATAATTTGTGGTAACTGGACTTGGTCGTTACTTTATAAGTTTGTACTACGATAGAAATTGGCAATGTAAACTATATCCACATAGTTGTCAACATTTTTCTCCATGCCACCTGTGAATCTTGTAACCAAATCCAACACATTTTCCCCTCGTCCTCCTCTGTGAGAGTAATCTCAAGATAGACATGGTTTGTGTTTGTATCTGTATGTGTTCATGATTGCCAGTAACTGTATGGTGACGAGCACAGCAGACATCTGATTGGAGAGGGCGAAATGTCTACACAGAAACTAATCTGTGGGACCACATACCTGGTTGCATTGCATTGTTGCAGGTCACACGGATGGGAATATCAGCTCTGACACTATCTCCCTCGGGGTTTCTGCTAGGAATCACCTACAGGAGACAAAAAGAGGATCATGGTTACTCCTAGTTAGAGGCAAAAACACTAAGTTTCAATAAATCAGTTTTAAACTTGGTAACAGGCTTTTGACTTAATTGTGGGTTGCATTATATTATTCTCTGAGGTCATCTGTGTTACATTGATTTTTTCTTTCTCAGAACAAAACTCCTGTCTATTACTCATTTTAAAATGTTGTGGAGAACTTATTAAAAAAAAACGAAATAATCTATTCTGTAAGAGTGTCATGAAACCCTCTCTCAATCATCACAACATTGGAGAGAGATCACAGGTATTCTTCTCTGTTCTCTTGAGTTCATAATTCTTTAACAGACTTAGCGTCATGCAGACACCCACCCTGATCTCGAGAAGATCGTTGTAGAAGTTCTCACGCGGGTCGAGGCAAGGCTCTGGGACGTACTCCATGGCGTTACGCAGAATGACCTGGTTGATGTTGAAAACGGAGCCATGCATGTACAGCTGATTGCTGTCTGTAAGCTTTCGTAGCTGGGCCCCTGAGGGTGGATTATCACATCAAAATCACAAATAATTATGAATGCTCTCCTCAGTATCAAATTTGGGAAATAGATGAGCACTTTCTCTAACCAGCTTATCTTTGGTTTTCTCTAGATATGATGAGCAGAAACACATGGATAGATTTCATTTTGTAAATCATTAATACTACATGACAAACAATAGCACCAAGAAGAGTGGAATACAGTCAAGTCTACTAGAAATCAACTATTGAATCCAAACTCCTAGTGATTTTGACATCCTAACTAGTTAGGTAATTAAGTATTATATGAAAAAGTAACGCTACACACATGCCTACGATTATGTATCTGCAGTTCTTAACGACACAGTGATCAAAACTTGATGAATGTGTTAACGCCAGCTCCAACAGAGTCAGTCAGGATTATCGCAATGGGGTGCTGATCATTAACCCATTGAGGACAAGTCCCGAGTATACTCGGGCAGGTGTCTATGGGTAATGCGTGTTGTATCAAAATCAGTCCGTCCTCAACAGGTTAATACTGATTCCCAAAACAAGTATTTTTTCACACCACTTTAAAGTCCATGAGATGGCAATAAAAACTGAATGACTAAGAAAGTGCATGCATTTGGTTCACATGAGATAAATTTCCAAACTTGACTATTTCTGACCCATCCTAAGATAATGTACAACAGAAGTTGCCTTTGAACCTGTTGAGGACAAGGTGATTTTGCTATAATACATACACTGTATTTCCCATCGACATATCTGCCCGACTATTCTCGGGACTAGTCTTCAACGGGTTAAGGGTTGGTTATGTCTTTGCTCACTGACGGCAGTGTTGTACCATGAATACACACAATCCAATTGTGCAGCAAGTTCAAGAAGCATTTACGGAATTGATTTATTATAGCAATGCTACAGGCAGCTCATCTTTGTGTCTCACTTACTCAGCTGTGGCACCAGGCAGGTATGGCCACATCCATTACTGCAGCACAGTTGGGTGTCGGGGCAGCTGTCATGATCGACACACATCTCAGCACACATACTAACCATTCCACTGGGGACCTCTGGACATTCGTCTGGTGAAATTATTATACATGTATATGTATTTAATCTTTTAAAGGCATTATAACCAGGATAATGAGGAAAATAAACTCTAAAGATAGCATGTGTTAATAGCTGGAGCATAAACACACAATGCTACAAAATTCAACAGCAAAAGTTACAAGAAGTAAGATGTAGGAAGCTTATTTGTTATTAGTTCCAGGCTCTTCCATTTCTTACATCACTTTATGCTTCACCCATGTACTTCGGTATTGTGTTATAAAGTCATATTTGTGGTTGTTTGTTTTCTCTATTTTGATCTAGTCTTGGGCTGATAATTCATAAACACATGCAGCCAACAAGAGAAATGGATATTGTAGATTTAGAACTTACAACAAAGTCTTCATAGATTCTCAGATTTTTCTTAACATCCCTTTAATAAAAGGCATCAGAGGATATATTTATATGTGACCACTGAATTTGTGCCTTATTAATTATGCTGCATGAGCTTTTGAGGGAGCAAAGTGAGGAGACATGATATCATCAAATAAGAATGACAAAATATACCGTATTTCCATTCCAATTAGAATAAAATGCCCAAAACATCGCATAAACAAATAAGACATTGTGATCAACAACTATTTTCCAGATAGCTTGCATAAACTGAACACTGAACATTTTGAAATTTAATACAAAACTTGTACCAGAGATGCAACATATTTTCTGTCAAGAAAATGAAGATTAAACACCTTCAATGTAATCATGAATGAGGGTTACTCACAGAGTGACTCATCCGCCTTGTTGATCCTCAGTGACCCCAATTCCGGTTCGTTGATGTAAAACGTGACAATCTCGTCTTGCTGGAACCTCTGGACGAGGGTTGTCATGTTGATGGAGAGAACGGACGAGTCCCTGAGGCACACCTCCTGAGGGCGGAAGACAATGGGCATGTACGGTGCCACGCCCTGGCTCACAGCAATGTAGATGTGTAGGCGACGCAGAGGCATGACTGTATTATAGGACAAGGTGAGACACAGACATTTGATCTTTTGCATGAGGAATGCACCAAAATCCATCAAACACTTTGAAATGAATACATCAGTACTCTTGATTGCACATGGTGAGAACCTAATTCCACTCACTTTGATGCTACATGTCATGCACAACTCACACATCTCAACCATTAACTCTTTATGTGCCATGGTGGAAACCCCCTGTGTGCCACGTTATTCTGAGACACGAAGGTAGTCATGCTTTGAGAAAGAATTCTGTTTTTCCAATTTGTATAACTTCTACAAATTTCTGTTAAGATGGGCATAATATTAGGCAAAGTTAAAGAGGAATGCCAAGCTTTGTTTCGATATAAATTGTATGACCACTCTATTTTCAATTTTTCTTTTGAATGACCAGTTGCTACTGTACATTACTGTAAAGGCATGACTTTTGCACATTAAACCGTGACAGAAACAAGTTAGAATGTACAAGCAAATCCACTTGGGAACATCGCTTGATAGTCGATCACCACATAGAATGCAAGCCGTATATGAGAGGAACAAAAGCACGAGAAACGCTTTCATTGTGCCGCGGGATTAGCAGTAATTAGCGGTTTATCGATCGGTCTTGGCGGCTTTGTTTGTTGAGCAGAATATGCGAAGTTGGCACGCCGTCGATTGAGTCGGAGGTGCGAACGTGGCACATAAAGAGTTAAAACTTGGATATACAACTTCTAATCATATCTGCACTGAAAGGGGTCATCGACTCATCAGCACAAAAACAAAACTAAAGATCTTATACTGATTTAAAGCAGAGTGAAAGTCTCATTGTAATTTGACCGAGATAGATTAGTCAAGATTCTCAAGATTTCACATGAGAGCAGTAATTGTCACAATACCATATTATGTAAAGCAAATTTTGAATAATGCAAAGACATCATTCCCTCATACCTTCTGCACTGATGCATACATACAAAATAAAAGGTAATTATTTTGGCAACGAACAAAGGTGAAAAGGATCTCCATAGAAATACAACAATCTCTTTTAATCAATATAACTTCAAATTAATTTGGTTAAGGAATATGATTTTTTCTGCTGAATTTATTTTCATCACAAGAAGAAGTGAAGATCTGAGCACAAGCAAATGGGATACTCTTGAATGTTGCAAGGACTTCATCACCTTAGCTAACATGTAATCTGTATTTGTCAGTGAATACGTTCTGTCCCGTAAATATATGAGAAATGTAAAATTGTGGAATTTTGTAATCACCGACACAAATTTCAATGCAACCTTCACTGTTTGTTTGATTTCATTGTTATACTCAAAGATTCAGCCAACTTGCCTTGTCCATAGAGGAGCCTGCTGGCTGTGGAAGGAATGCCATAGTCCACTGTGATCTTGGTCCTTCCGAGCAGTGGCTTGAATGGCGTGAAGCGGGCGGTGGCCAGGGCACGAAGGACCATGTCCACTGGACCGGCCACACACAGGTAGGTCGGGATACCCTCCTGCTGACCCATATGGTCTGAGTAGATTCGCAGACCATCCGGAATCTTCATGGTGACCAGTCCGTGCTCCGCATACACCTTTACATGCAGAATGCCTGCGGGTTACAAGGCAAGAAACAACTGACTTCTTTGAGTCAAATTCATTATGAATTCAAGTAAACCCGGTTTCTTTTTTTTTTTGACAACAATAATAGATTTACGAGAATGAATAGAACATTATAATAATAGTTATTATTATTATTCGTAGTAGTAGTAGTAGTAGTAGTAGTAGTAGTAGTAGTAGTAGTAGTAGATGGAGTATTGTTGTTGTTATTATTATCATTATTATTATTATTATTATTATTATTATTATTATTATTGTTATTATTATTATTATTTCTAATATATTGTTATTATTAATATCATTATTATTATCATCATCATCATCATCACTACTACTACTATTTCTTCAGCCAAATGAAAATGACAATAACAGTTACATAATGTACAATCACATGGAAACAGCACAGTTGATGTATAACACAAATAGTATGAAAAGAGAAGCAACACATGAGCTGAGGCTCACAACAGTAATTATTTTACTGCTGCCCATAGGCATGTGAGCCCTAATGCAATGCAGTCCCATACACATAAGGAATGAATACATCTGTGTCTAGCTTAATAACAGGATTGACAGAGGAAAACATCTTGAAGGATATGACAATGTAAATCATCCATATTATTACAGTAAACATAAAGGAGGGGGTGTGAAAAAGTACCGTACATACCTTGGTGAATTTCTTCGTTGCTGGGTAGCATCAGGTTGAGAGGATTGTCTACCGAGCCCTGAACCATGAAAATAGTCTCCTCCACAGTCTCAAGCTGGAATTCTGGATGCAATGCCGTAACGTCGATGCAGTCACGCGTGGTGTTGAGTACCCACACAGTCATGCGGTCGCCCAGTGTCTGCGTGCCATTCTCGTACATATCAATCTGTCAATTTAAACCAAGGAGTGCACAGACCAATGTATTCACCTGCCACGTGCTCCCTAAAATGCACCTTACTCTTCACACTGTGGCCAGATTCTTACTGAACTACAGTGGCTCGGTGGTTAAGGTCACACTCTCTTGATAGTCTTGAGGGTCCTTGGTTCAAGTCCACTGGCAGCAATGCCTGGGGACATAACCTTAGCCACCCTCATCTAGGGCCTAGTGTGGAAAGTTGTATCATGGACGAAAAAAAACCCCACCAAACAAACACAAAAGATGGACTGATTTGTGCATTATCATGCTGATCTTGATAGATTTTGGACTTTTTTAGTGTGTGTTCTGTGTCCACACACAAAAATGATCAACTTTTGTTTTGAGTGCAAATATCCAATCTCAAAACCCACCATTTCTGGGTGTTTCAGAATAAGCCTTTACAGGTATGGTATAGTATTGGTTGAGATGAGGATTCAGCTTTTAACTTTCTGCAAGACACTGAGAAACCACTTAATGAAATGTTGAAAGAGCATACAATTCTAGAGGAATTCAAAGTTTATTTGATGAAAATCGGTATTGTAATGGCTGAGATATCCAAAAGCAAAGTATTACAAAGGATTACTAATAAAATTTGGGTCCCACCTTTTATTAGATTTGCTTTGTTTTGGTTATCTTAGCCATTTCAAAACCAATTTTCACCAAATGAACTTTGAATTCCTCTTAGAATTACATGCTCTTTCATATTTCATAAGACGTTTCTCATTATCTCTCCCCAAAAGTTGAAAACCTAACCCCCATCTCAACTGAAACTATACCATCCCTTTAAGAGTGCAGTTGCACTCACCTGGACAGCAATGCGGCACTCGTCCCGGACACCTTCCCCGATGGTGACGTTGACACGTTGTAGCTGTTCGTTACACTCCTCTATCGTGCTGCACACGACTGAGTCCAGTCCAGATGACACAAACTTCGCAGTGGCCAGCTGTAAGAGGGAAGTCATAACGTAGGGATTGATATTAGTGGTATTTTAAACCCCGTGGCCCAGGGCCACAAAACTTCCAAAAAGATCATCTTTTGGTAGCTTAATCAGGAAACTAACCGAAAGATTCCAGCGAACAAAACAACAAATAACAATGATTTTGGGACCCTTATAATCTACTATTACTAATTCAAAGTAACAGTTTCCATTGCTATACAATATAGTTGTAAAACATTCCTACACACAAAATAAAGAGATACAATGGATTTTTATGTTAGCTTTTTTCTATTTCCGGCCACTGCATTTCATCTTCCCGACACCAAAATTTCAAGAATAAGACTTAAGTAGCTCGAATGGGCCATCGGAGAAAAAAGCTTGTGTGGAGCCCTTTATAACATCACATCAATAAATAATATTAATGGTCAACATTTCATATCACCTTCCTTTATTGTTGTCAGAACACACAATTAGGACAGCCAAAGCTGTTTACTTCTGGGCTTTGAAACTGCAATACAGCGATGGAGAAAATAACTTTTCTTTTCAAACTATTTCCTGTAATTGGTACTGCATTTTAAAGTTGAAGAGAGGTGATTGCACATACATGCTACATGTAATAACAAAAAACATGCATTTAGATGTTGCAGGAAACTCGTATATGATTTTTGGTGCAAGTGCTGCCATATGATTTATATTAATATCATATATTAAATGACTTTTTTGGTCAAGTGCAAATGGTAGAATCAAAATATTTGTGATTTTTGATATTGTGATGTTACTATTAATTGTGCCAAAAGAGGATTTTATATTCTCCTGCAAAGACATAAAGACATGGTCAAGATTTCAGGGTGCTTATTGCAGAATCAGCAAGACTTGGCAGCTCTGCGAGTAGTGGTTCTACTCTACTCTTCTCCTTTTTTAGATTCCTGTTTCATTGCATTGTCTTGTTAACAACTTTATCTGAGGCATCGTATCTGGTAGAGACCTTGGCATGTAAGATGTCAACATTGCATAATGATGATACCACCTTTTGTTTACAAAGCCTTTTAGCTGTTACTGTTCTTTCTTGTTTTATATCTGTATGTTTTTTTGTTTTGTTTTTTAAAAGTACTGCTTCATTATAAATACCTAGTGCTCAGGCGTGCTCATACATAAAAAGCATGTCTGCTTAGACACCTGTTCTCTTGATATGTATTATGATTGTCTGAGTCACAATATTTCATTGTCTGTTTTTCAAAGTATTTTATTTGAAATATCATGATGTATTATGTGTTTACAGATGAATATATGTTTAATGTAGAATAATAAGTATCCCAGTGGGGAAAAAAACCCACCCCAAACCATGTTCTCTGTTTTATACAAAGCACTCATAATTTTCTATCAAATACCAACACAGGCTATAATTCATACACATCAGAGAATAAACAAACAAACAAACATTCACATCGATCTCCACTCTTGTGGAATGTTAAAGGTATGGGTAACGTGTGAAGGCATAGATTGGTGAGAGATCTCACAGAAGGTTCGGTGACGGTCAGGTTCATGCGGAAGCTCCTTCCAAACTTGTACTTCAGAGACCTCAGGTGGAGAGTGTCAATGGTCACGGTGCGAGCCTGGGGATCCATGTAGGTAAACAGGTTACTGAGGGGAAGAGTAAACATTCATTTAAAGTTGTTAAGACTGGGTAATCAATTTCTTTCTGTTTCTTTTTGAGGATATGTGTTGAGAAAATGATGTATGGCACATATTTTCATTCAACTGCACATGGTAATTTCAGCTAAAATTTCACAAAAAAAAAATACTGATACATGTGTATAAAATGCCATTTTCAAATCACTGAAGATTTGGTGGAGCATGTGAATACTTCTGCTTTTAGTTTCTTTCTCCTAAGAATGGGTAGGATTGGGTAGTCAATTTCTTTCTTTTTCTTTTTGAGGATATGTGAAGAACAAAAAATGATGTACGGCTACATATTTTCATTCAACTGCACATGGTATTTTCAGTTAGAATTCAGTGAAAATTGCTGATACCTAATGTCATCTTCTAATCACTAAAAACTTGTGGGGGGGGGGGGGGGCTTGTGAATAGTTTTGCTTTTAGTTTCTTTCTCTTGAGAATGCAAGCATTGTGTTACCAGCCATGATTGCTTTCAGATTCAAACAATAGTTTTTGTTTGGTCATTTTCTTTCTTTGTTTTGTTATTGTTTTTATACAAAAGTGTTTCCGTCTAGGGTGAAGGCTATCTAAAAAAGTTCACTTACATGCATGTTTTACACTGATGCCGATTCCTTGCAACAGCAAATTTGTGTTATCTATGAGATATGGTAATGTTGTTTAAACCTTCACCTCTCTTTGATATCCTAGTGTAATTCACTTTATCTCTCTGGTTTCTAGAATTTGTGATTTGTGTTTGGTTTGTCAATCTTCTTAACAATAAACACTTCGATTTCTTTAAACAGGGCATGGCCAGAGATTAAAACCCACTAATCATTGGTCTCAACATCATCAGCCAATAATATCTGATTGTCAATGGCTGTTTACTTCTAGCTTTGATCATAAAACATTGTTATGCTTGGTTTGTTGATTTTTATTTTCTCAGGGATCTGTTAGGAGAAAATAATGTATGTTGTCTCCACTATTCTTTCAACTGATGTGACTTACAGTAAAAACTCAACAACAAATGCTGTGATATCAAACATTGTCTTCAGTGGAAAGTTCGGAGCACTCATGAAAGCTTCTGTAATTGCCTAAACTTTATTTGCCCTGAGAACACAAACTGTGCAGTATCAGCTTCCATTGCCTTTTTTGCATTGACCAATAGTTTTTAGGCTGAAATTCTTTGGTTCAAAATGAAGGCTATTTGAAAAAGTTCACATTTATGTTTATTCTCACATTTTTGTTGATTGTTCACAACAGTAAAGTTGCGTTATCTATAAAGATAGGGTCCTGTTGGTGAAACCTTCAGTTGGTTTTAACAACCTGGTGTATTTCACTTTATCTCTTTGGTTTCCACAATTTACATTTGGATAATCAATGCTCTTAATCAATAACCTTCAAACATTCAGATTGCCTGGGTTTTTAACAGCTTTATGGCATCATGTTGAAACCTACAAAATACATTAGCTGTAATGAAGCAAACATCAATGAATGCTTGATTGTGGATGATTATTTACACTACTGTTTAGCTTCCATTACATAACATTGTGAAATGTTTGAAGATGTTACCCTGGATATTTGCCAAGACCTACAATGTACAATTATCTGTTTCTAAGGCTATTTACATTGAGACATATCACTTAGTCTGTACGCAAGCAAATGTTTAATTGATTCGGAATTTTGAGATGTTAGGTAATTTTTCTGCAACAGCATTCCCATTTTTCTGAAATTATGCAACTTTATGCATGAAATATCTCACGTGTACAATAATATAAAAATTGCTGAAGAAGAGAGAGAAAAAAGTCAGAAATGCCAGGGTTGTCCAATTCCCTCATCAAAATCAGGAAAACACTTGTATGTTCTTGCATCTGTATGGGTAAAAATGAATCCTAAATCACAGAGATATATTTTCTTGTCAAGTCATGACAAGATATCAAGGTTTTCAGGGAACCCCCAAAAAATCATGAAGACATGGTGGCTCTACAATTAACCTGTTGGTTGGAGATGGCTGTATTACCAAGAGCACAATTGCACATGCTGGCTTTTGGCAACAGTCTGATTGTATGAATAGGAGGCCACATGGAAACACTACATGCAAGTAATGGAGCAAACCAATTTCAACTTATATCACACAAATTCTTTGTAATGTGCTGTTAGTTGTAACACACAGATTTGAAAAAAGAAGATGTTTTTTAAAGTGGAGATGGATGAAAATAGAGATTTTGAAGAGTCAACTTTACATACAGAATGAAATGATTTTTTCACATCGGAGAATATATCTGTCTATGTTTCATGGCTAACAATCATTAGATATATTCATGTACCTTTAATGTAAAGCTAACCTTCTTTGCATTCTCGATAACGCTTGATATCAATCAATTCTCATGGCATATTTTGATGACATTGATAGATACATACAATAGGTTATTGGTTACATCGAAATCATCATTCACTGAGCCTCTATACTTTTCTTATCATTCAATTTGGCTCTCCTTGTTTCATTCAGATGCTTGTAATGAATGGCTGGATAAAAATGAACTGTCTACACACCTGGTCACTAGGCTGACCGGTGTCTTGCCACTGGTGATGACCGAGATGTTGGCAGACCACTGGACGTTCGTCTGCTTCTCCGTCTGCTGACAGGACGTGGCCGGAACCTCCTGGATGGTCAGGTTGACCATGCTGGTCCAGTTGGAGCACATGGTGTTCATCCACCAGGGAGGGATGACCCTTGGCCACCAGGACCAGTGATGGGTGGGGAATGGGTACCAGAAGCGAGGATACCTGGAATTGAGGAGTTTGTGGCCAATGTACAGTTGTGCAATTTGTATATTCATATCACGTATCAGGGCAATTACATTCAGGAAATGGTTGCTATTTGGAGACCTACCTACAAAATGTTGAAGAGTACAAATAATCATTTCTACACAAAAGCAACAAAATCAATGTTTGTACATAGCCTGTTATCTTCAGTATTTAAAATCCGTCCCAAATGAATCAAAATGAATGCCATCAGGTGACTAGGAAATGGTGGAGTAGTGCAATAATTTGATGGATGATGATCCCTACCACTGTGGCCAGATGTTAGGGTGATACCCATCGTGGGCAGGATCCAAGGCAGCGGTGTTCATCCAGCTCTTGGCTGGGAGGGGCCAGGCGGGCGGGGTTGGCCAGTCGGCACACCATGGCACAAAGGTCAAAGTTGAGAGGACTTGATTGATGCCCTGTAGGGAGCCTGCATGACACACAATAAACCAAGAGAGCATCACAATTAACTGAATCCCAGTGAGCAAGAATTCCAAAGCAAATAAAGTCTTTGGTTTCCATCTTGCTATGTCAAAATTCATCCATTGTTATTCCTTTTTCTCACTATGTTCTGCCACAGAGACACATTTCATTGTGAAAGTCTTACAAGAATGAGTCTGACAGAGAGAGAGAGAGGTAGATCACTTTCTGACTTACCGATCATTTGGATGAGCTGACCGCCATTGTTATTCACCTCATTCTCAACAGGATGTGGCATCTTGAAGGTGCCAAACCTGTACAGCAACTTGTAGACTTTGTCAGCAGATATGTCTTTTGGTATGATTTCAACCGTCTGGTGGAAAAATGCAAAGGAGAGAAAAAAGACAAGATGTTCTCAAAAAACTGCCTTTGACTGACATTAAGTTATTCTTGACAAAACTGAAAATGAGGAAGTTTTAAGCCTGTTGGTCTGTCTCTAGACACTCTTTGTTGTAAGCTTTTTGTCTGAAAGATACAGGTGATCAATCTGCAACCAGCTGGATAACACCACACAGACTGCAAAGATTAATGAAAATTGAGCATATTTTGTACAACAGACATCCTCAAAAATTTCCTGAGCAGATGTGTACTGGGAAAGGGTGCAACAATTGCAGCCAGATTTGACGAAATCTATACAGAAATATACACCCCTGTACATTCAAACCCATCTCATGTACACACGTAAAGCATTATCACCAAAAAATTGGAGTAAAACACAATAATTATACAGAACTGGACAGAAAGCAGGAAGCACAAAGAAGTAGTGCAAAATATCATGATTCTGGGCTAAGAAACCACTTTACTCTCGGAATGAAGACGACATCCTCTGTCAGGTCTTGTCGGACGAACAGCTGACCACCTTTGTCCAAATGCACAGTGACCACATAGGTCCCCTCGACGCCATCAACATCGACCACACGGAGGTCATGGAACACGAAGGGGGCATTCTGGGTGGTGTTCAGAGCAATGGGGATGTGGCTGGGGATTTGGTCGACGATGGGTTTTGTTGGAAGCTCAGAGCCAACAGTGTCGGACCCTTTGACCTCCTCTGGCCTGTTGATGACGACGCTCTGGAGGGGGTGGATGTGGAAGTTAACTGTCTTCTTAACAGTTGTTGGCTCGCCATGGCTCTCCGGTTTTATCAAGTGAACGTTGAGGCAGTGCTCTGCAGCTGATGAAGGGGCAGCTCTGCAAAGACAATAACATTAACCAGAATTATCGCCTTCCAATAATTGCTGCCCAGTAATATAGAAAACAGAGATGGTGATCACTGACAGTGATGTTTATAAAAACTGAAAACATGTTGCTGACAATGGTGGTGATGATGGAGAAATGATCTTGATTTGATTTGATTTGATTCATTCACAAAATGCATATACATACATTATACACAAATATGCATATAGCTTGTATTAAAATGGAATATGTCATAATAATCTGTGGATCATCATATTAAAGCTATGAAAAGCTTGACTCGGACGTCCAGTTAATATAACTTACACATAATTGTGTACAGAAACATAATACAACAAAAAAATCTTGATTGCTATATTCATCACATTTCAGCACCAAGAATCGAATAGGAATGTGGTTTGAATCAGAGCTTGACAATGAAATCATATCTGCAAAATCTATGATTGTTCTCAGACACAATTAAGATCATAGCAATGAGGTACAATGTACATCATACAAATGCTGAATATGCAAATAGAAGATTTCTTTTTTTCTCTCTGTTACAATAAGTTCTGATATATATAACAACAGCTGACTTTTCCCAGCTTTAGTAAATGGTATGGCCACTTAGAATGACAGCTTATAATGTTTCTATGACATTTCTCCATGTGGCAAAAAAACAAAACAAAACAAGAACGAGTACCCACACAATAACAGGGAGGTCAAATAGCTAGAATCAAGGTTAAATTTCTATGAACATCCAGCAAAAAGAGGTTTATAACACTTGCACTTCAGGTATACATGGATATGTGATATAGCCAAAATGAGGCACTCACCGCAAGATCAAGTTCTGCGCTCTGTCCACATTAAAAGAGCGCAATTCATTGAATGACAGCTGGCGCTCTCCGTCAAAGATCTGCCAGCCATCGGGCAGATTGAGGTGGCAATGACAGTCACCTGGCGGATCAAACAAGTTGGTTTTTTTTTTATAGAAAGATGAATCCAAACTAAGATCACTAGTTGCATTTTAAATAGAGAAACTATTTTAATAACCATGTCAATATACATGTATGTACATCCATGATTCACACTAACAATAGTCTCCAGTTTGAAAAATTGACTTGACCAACATGTTGGCTTTAATTTCTTGGAAATGAAGCCACAAACAAAAAATGTGAAGACATCATGATATTGGTTGATATGCACATACCAAACTGTACATGAAGCTTGCATCTTTACGGGTGCTATTATTTATATCTCACATGGTGACCAAAAATATGACGAGTCAATTAGCTTGGGCTACCTTGATGCATTTATTTTGATGACATTACATCAAATATACCCTTGCCTAAATAGTCAAAGTGTTAGATCAACCATGCATCTTTAATTGGTCATGCTCTAAAAGATTTCAAATCAAATGTCTTGAGTTGATTGCACCACTAATAAACTGACAACTAAGTATCGCAGTTTGATGTATAGTCATATCATATCTAAAATGTCATATATCATTAATGTTTAAAAACACTTTGATCAAACAATTGACCCTTGACTTTCATGCTGATTTTGCTCCATAATGACTGCAGCAAATACACATTCTCCACAAGACCAAGGGAGGTATATATGTACTAAAGAGTTTTTTCTCACACAGTCTGCAGGAAAGAGGCAAAGATTTTCTTCATTTTCATTGCTAGATCTTAATAGCTGGGGAAAGTCTACGGCTTGCAAGCACAGGGCCATTAATTCAGTGAAGCTGAAAAAACAATCACACAAACAAACAAACACTAAAATTGGTGTGATTACTGACCATCAGACCTGTCGCAGATCAAGTCGTGGGCACAGCTACAGATGGCCAGCGACAAGTCCTCTCCAGTACCCTGATTCTGCCCATCGATGACGATGTCGAGTGAGATGTTCTCTGCCTCCAGGCCAACGATATGGCTGCGGACGTCAAGCGAGGGCAGGCTCCTGGATTCTGGCTCCACAGAGATGGTGACCGTATTGAAATCGCTACTTCCTAATTTGTCGTCCACTTGGTATGTGAAATCGACGATGCCAATGAAGTCCTCGGGGGGTCTGATTGGCATGAGAAGCAACAGAGAAAACAGTCATCAAAGTTTGATTTGTGGTCCAATGCTCTGTCCATATCTGCTCATGGCTACATAGGCCTACATATCTGTAAACTTCACACGAAGAGTCTTTAGTCAACAGACTGTTAAGCTATCTTTGGCAAGTCTTCTGTAGGCCCTACCATAATGTACATATAATGGAAAAATGGTGCAGCAATCCACAGCTTGCCCACTCTGAGCAAACTGCTCTCTATGAATGTAAAACAGATGCTTGATGCTCAGGCAAAAATGACAACAAATAAAGTTAGCATACAAGCAACACTCCAGAATGGCTACTTTAAAGTCTGACATCAATTTTAAATTCATGCACCATGACTATAAACAATCAGAATAAAAATGCATATTACCATATCCAAGCTGCAATACACACACAATAAATTTCAAAGTTTATCTCTACGCAGCTATAGGTGCACTGACGGAATCTGAGCATCTTGAAACATCAATTATAGTATAACCCTTGTCATCATGTTGACACGCAATTCCAATACCTTTTACATAAATTTA
Organism: Diadema antillarum; assembly: GCF_040938485.1. Lineage (NCBI taxonomy): Eukaryota > Metazoa > Echinodermata > Echinoidea > Diadematoida > Diadematidae > Diadema > Diadema antillarum. Next base: position 1,034,606 of record NW_027271621.1, read on the forward strand.
TACATGTTTCAATGAGATGAGGTAAAAGAATATTCCTCTCCGATCAATCATACTCACGTGTACACAAAGTATCCTTCCGCTTCATTCACGAGGACCACGTTCACCCGTGGCGAGGTCTGGATGTGAAAGCGCAGGTTAGGCGAGAGCTCCTGTCCAGCCCGTGGGCAAGCGGTCAGCTGGCCAAACATGACATGGTTGGAATGGGTCTTGAAGCTCAGGGGTAAGACATGGAGTTCATCTGCCCCCCAACTGCCAAAGGCTGGATGGAAAATAAAGTTTTAAAAAATACAAAGAGAAATATTGCAGTACTCTAAAAATGTCTCAAAATGTAGTACATTTCCAGATGTTTCATTCCCTGAACCACTTCATCCAAGGCAAAAAAAAAAACACACCAAACTAACACACACACAAAAAAAAAAATACCTGATCAGTGCAGTTAAACTTACATTGTGTTCAATATCTCATATTGTATATATTCTATATCAAAGAGGTTTGGGGTTTTCTTCAGAGATTTTTCTCCCCATCACCACTAGAGGGCGAACTATGTAATGGTGTCTGAGGTTTCATGGATGCTGTCATTACCCACTTGGTAATGAAGGACATCGTGCGCTCAAGTAACATTTTTCCAGCACGTATCTAAACTTTTGAACATTTACAATAGTATGCACTTCTTGATTTGGCTGCTCTTCGGTTGCTCAAAGCGTGTACGCATGAGGAGTGGTCTCACGTACGGTGCTCCCCGTGCCGACGTGCACTCACAAAAAAAAAAAAAAAAAAAAAAAAAAAATTGTACGAACAGGTTGTATGCATGCTTCACACTCTAGTACCTACTCATTATAAGCTCTTTAGGTTTCTTTTTGTTTTCTGCAACAGGACTGTGACATCAAACTGCATTAATGCTGAAGTTAGACAGTCTTCAGTGATCAATGAAGGAATATGAGATGTATGACTTCACTCATTTTAGAGTAATACTTTCTCTCATGCATCACCTGGATATGTGTAATAGAATCAGATGTCTATCACAAATTGGTTGCAACAACTCTAACTTCACCAATGAGGAAACTTGTGAGATGAAAAAATCATTACCTTACTTAATTTTCATGTAGATTCAACCACTACAACACTGCTACAACTATTACTTCTCAAAAGCATGCAGAGCACTTGCGATTTCCATAACTTGCTTCATTTATGTACAATTTTTGATAAAGCCTTTCCCACTAAATATGTATGAATTGCATTCCATCTATAATTTACAGACAACTTGAATATGGAATAATATACTGGTATCACTCCTAATGAGGGCTCACTATAAGGGCAATTTACTTCAAAGATACAAATTTGGATTCAGTGTATGCATGAATGTACAGAAATAGCAGAAAAATACATCAGTGAAATTTGAGGACAATCAGACAAACTACTCATATGTTACAAATTTTCAAAGTTTTCAGTAAATTTGTATGCTTTCATTGCTGAATAAGAATGACACAACAATTTCATTTCATTTCATTTCACTCCATTTCATTTCTGACAAAAGTTTTGAGTACAATATGACATTTGTATATATACAAAAATTTAGTGTAGCAAAAAAAAAAAAAAAAAAAAAAAAACCTGCTTATCCAATAGTGGCAAGCCAATGGAGTAAAATGGAGTCAAAATGGGCCTGAGCTTTCCATCCTAGCAGAATCTTCGTCAGAGGCAAAAAGGATCAAAAGCTCAGGCCCCTTTTGACTCCATACAACAATTTAGAGTACAACAATTGTTAGAGTCACAACAATTTGTGATGTCACAGTAGAGGAATGATATAAGAAAGCTTAGAATTATGCAAGATTTCATATGTCATGAAAAGTACACATACTGGTACCCTTGTTAACTACTACCATACATTGCGAACGATATAATTTGTTCTCCCATTGTTCAATCAGGAGTTTGCACACAATGTTTTTTACATACTTGTACCATATTATGCAGAAGAAGACTACACATAATATTGCAGTAAAGAGAAAGAGAGAAAAAAAATTAAAGTGATAAGAAGTAGTATAATCTATGACATTTTACAAGTCTCTTTTGTCTTTTTTTTTTTTGTCTCCAAGATGCCACAGAGATTAAAAGTCCCTTGTAGTCTTGCCGATATCAGTTTGTTATTATTTGTAAGAGTCATTATAACGGCATATTTCAAAGTCTCTGACTCATCTCTCCTGAAGTAGTTAAACCGACTACCTCATAAATCTGATACCTAAACACACAGTAATTTTACTACATGTACGAGCACACATGACACAGTACGTGCTCCCTGAATATTAATGGCTGCCCACAATGCTCATGAGTTGTTCATTCCACTTAACCTTGTAGTGCCCAGGCACTCGGCTTTACCTGATAAGCTTTTTCAGCAGCACTCAGCATAATTGCTCCTAACCTGGCCTAGTTGTAAAGTATGCACTTGGTAAGTTAGGAAGCCTACTTAGGTGTAGCAGTATGTGCCTCCATCTAACAGGAAGGCCATGGCGACACATTATGGGTTGGATGATTATATAGCTAGGTACCTGTAATCACTGACAATAAGAATAAATATCTGTACATACTGTAATATAAACTGGAAATTTTTGCGGTGTTGAAATTTTTTGAATTTCACCCTGCCAGAAACTAATGCGAAAATAAAAGCATGCAAATATTTTTGTTTGCCATATGTTCCAGTAGTTAATGTCTTGATTCCCCGAAATTACAAACATGCGAAACCCTTCTTACCTGGCCAGTTTAAGTGTGAAAAATTAGTCATGCAAAAATATTCACTTTTACAGTATTAGCAAAGAAAGCACCCCACCAGACGTGGCAATTGGTGAAACACAGTAAGTAAAACCTGTCTATAATGGCCATGCAGGGGGTAAAAAAAGTAGCCATTATAAACAGGCGGCTGCTATAGACAGGGTCTTTACATGGCTTTTCTCTCAGAGGGAATCTTTTTTAGGGCTGCATATGGCAGGTGGCTACTATAGACACTATAGACAGGTGACCGCTAAGGCAGGTTTGACTGTACCTTGGGTTTCATCGGGTTGTTCATGCTGTTTTCTCCAGCAGTACTTGACATGATGTACCAGGTACTGTACTTCTTCTTTTTTGACTAATTGCTTTAATTTGGACAGTGTAAAATTAAATACTGATATACACATTGTTTGAAAAAGCTCTTTAATAAATAAAAGGCAAAATCACAGACAACTGAGAGAAGGATGTTGTGTACATCCTTCAAAAACCAACATTTACAAGCCTTTCATCTTGGGGTACAGATTCTACACAAAAGTCTTACCATTTCCACAAAGAACGAATATTAAGGGAAATTTGCATAAAAAGACAAGGCAAGTGCCGTAATGTGTCTCGTCCACAAACGTACAACACCTTTTTTTTTTTTTTTTTGTTCACAAATGGACCTATGGATCAAAAGTTAGGAGTCATGATTAAATGCACAGTACATTGGGCTCTAAAAGTTCATTGACCCCTGTCTGTGACCTTTGACCTTGTGGTGACCATCAACTCCCCAAGGTACATCTACCATTCAAGTTTAGTCACAAATAGACTTACGGATCAAAAGTTATGGTCCATAATCGTAACGCGCCCTAAAAACTGAACATTGGGCCCTAAAAGTTCATTGACCCCTGTCTGTAACCTTTGACCTTGTGGTGACCATCAACTCCCCGAGGGACATCTACTATAAGTTTAGTCACAAACGGACTTATGGATCAAAAGTTATGACCCATAATCGAAACGCGCCCTAAAACCTTAACATTGGGCCCTAAAAGTTGATTGACCTCTGCCTGTGACCTTTGACCTTGTGGTGACCATTAACTCCCCAAGGTACATCTACCATCCAAGTTTGGTCACAAATAGACTCACAGATCAAAAGTTATGGTCCATAATCGAAACGCGCCCTAAAAATTTAACATTGGGCTCTAAAAGTTTATTGACCCCTGCCTGTGACCTTTGACCTTGTGGTGACCATCAACTCCCCAAGGGACATCTACCACCCAAGTTTAGTCACAAACGGACTTATGGATCAAAAGTTATGACCCATAATCGAAAAGCGCCCTAAAAACTTAACATTGGGCCCTAAAAGTTTATTGACACCTGCCTGTGACCTTTGACCTTGTGGTGACCATCAACTCCCCAAGGGACATCTACCACCCAAGTTTAGTCACAAACGGACTTATGGATCAAAAGTTATGACCCATAATCGAAAAGCGCCCTAAAAACTTACATTGGGCCCTAAAAGTTGATTGACCCCTGCCTGTGAACTTTGACCTTGTGGTGACCATCAACTCTCCAAGGTACATCTGCCATCCAAGTTTGGTCACAAATACACTTACGGAGCAAAAGTTATGGCCATAATCGAAAAGCGCCCTAAAAACTTAACATTGGGCCCTAAAAGTTCATTGACCCCTGCCTGTGACCTTTAACTGTGAGGTGACCTTCATACTTGGTAAAAGATAAAACTTTGTATGACCACTCTTCCCTCCAAGTTTGATTAAAATGGAAGCCCAGAGTACAGAGTTATTCAAGTTTTTATAGCGTTACGGACAGACGACGGACGGACAGACGGACGACGGACGGACAGACGCCGCAGGCGATTCCTTAGTCACCCCTCACCTCCGGTGGGCTCGACAAAAAGGAGGTTTGGTGCGCTGAATAATGAACAGTCACATGACTTTAACTATGCTTATGATTATTTCATATTCCCTATGACATAGATAGAATATGCAAATTTAAATTACAAAAAAAAACATGAGCAATCAGGTTAATTTTGCCTGTGTATGAGAGGCAAAAATTGATTCTACCATACCTAATGTAAAGTTCACTAAACTAAAAGGATGAAGGTAACCCGTTGTATTACTATTTTCCTATTGTGGTACCTGGTATTAAACAAAGAATCTTGGCAGTCAGTCTAATAGAGGTGGGTTAAACTTCTAATGAGCCCTCAACCAATCATCATATTTCCAAAAGAATTGTGTGTTGAGTCAAAGCAACTATATAAAGGCTTCACTGGGCTTTGCTGAACTTTAGCATATCAAATTGCTTTAATGTTTGAATTCCAGGGGTTAAGAAACTAAATTATGGACATTTCATGCCAGGCTACAATTTGCACAGTTTGATAAGACCACACTCTTTCTCTCTCTCTTTTTTTTTTCCCCTCCTGCATGTTGAGAGACAGAAGGAGAGCGATAACCAAACTGATGCATGAGTCAACAGATTCCCAAGGACAGTTCCTGGACAATGGTCTTTTCTGAAAAACTTTGACATTTTGAGCCCACAACAGTTTCAAGATAGTTTGGAGGATGTTGATGATGCAATACTAGATTCTACTGGACTGCCTGGGATCACTTTCCTCCCCAACTTTGCTAATTGAAAAAGAAAAGAAAAGATTAAAGCAAATAATTGGGGGAAAAAAGAAGAACAGTGATATATACCAGATGAAGTTGAAAGATGGGGGGGGGGGGGGGGGTAGGGAATATCAATGGGCAAGGAAACCAAGACCTGTTTTAATAGCCTATGTTTATTCCTCCACTTTTTATTCATTTATTCATTTATTTTTTACTTATTAGCCTCTGTTTTGTACATTTTCATATACATGTATGCTTGCATATTATTATGTTATTATATTTTATCTGATTTTTAAATAAGTTGAATTAAAAATTCAAAAAAACCTTCAGCACAAAAACAAAGGCCTCACCACGACCAAACTTCAAGGTTTCATTCTATCTCTAGTGCTATACTTCCAGGGTAAATTGTTCATGGTATCATCTTCAAGGAGGATAGAGAGTTGGAACAAGCCTTGCATAACCTATTCACTGTTTTTTTTTTGTTTTTTTTTTGTGTGTGTGCAACTATTTTGCTGTCAAAACTTTACATACCTGAATTACAGTATGTATTTGACAAATCAAAGTGAAATAACTTTGATGTGGCAAGTATTCTTCACAAACAGTTATGAATTGATAGAAGTTGTGTCATAAACCATCAAGGCTCAATCTTATTGATTAGAAAATTTGAAATTAGACAAATCATTCATTTTGCCAATCGTGCATCCTTTAAAAATAGAGCACATAAACAAGCAAAAATCCAAGCAACACTATTAAGTATATGACTCTCATCTTCATCTCATGTTAGATATTGAGTATAGTGACGAGTAACATCTCATCTTCAAAGATTACACCCTGCAATTTGTGTCTCATCATCATTTTGTCTGACTTGGACACATATGTATTAAAAGCTCACTTAGTTACCTAGCTCTTACCATGTTATCCTTTGAGTAATCCTGCACAAAATGTGGACATTAAAAGTGCTCTTCAAGGGAAAACCATTTCTACATACAAGTTTCACACAATGCATTGTCTAGAACAAACACCTTAACTTGGTATTGACGCTTACCTCAAACACTGCCAGCTCATTTGACATTTTCCTGGATTATGCAGAAAACTTATACAAAACATTGAAAAGAAAACACACAAAAAGAGTTTGAGCACTTACTCTTGCAGCTGTTAGCTGTGCAGACAGCAATGCAAGCTGCCAATACAGCAAGAAATTTCATTCTGAATGTGGGATGCTCAAGCTGCTGCAGATCCCTCTGTGAAGAGCTAGCTGCCTTGCGTGTACACTACCAGGCACCAAGTGAAACACCACCAACTTGGATGCCTCCTTTTATTGGCCCAATTCTTGGCAACAGAATCAGGTTTTAAAGTCTAATGTTTATTGGCAAGATACGGCTACACCATTATGAAGAAAATGCCATAAAATGACCTGTTTTGTCAACAGTCTGGGCATTGTCCCGACACTGCAAACAAATGATCGTTATCAGTCTGCAGATGAAGCACAGGGAAACACTGAGCTTTGATCTGTAAGTATGATTAAGATCGAACCATCTTTGACTTGAATGGTCATTTGTCATTCATGGACCCAACTGACATTGTAGAGAGATTGTAAGCATAAAAAATCACACCATACTCATTGACACTTGTGTGCTTTTGATATTTAAAACCATGTGATGGTAATACGTACTGGATATCACGATATGATAGGTCTAGCAGACCTAGTCCACCGGAGCTTGCTTTGAAAATGACATACAGAGCAAAAACATCAAGACCTCTAGATGTAAGGTTCAAACTGGCTGGGAGCATAAACTGTGAGGGAGCAAATTGAGGGGGGAGGGAGGGTCATTTGGGTCAACCCAACTGGTCAACCCTCTCCTACAGTTGGGAGCTTTTTGAGGGCTAGAATGAGAAATTGTGCACTATAGTTTGGTGCATACCAATACAATTTTACTGGCCAGCATACAAACAATTGTAGTTTTCCTCTGTTTGCTATATAGATGGTCCTAAAAGGCATAATTTTGAACATTTTTTGCTAACATTTGGGTCAAGAGTGTGGTGAGTCTATGACTGACATGACTTTATACTTACAAATGTGTACATATGACACAATTTCTAAAGACCTTTTAGGATTATTCATTAACAATAAAGACCTGCATTTGTAATTCGTAAGGTACGCCCATGTAGGTATCCTATCTCCAGCAAAGAGAATAAGGAAAAAGTTTAGAGTTTCACCTTACTTAAAGGGAATGCAAACCCAAAGAACGATGTGAATTGAGTGAAAGCAGCAACATTAGTAGAACATATCAGTGAAAGTTTGAGGAAAATCAGACAATCAATGCAAAAGTTATGAATTTTTAAAGTTTTGGTGTTGGAAACGCTGGATGAGGAGACTACTAGAGGTTATGACGTATGAGTGGAGAACAACAGAAAGAAAATGTAGAGAAAATTTCACAAAAATTCATTTTTCATGAAAACTAGAAGCACTCGCAATCGAGCACATGTATCCCCCGAACCCGTCTTCCATACTCCATCTGGATTACTTTTTAGGCCAGAATTTTGTATTATATGGCAACTGTTACAGGATACAATAAAATCCAAATAGGTGTAGGTGTATAGATTTGACTATGATTCATTTACATACCAAATTTGAAAAAAATCGGTCAAGAAACAAGGCAGGGTCGCACACACAAGCAGACCCTGTAAAATTTACCTTTTCATGTATAAAGACGGAACAAGCGAGGGCGCCACCACCAAAAACAATATGGGCATCTTTATTTCACTATAATGCACCTTTTTGCCAAATCTAAACAAAATCTGATAAGAAATGTTGCTGATAGAGCACACACAAGAAATGAGCATTGGCATCCAAAGTCGGGACACTGAGGGCGCCGTCACCACAAACTGCTGTGTCCTTCATGTAGAATGATCACCCATACTCCTCCCTAGCAAGTCTGAATAAAATCTGTTGGGTAACAATCAAGTTATGGCATAAATAAGCACTTTTGCAAATTTTGACATGATCAAGATAACCTTTGACCCTGTAAAAGGTGGAACAGTGAGGGCAGCATAGGTATAGACCGATTCGGGTTTGTTGAGGGCAGCAGACAATTTGTGGCACTGGGCGCAGCCATTAGCTCATTTTGCGGTGTCCCAGTCGACCCCCCCCCTCTCCCCCACCCCACGGGCAACATGTTTATCGCACACTTGTAACAAAGGTTCGCGCACTAAGCAAGCATTCGCGCGCTCAGTACGAGACGCCCATGGGCTAAAACAACCATGCATCAGTTTTTCATTCCTTGCGAGTGCTAATTAATGTAGGGAGGGGGTGGGGGAGAGAGGAGGGGGGGGGGTCGGCTGAGACACCGCAGTAATGGCGCTGCCCATGCCAAAAATACACATAGCGCGTCACAGAATCGGTCTATAGATGTATAGATTTGACTATGATACATTTACTATGTTTGAAAAAAATTGGTCAAGAAACAAGGCCAGCGTCACACACACAAGCAGACCCTTTAAAAGTTACCTTTTCATGTGTAAAGACAGAACAAGCAGGGGCGCTATCACCAAAAACAATAGGCATCTTCGTCTTACCATAATACACCTTCATGCCAAATTTGAAGATGATCGAAGAAGAACTGCAGCCAGTAGAGCGCTCACAAGCAGACCCTATTGAATTTACCTTTTCATGTATAAAGACGGAACAAGCGAGGGCGCCATCACCAAAAACAATAAGCGTCTTTGTCTAACCATAATACAGCTTCATGCAAAATTTGAAGATGATCGGAACAGAAATGCAGCTGGTAGAGCGCTCACAAGGAAATCTCTGCGGCGGACGCGGACGCGGCGCGACGAGGCCAAATCCATAGTATCCTCCGAACTCAGTTCGGGGGATACAATTACAAATTCCATCAACTTGATACCGACATATGTTAAGGGTAGCAATTATTCCCTCTGCTTTCTGAAAGCAGTTAGTCAAGTGCTCTTTCATAATGCTAGAAAAGTAGATTTTTGTTGAATTTTCTTTATATTTGTTTTTGTATTGTACGTTGTCCACTCATAAATACGTCAAAACCTCTAGTAGTCTCCTCATCCAGGGTTCCAATATCAAAAATGTTATAAATTCGTAACTATTGCATCCATTGTCTGATTTTCCTCAAACTTTCACTGATGTGTTCTACTAATGTTGCTGCTTTCATTCAATCCACATTGCTTTTTTGGGTTTACGTTCCCTTTATTTTTTTTTTCCCCTGGGAGGCATGATAATATGATTGCTTGGTGGGTTTGTGCAAGATGGGTCACAGGGCCAGAACTCGTGCCATGATAGCAACACAGGCTTAGGCGGGTGAATGCCGCACTGGTAGGTCTGAGACAATACTAGTATACATTTTAAAACATACTAGCAAATAAATAACCATTAAGAATCAATTTTGTCTCTGTTGTGACGTCACTGCATATACATTGCACTCCCATTAAAACAAACATGGTTAAATCTATAACAACATTTCAGATACAACATAGTAAAATTCAGATCAAACTAAATATGGGTACCTTTTTTATCTTTTATAATTTACATGTAAAGTAGGATCTACACTTTATTTTATTTATTTTTGTATTTTTTTTTGGGGGGGGAGGGTTGGGGGTTGGGGAGGGAGGCGAGGGTTGGGGGTTGGGGATGGAGGCGACAATGAAATTTAATTCCTTCAATACCGGGCATCATCATGAATATCTTAAATTAGGTCTATTAAAGGTTACAAAAAAGGGAAGAAAACTGCCAGTCCCAAGGACTATAGCTGTTAATAATAGTGTTATGTAAATTTATGTATTAAAACAGGAGTCAATGGCCTGTGCTGTATCATACTGCTAAATCATAAGCTCTAATAAAAATGTGGTCATCTTTAAAGGACAAGTTCACCTTCATAAACATAAGGATTGAGAAAATGCAATAATATTAGTAGAACACATCAGTGAAAGTTTGAGGAAAATTGGACAATCGATGCAAAAGTTATGAATTTTTTAAATTTTTGTGTTGGAACCGCTGGATGAGGAGACTACTACAGCTTGTGAGTCATATGCGTACAACAGTATAAAGAAAATGTAAAAGAAAATTCAACATATTTTCACTTTTTCACATAATAAAAGAGCACTTGACTTGCCTCTTTCTAAAGGCAGGGGGAATAATATTACCCATAACATTTGTCGGTAACGAGTCAGGGGAATGTGTACTTTTTTCAAAAGATGGAATTTTGTGAAATTCTCTTTATATTTTCCTCACATTGTTGTACGCATGTGACATCTAAGTTATTCATACACTGCAGTAGTCTTCTCATCCAGCGGGTACTGCACAAAAACTTCAAAAATTCATAACTTTTGAACGGATTGTCTGATTTTCCTCAAACTTTCAATGATGTGTTCTACTAATATTGCTACATTCTCTCAATCCTTATGTTCATGAAGGTGAACTTGTCCTTTAAGTTGGGTCTTACGTCTTCCCTTAAGAATTCTCTGTCTTAATCACATGAATGTATCCCCCCCCCCCCTTTCAAAGCTATTGTGTAGACTGTAGTGTGACACTGAGATGACGTTATGATGATGTAAATTTAGATCTAGCATGTTAACGTCAAACGTTATAGACAAGAGTATGGTCTCATGGACTAGAATCTATGAAATTTCATAGGATCAGCTCTCGAGTCTCAGCTGAGACTGAGTTGCATTGCATTGGCTAAGTAAAAGCCACGGTTTATCCCGAGTCCTAGGGTAGCTACGTTCATTAGTTAGGGGTTGGGTTGGGGTATTCTTTGTCGTATTCTAAGTATAACTTACCTCAGCCTAGGTTCTTTTGAAGGTTTTGCACTTCTTTTATTTAGAACGGTTCCACATCACAGTCCATGTCCACACTAACGCAAATGGTAATGCGTGGGTACCAGGCGGCGGCAGCATGTATTTGTACTTAGCTCTCGTGTGTAGCAGACGAAATCTATTTGTATGCGCATGCAAGCATGTGTGTTTACACACACGTTGTGGAACGGTGAGCGCGGAGCGGCCGCGGGCGGAGCGCGAGCGTGTGAGCAAGTAAGTACGAGAAGCTAGCTAGCTTAAAAAGGCATAATTTACCATTTGCAGATGAAACAAAAACACAGCATTAGTGATTTTAAATAGTTCTAAAATGTGAGTTAGGGATAGAAACAACCACTGTAAAAATTTCAATCCGTATAATCGATGTTAGTATTGTTAAATACACAAAATGTGAACAATAGTTATAATAAGAATGCTTCCACACTAAACCGTCTACAGTTATGGTTTATGGGGAAAAATACTGACATCACCTTATATTTTAGGCTTTATTGCAAAAATTTTATATGGTAGTATGTTTTGTGATACAACAGATCTACACATATGCTTCAAATGTGATATCTTGAACATTTTTAAAATCACTCCTCCCAAAGGTAAACTGGACCTACTGAGATGGCTGGCACATGGCAGAGTAGACAGAAAGATCCGTCTGTCCAGAGGACTCTTTTATATTTTGCCATTAACGCTGTCCTCCGTAGGGATCCGTGAAGCCGGCCAGACGCAGTCTCCGCGGAACATTCCCCGACGGACAGATACAGACCGATCTTTCGGTCAAATGGCAGAGAAGAGTCAGAGACTGGCATCAGGAACAAAAATACCAATAAAACGGGAGTTTGAGAATTATATGACTGACGGTTCTTCTTGTTAATGTGCAAGTTCGTGTGAAAAAGTGTGGAGGTGACGAGAATTACTTCGCCTTACCTGTCGTCCTATTCCAGCTCAGAAAGGAACGAATTTTGATACCATGTCTTCTGCTGCTGCGGCCGCTCGCATCAATCGGTTTCTGTACAATCGCATCCTGGGGAACTTTCCCGGTGAAATTTCGTTAGCTTTCGCCTACGGATCAGGGGCTTTCAAACAACTCGGAAATGCTAGCGAGGTAGGAATCATTTAATAGGATGATGAAAGCGTTACTTGAGTAAAGATCACCATAAAATCTTCTGTATCGTCGCCCATGTTTTCATGATATCACAGCATGGCATCGACATCACTGCACTTGACTTGTTGCAAAAAACAACAACGACAAACAAACAAACAGAAAACAACAACAAACACAAACAAGTTTGACTTTGAGTAGTTTCTGATGATATTACTCCATCCGTAACCAGTCTAAGAAGCTAGTTTGTAGTTGTAAATTTATGTAGAAATCCTAGTACTACGTAGCCTACTAAGTATTCCTAGAATGCTTTGTAAAATGTAAGTCGATATTAGTAAATTTACATTATGTAGCCTCTCCCCACAAAAAGGGCAATAAAAATAAAAATTACAACAAAACATTGACACCAAGTTACATTTAGATTTTTGTGATTTGTTTAAGTGACAAAACAGATACCAGTAATTCAAGACTTTGTAAGCTTGTAAAATCGAGGACAATTACAATTTCAGGTGATACTGAGTGATAGTGATACAAATAAAGCTGAATTAGCGGAGCTGAAGTTAGTAAATTTATCTTTTCAATTTATTGTAGTGTAATTGTGTGAGTAACAAAATGATTGTTCAATTACCTTTGCAGGAATACACTGATCCTATCAATGTTTTTGTTATCATGCGTCAACACAGTTTACTGGTGTAGTATAGTACATTTGTACTGCTATTAAACTGGCATACAAAGTTCATTGATGCTTGATGCAATGCCCTTGTTATTGCAGCTCATTGACGAGTAGAAACCGCGCTGGCGACCCAACACATACGTACAGGTTACAGTGCAGTGGGGTTAACTGTGTGAAGCTACTGTATATACTGGAATGAAGAACTTGGGCTTTTGTGCCATATAATAAGGAGGTGTCATTTATCCCTGGAATGATGGTCAAATATAATGATTATGAGAAGAAAGAATAATGTAGAGAAGATAATTTAGAGAACCTTGAACGGATTTGAAGAAGTAATCCCATGACTGTGCCACCAGCACTTTCGTAGCAGCTCATCCAATAAGCTGGACTGGGCTGAAGCAGTTGTGAAATAATGCAATGATCACTGCATCTATGAAAGCATGTTTAGCTTTGAATGTAGATAACAACATAAATTCATATCTTTATATTTGTGAGAGTTGAATGCCTTATGGCAAAGTATAAGCTGTGAATTATCTTGAATCATAATCATCTTTTTTTGTGTGTTAAGAATCAACCTTTCTTAATATGTGACCCGCTACAACAAAAGGATCCGAAAGTCGGGGGAGGACATTTTTCTGAAAATGGCAGGACATTATTCTCTTAACCTTCTACTTTAATTTCATATATAGCACAACTAATAAAAAAACTCGGTTGCAGAGATATCGATGATTTTATTAGCGCAGCATGTCAAGTGGTTGAGGCAACAGAGTTTCGAGAAAAAAGCCTTCAAAGTTTTCCTTCCGACGCTATTAGTTTTCACTGCTTGACTATAGAAGGCATGTTCCTAGCGACCTCCACGATGTTCATTCAAGCTTAGCGCCAGCGGTCTACGCACGACCAATCAGTAATCAGGATGCCACGCACTGACCAATAAGATCACTCCCTCGTTGCTAGGGGCGGAGTTTAGCTGCGGCGCTAAATCCAAATCTTCGGACATGTTTTTCTTACGTTGAAAGTCGGAAAATCATGGCCCAGAAAAACTCTGATTTTTTGCCTTTTCTTTGATCATTTAGCTTTGAAATTTCGGCAGATGATAGACAAAACATTAGACTACAAAATCATGCCCAAAACAGAAATCTGTTTGTTTTGACCAATTTTCGATGCTGCGACTTCAAACTCGATTTTCTCAGCTCAGCCGTCAGCGACTTTAGGATCCTTTTGTTGTAGCAGGTCACATACACGTGTATATTCATACATAATTGTATGATTTTGTGTTGATGGTGTATTTGTTTGTTTATCCTGCCAAGAATAACATGCTGGATTTCATCTTTGTGGTGGATGATCCCAAGGAGTGGCACAGGAAAAACCTCCAGTCCAATCGTCACCACTATTCTGCCCTCGGAATCTTAGGGCCCCGGACGGTGGCTAATGTCCAGGACCGCTTAGGAGCTGGGGTCTACTTCAACACGTTGGTGAAATGTGAACAGAGAGTGAGGGACCATATCACAGCCATAAATCTCAATATTAAAAATCATTTTATAGCTTCTCTTTACTTTCACAATTGTGTGAAAAGAGAAGAAGCCCCAATTCACTGCAGTACCATCACTCGATCAAACCATTAGTATAAAGTGTAAAGTATGAGCTGTGAATTATCTTGAATCATAATCATCTTCTGTTAGAGAATCCCCATTTTGTTTAAGTGTGTGAATCAGCATGTCCTGTGAATTTCAAATGATTGTGTTTTGTCAAGCCCTTACTTGACTTACAAGTGATTTTCCGTATAATTTTCTTGCATTTTTGGAATTTCTTTTCAGGCAAGTAAAATTTATGTTGGACAAGTGTTTTGAAACAGAAATTATGCTTGCCTGATCAGGGCAAGTGTTACAAAAAAAAAGAGAAGAAAAGAGTTATGTTGTAGCTTCCTGAGTGATGAAGTGTTAGCAACTGACTCTGTGGTGGCAATTGCACTGGGCATTGTAATGAGAGGGCCTAAAGATTTTCTTTCCATGTGGTGCTTGCCGCACGAACAAACAGCAAAAGGTAAGGAAAAAAACAAAACAAAACAAAACAAAAAACTAGAAAAACTGCAGTAAAATCTTTCAGGATGTAATAAGTACTCTGTAGAAACGAGGAATATACAAGTGACAACATGTAGTAATATGAGGCTCAAATGGTGCTTCTTGCAAGGTTTGAAAAAAGTTAAAGAGTCACCCCTCCACTTGAATTGCATTATTGCTGACTGCATTTAAGATGTCTAAAGGCCCATACTTCAGGCAATTCCAGCATTCCATAATAGACTGATGGTTGACAACAGTGGCTAGTCTTTGTTCTTCATATTTACTATATGTGCTTGTAAATACAAGTGTACATGTAAATAAACTGTAAATGTAAATAACACTGGAATGCAAATTATGGTGAACACACACTGTCTGCAAGAATCTTCTGCTAATTGAAGGAGACAGACTTAAGCAGAAGAAGAAGAAAAAGAAGAATTCAGATATAAATGTGATTTATTGGCTCATGTTAGTCTTCTTTTCTTTCCCCCTTTCCAATATTTTTAGCTCATCAAGTATGGAGTGGTGAAGACCAGCACGTTAGTCCAAGAACTCATTCACTGGAACAATTTGTACCTCAGTGGCAGATTACATAAACCAGTAAGTTTCATCTCTAAATTTTCTATTACCATGTAAGCTGTTATTTTCGCAAGGGTTTAATTGAATTTCGCGAATCACTATGGGATCGCGAATGTTACAATACTCGAAAATGTTGCCATATGCTATGGTAGCAATGCAATTATGATAGCTTCACTGTCCAGTCGTGAAAATAACATCTGGTGAAAATGTGTGTTACCTCATAATTAGCAAAAATAATAGCTTATACTGAAGTCTAGTAGGGCCTACTTTTTTTTTTTACTGTTGCATGTTGGTAAATTTTAAACTCCTTCTTGTGAAATGATACAAAATTCTATATGAATACATTAAGTCTTGACATAGCAAAGCAAGGTACAATGTATATATGCGGGCAAGCCAACATGACAGTAGAAAAGTGCAAACAAAAGTATACAGAGGAGGGACTTTTTCCAGAAAGAACCCCCTGGAATAAAGATGGTTTAACCCTGGAACCTTCCCACCTCCCTGCTGGAACAGGGTAGAGATAAGAGATAGTGGTTAGTGGCCATGATGTCATTCACATCGTGTCACTGACTGAAGTAACATCACATGGTCTTTCCTCCTGCTTTATTCGGGTAAGAACAAACAATTCATTATATGCTATTAATTGTTACAATCGACTGGGTTTGATAAGATACTTGTGAGATATTATGTATGATTGAGTGTTGTTGGTGCTGCACACATTCAGCAACGCCTGTTGAGAAATGCGTTCGATTTGGATATTTGCTGTCACATGTAAGCAAGATGGAAGTTATAGTAACTCGGACAGTGGCCTAAACGGGATCATGATAATTATAATGGAGATGGTGTGATTATTAGTATGATTATTGATTATAGTAAAGATGAATGTATAATGGGATCCCTAAATCATGCGGGATATGTAGGGTGAAAGTAGATTATACATGTATGTGTAGAGCAAGTATGTCCGAGTATGCAACAGTAGGGGATTACTTTTAGGTTGCTAACAGGACCCCTTATATTATTCATTCTCATGTGTGAACACGCTCTCTCCTAGTGCTCCCTGTGTGAACAGAGATGGAGTGGTTGCTATGCTGTCTAAGAGTCAGTGTAGAGCACTATGTCTCACATAGTAGAAAGTTAGATGTGAACTGGGACTCTTCTCCTCTACCAATGGGGGCTGGAGCCATGGACAGTTGTGGTTTGAGGAACAGTCTAGGCAGCATAGCTGGAAGATAAGACTAGTTTGGAAGATTCAGACCTGAATATAGGGTTATGGTTCATTTTAGTCACAGGGACCGAGCCTTTGCTAAATGGGCTGAAGTAAGAAACATGTATATTATGGAGAATTAAGACTGCAAGATGTAAAGAAGTTATGGAATTGTGAAGAATAAAGAAGAATATTTATGGCACAGTAGAAATAGCTTGTGATACAATAGAGGCTGAATCAAAGACTAACAGCTCCATCAGGGAGGCAGTGTGGTTTCTTGGCTGCTAGTTCAGAGAGATAAGAAGTTTCCTCTCACCTCCCTGCATTGGTAGAGGGACACATAAGGGCTTTTTACACTTGTGTTTCTTAACCCCGGACTTTCTCTGACCCAGGACTATCGTTAGTCCCGTACCAATTTTTTCAGCTTTTTACACTCGCCAATTAGTCCCGTACTATCTCTTGTCCGGGGCTAAGGAGAAAACTGACCTTTTTACACTCGTATTTCTTAGCCCCGGACTTTCCAAACCACATGAATATTCATAATTACGCTGTGTACTGTACACGTACACGCACGCACCGGCAGCACTTGATTACCTTGTTTCTGATTGGTCAGTGAGGGTCGGACTTCGTCTCCGTCGCTTAGCCCAGGATTATTTTTTCGTTCTGTTTACACTCACTTGCTTGGCACCGCAATTGCGGTGCTAACCCCTGCTATTTTGCAGGGCCAGATAGTACCATACTATCGGTGGGGCTAGCCCACTTTGGCAAAAACGAGTGTAAACAGAAAGTGGGCTAAGGATAGTCCCGTACCAACGGTGGGGCTAAGGCCCCCCCTTAGCCCCACCGTTGGTCCGGGGCTAAGCAAAAATTTACAAGTGTAAAAAGCCCTATAAACCAGGGCCCACCTCCCTGCATAAACCATGGACCCTAACACTAGGGTCCATGCATAAACAATGTCTTAGGGCAAGTAGGATCTCCTCTCCTCACTTGGGCTGGAGAAGAATATATCTCCCTTGTAGTTTTTGTCAGTGGAAAGATGGGAAAACTCCTCTCCTCACTTGGGCAGGAGTGATGTGGTTTTTATCAGCGGAGGAATGAGAAACTCCTCTCCTCACTTGGGTTGAAGTAAATAATTCTTAAATAGTTTAAGTAGTGGAAAAGAGAGAAACCCCTCTCCTCACTTGGGCTGGAACGAGATATTTTTTCTCCCTAGTGGGAAATGAGGAATATTCGGATTTTCTCTTGTCATTGTATTGGAATAGAGTCTAGTGTAATGGGCTCACACAGGTAAATAATTCCCCATAGAGACATGTGTTAAAATTCACATTTCAAAAAATTCTGTAAAATAGCTGGGAGCAATGAGGTGTTTCATCTTCACTATCCTGGATAAGTGTGCTATACCCTGTCATCCATCAAATTTCCAAGGCAGGTTCTTCGGCTCAAACTCTGTCTGAGGGTCTGCAAAGCCAGACTACAAGTTCTTTTCACTCAAAAAATCATATATTTTCCGTACATGTGCCCAATGAAATGTATTCCCTTCAAATTCCGTGAGAAAAGCTGTCATCTTCAAACCAAAATGCAGTTTGCAGAGGAATTCATACTCAATATCTGCAGCTATTCAGTTTTATGCAAAACTGCTGTAGCGGCAGAACAGTATGTTTGATTATGGAATAAATTTTAAGTAAAATGTCCCAGACATACAACTGGTTTGCACACAGAGTGCAACTGCGCCACACTGTACAGAGCAATGTGCTCAGGGTTACATGACCTTCCACTGACCAGCCAGGCAAAGATCATGTTTCGACCCCTGCACTGGGCAGGAGCAGAAGTGCGCATTTCCCCCAAAATATATGTGGAACTGCTATGTGGCTCATTGTGACCACAAGGCATGGAAGAACATTGACTGCAAGCTAATCAAGAAAAGAGAGTGCCTCAGTGTCCTATTTCAAAATACAGTGAAACCCCATTATAACGAGTCCGGTTATAACGAGGAACCGCTTATAACGAGGTGATCGTGTCTGTCCCGTTTTCCTTTGCATGTAAACCTATGGCAGAACGAAGCAGTTATAACGAGTTCAGTTATAACAAGGACAATTTCGGTGCACCATGATAAAGAAAAACATAAGCAATTTGATCCGATATAACGAGGTTCCATTTCTTGACTTGCCGATTTCAAACATGCGACAAACAAAACAATGAAAACTGAATTCATGCTATCCATGTCTCTTTCCCGTTTTGAAAAGTACATTTACCGTTCCTTCCATGTTTTCTTCTAAACCACGCGATAAGACACAGGAATATCTTTCGATGTTCCTGCTAAGTTATATGATAAAATCGTGCGATTTTCTTTATCCAAAGATACGTGTGCATGATAGTAGCTCACACCACACCGCAACGAAAAACATTTCTTGACTTGCCGCTTTCAAACACACAACAAACGAAACATTGAAAACCGAATTCACGCTATCCATGTCTCTTTCCCATTTTGGAAAGTATACTGTTCCTTCTATGTTTTCTTCTAAACCACGCGATAAGACACAGAAATATCTTCCGATGTTCCTACTAAGTTATTTACTGAAATCATTCGATTTTCTTTATCGAAAGATACGCGTGCATGATAGTAGGTGAGACCACACCGCAATGGAAAAAAAAAAAATCACATTCAAAACTTTTCATGTAGCGACACTCGTGGCCAAAATGAAAAATTGGAATGCGTGTGCAACTCATCATTATCCTTTCCATTTTTAGTTCCGACTTCCAGTTGTTTTGCTGGCTAGTAAATATGAGTCTGTATGATTAAAGCCGAAATAATTGATGAAATCATCGCAATCCCGACGGGTGACAGTACCGTTGGTAGCGTAAAGTAGTTGAATAACTCATGTTTATCTACGTAATTAAGTCGGTGTTCAGAAAAAAAAAAACGCATTTAATAGTTTGAATAGATCTGGGTTTGTTCATTATTATTTAACACTGGATTTCACAGTGAAGATTTTTCTTTCTCTCAAAATAGTTCATGAGGTACAGATTTGCGTAAAAAGGATCACAACTTTCCAAATTGAACCCTGTCGCATTTTTTTTTAAAGAACGGATGTACAAAACGCGAAGAGATTTTCGGAAGAAAATAAAGAACACATTTTGAATCCCTTCGGAGCGCAACGATCATATTGTACATTGATTACAGAAATCATCGCATTCCCGCTGACAACAACAGCATAAAATACCTCGCAAGTTACGGTAAACAACGCATATTATATGTTACTCTATTTACGCTGGTGTTTAGAAAAAATTAACAAGCGCATTTTATACAATCTGATTTTGTTCATGGTCATTTTACACTGTATTTCACAAATGCAAAAAATATAATTCTTTCAAATTGGTTTAATCGAGAGGAAGAGATAGGTGTAGAAAGAATCATGAATATGATCCTGCCGAGTATAGGCTTTCTTTTCAAAAATATAATGTGCAACTATTATGCGAAGAGATTTTCGCATGAAAAATAAATTAACGCATTTCAACCCTTACTTTTTCCCGCCTTTTTTTGTATCAATTCACAAATAATTTCCCTTTATTCTCTCAATAATAATGGTCCATAATTGTGTGATATAACAACGCAAAGGATGTTCTTAAGTTTGATTGGTGGGTATATGAAATCATGCTTATGTTTTTCTTTGTTTTTGATGCGTACGGTTATAACGAGGTACCAGTTATAACGAGGTAATATCGCCGGTCCCACGGGCCTCGTTATAACGGGGTTTCACTGTTCGCTGGTCCCACGGACTTCGTTATAATGGGGTTTCACTGTATTGTGTGTCAAACGGGTCTCATAATAGTTGGTGAGTTTACAACATTTTTCCTCCTTTGTGTTAATACACTGATTTGTTTAAAAGTTCCTTTTTTTTTCTCAATTGTGAATGATATATTCAGACCCGTAATGAGAAAGATGGTCTAGGACATGTGTGGCAGCGACAAGGAGAAGGGCTCAGTGATACCTGGATCATTAACGTTCTCAAGCTTAGATTAAAATATCAGTTATTAACTGATATTGCTAAGCAGGATATTATGTCAAAAATATGGTCTAATAGTGTTTGTATTAATTATTGAATTTTCAGGACAGATATATTGTTCGAAAATTATTTGTTAACACTTTGCAGACGGGATGCAATTTTGCTATGTCGTTTCAGGTGTAGATCACATCGTTTACCAATCAATAATGGGAGGTTTAAAACAAATGTAGAGGACAGTGATATTGAATGCCCATGTTGTGACTTAAAAGTTAAAGGGGATGAATTTCACTACATTTTTGTTTGCCCTTTTTTTATGGAAGAAAGGCAGAAACATGTAGGTAGTCAATTGCCCAAAAGCAACCCCAGTATATTGCATAATATGGAAAGTATATCTAACAGATTCAGTTTTAAGCATTTGAAGAATCTTGTGCATTTCATAAAAATTATAATCCAGCATTTTGATTTGATTCTAAAGGCAAACAGGCTTAGTCCTGATCCTGTATATAACATGTATTTTAAAAGCGTAGTTACTCGTAGTGGTAGACAAACCAAACCACGTGATATCCTACTGTAGATCTGTAGCCATCATTTTGTACGTTCAGTAGTTTATAGCCTACAGTATTTTATTTGTACTTGCCAGTTTTTATTACAGTATTATATTCTGTGTATTGTAACTATATAGCCCTTGTATTATACTTTTGAACATGTGTTGCATTCTCATACCCCTGAAGGGGGTGGACAGAGATAATAAAATATCAAATATCAATATGAGAATCATGAGTATAGCACATATTGCTTTAAAATCATGTGTTTCAGGATCTTTTTTCAGAACAATATATAATTAGGCTACTGAAGAGTACACCTGTAGTTGAATGTTTAATAATCAAGGCATATTTGACTAAGAAGTTTGTTACTTCAAGTTTGGTGAAGAACTAGTTAGAATAGATAAAGTTTTGTGCTTTAAATTGTGTGTTAATGACATTTTAATAATGTGTCCAAAATGTATATATCCAAATTTATGGAAAAACTTTGCTTTTTACTTAACATAATTATGTAGTGCCTGGATGTTGTGTCATAAATTGATAATTGTTCTGTGACATTTGCATATATTCAGTAAGACTTACATTTAAACTATTGTTGTGATTTGCAATTAAACCACACACACATCGACCCACATTCGTTTAACACATTGTTTTAGCACATCGATTACTACATCTTGTTACGTTTACACACCATGGACCAGTGGTGCACTGGGTGGATAGCGATCCACGATCATCGGTGAAATAAACAGTGTATATAATAGCATTTGGAGCGTCCGTGTGTATTATATATCCTTGTTTGCGTAAAGAGAATTGTTCAACGTGTGTTTGACATATTGGACCCTAGTGTTGGTGCAACAACTGCATTAATGATTTTTAGTTAAATTTTTTCTTTATTTATTTTGGTATCTTTGGTACGAATTTGTGAAGGGGTCTGGGGCATTCCATTTTATTTACAGGTGTGGGCCCTAATAGTGCTTGACTCAATGGATTACTGTCACGTGAGTGACTTTTTTTTTCTCTCTCTCTGCTACTCTGACACCGAAATAATGGAAATTCAAACTGTTCGTATACAGTTATGTTCGAGTTTAATCTTTCAAGTCTTTGTAGCTTTCTCGTTCATAACAATACATTGAGCATAAAAGATAGTGTGAAACAAATCACAAATACATAACTTAGGTTATCTTGGATGACCTGAACTGGTGATCCCCTCAGCTTGGCTCAGTCGTCATCGATGCCGGATACCCTCGTCGTCGACCTCGGCACAGTCGCTTGGCTTGTCTCTCGGAAGCACCCCTTGACTTGGCCACTCAGCTAGACGCTACCCTATCGGCGGTCCTTTCAGCTCCTCGGCCTTCACTAGTCCCTGCAACCACGCAGACTCCTGCCTTGACCCGCGATGCCCGAGCTCAAGCGGCGACGAGCAGGCAAATGGAGATTGAGCTCCGTACCAAAGTTCGGATCATAACTGTCCAAGTTCAGTTTATATCAGCAGTTGGAGCTCGCATCTCACCGACGTGGAAAACCCCCAGAAGAACGACTGCTGCCTAAACGGAGATCTATGCTGGATGTCTGATTAAAGTGTTTCTCCCCGATCCTCTACATTACTCAGCTTTTTATTAGCTTCCCTATCCATAGATGTTCACACTAAAGTCCCTTACACTCCCATACACTTGCCTTTTCATGCCTTTCCTACACTAAAGAAATCATCCAATCATCATGCTTAAATATAGCCCTATTGAAACTCTACACAATATGTCTAGCCATCGTCTAGACTGCTATTACATAACATCTTTACTCATGAACTTGTGCACAATAAATTACAACCAACATCCTAATGACACTGACATAGCTGAGTCTCGACTGAGCTAGAGAACATTCCTAGCCCCCACCTGGATGGGAGCTATTACATAACACCTCTACATGTATTCACTCAATTTCTATAGTCTGAATTAATACATAATACTACAAACCGGGCATGCTGTTGCCATGCTATTTCTTTAACTTTTGCTTTGTCTCATTTCATGTGACTGCCCTGTCTAAATTTAACTGATCTAGACACGCTGTTACTATGCCAGTTTATTCTCTAACTTTTACTTTGTCTCATTTAATGTAAATTTCCAGACAGTCAGTCTCTTGCAGTTTGACCTAGTGGCTTTCTAGGACAATTTTAAAGCCCTAAATCTTTACAAATTCGAACAAGTTCGATTTTACTTCACTGGCAAAATCAAACATAAATTTCTCTCCTGACAATTACATATTGAGAGTATACACGTTTGGCAGATCGCAGAATGAATCCTGAATTATATGTTTATCTATTTGTGTTTTCCTCAAAGATTGTTTAGCAGTGGGATGACAAGGAAACATATTACCTAAGTAGAGAATTAAATTAAAGCAAACAATGATATTCGGTAAATTGAAATAATGAATTAGTTATGTTCTGGGGTAACAACTATTATTTATTTCAGTTATTGTTTGGAAGCAGCCTATGGATGATCATGCAAATTGGAGAGAGAAACAATGGAATTTATCAGAGACTGTTGGCTGCTGAATAAGGAGAATCATATATTATTGTTTTGTGTTTTATTTGTGTTTAAGTTAAGATGATTTAACATTTCTTTCATACAAGAAGGTGATCAGAATATGAGAAAGAAAGTGTTGTATAGAATCATCAATGTTAACAGATTTGTAGTAGGAGAAAGAAAGTGCACTGTGAAGTGGATGCATTGATAAATGTTTAAACTGTGATTATGTCAGATCATTGAAGAGCTTATGGGGGTTTATAACACAATATGATAATAAATTCATTCACATCGTGTCACTGACTGAAGTAACATCACATGGTCTCTCGTCCTGCTTTATTCAGTGTCGATGATATTACCTCGGTGCACGTGACCCTTTGAGGGTGCTACATGTAGTTGTATGAAATGTTGAAAGAATGTGTTGCATGGTAGTAGAGCAAATGTAAATGAATCCTCATGTCTTGTAAACAGAGCAAATGATATAATGTACAGAGTGTACTGTAAAACCAGAAAGATTTGTGACATGAAACTTTGCGACATGGAACCAATGGACTTTTTCACGGCATGAAACTTTTGTGACTTGCCACTGGCATTCAATGCGTTGTGTAGAAAAACTTTCCCATACATTTTACTTTACACAAATCTTGGCTGCTTACCAAATTTGTGAAAGTTTGATGCCT
Organism: Diadema antillarum; assembly: GCF_040938485.1. Classification (NCBI taxonomy): domain Eukaryota; kingdom Metazoa; phylum Echinodermata; class Echinoidea; order Diadematoida; family Diadematidae; genus Diadema; species Diadema antillarum. Next base: position 1,059,155 of record NW_027271621.1, read on the forward strand.
CCAAAAATTTCTTGTTTTGCAGTAATCTCATGGTGGTTTTGATTATTTTGCTACATAGGTCCATGTGATCAAGAGAGTGCAGAACAGCGCCCTCTACAATGCCATGCGCCGAAACCAACAGAGTGCACTGTACACCAGTCTCCTGCTGCTGCCCGAGAGATTCTCGGAGGAAGAACTCTTCACAATGATCGCGGGACTCTCCTATTCAGGTGAGGTCTGATGCCAAAATGTGTTCGAAATTGCATAATGTGTATTCTTTGTTGCTTTTGTTGATGAAACAGCATGTTAATTCTATTGCAGAAATCACACTGTCCATACAGAAATGTCTTGCTCCCTTTGATTGACTTGCTGTGGTGTAACTTTTCATTGCTCTTTAATAGCATGTGAAGATGGAGTCAGCCTTTCATTGGACATCAATTTCATCAACAAAACATTCTTTGCAGATCTCTTCATAAAACTTGAGTGATTTCTTTCTTTTCCTGTCTGAGTCGGAATGATTCCATATATATATATGTTTTTTGTTTGTTTGTTTGTTAATCTTTTTTTTTCATTACTTTTATTAGATGCATACCTATGATGTAGTGAATATAGGTACACTTTGTGTGAGTTTTCTGTCATCTGTTCTGTTCTGTTAAATGACATTTCGGTGGATACGAGCACCAAAAAAAATACTCAAGTGCACATAACCAATGTTTGAACACTCTATAAGAGTTCATAAACCCAACAGACTACTACTGTATATGCAAACCCACCATAGGCACTGGGTTGAAGTGTTCGCCAATCAAAACAGTTAATCAAAGCATGTGTGTGTTTTAATGTTGATTCATTTTAATTTTGTATGTTTACTGATATTCATCTAGGGGATTTCAGGATGATCATAGGTGAGAACAAGAACAAGGTCTCAAACATCGTGAAGCCAAATCTCAGTGAGTTTAGGAAGTTTTACTACAGCATGCTGGATACCACAGAACACATCCACTGGCACAAAAAGAGTAGAACAGTCGAGGTAAGTTGGGCCATCCCTGATTGATTCTGATTGTGTAAAATACTGTCAAACCTGTCCACAAGGACCGCTGAAGGGATGAAATATATGGTTGTTGTAGTCGGGGTGGTTGCAGACAGGTTCAGTGTAGAGGCCAATATTAATTGCAGTATTTTCAACATTCCATATGATTACAATTGTACAGTACATGTACACCATAATGCTACAGTACCTGTGTGTACTGGTAGACATACATACCGTATGATATGAAATAATTTACATTTATAAACCAAAACAACAGCAAGAAATATTGAATGCCGCTATTATCTCTTGTACTGTCTGCGGTACATATTGTGATAGTAGTAATGTTTATGCTTGAAGTATTTACCAAACAAAAAACATGCTCTATTTCACACAGATTTCAATAAAATTTACCATTTACATACTCTCCTCATATCTCTGTCTGCTTTTTTGTGTTGGTTCTCATATTTGATTGTTTATTCAATTTAAGAGACTTTATTAACTTTTGTGGTGATTGTACGCTATTTGTATGTGATACTGGACTTGTAAAGTGAAGCTGGGAAAGCCGGCAAAGTGGCAAATACTTGGCAGTCAAATGGCTTGGGTTCTAGTTTCAGCGAGTCTAGGAAAGCCATCACATGTTGTTTGTAGTCATGGTATCTTTTCTAGGAAGAGGCACAACACTCTGTCCCTTGAACGAGACCTGAAATAGAGAGCACATTCATGAGAAAAAACAACAACAAATAATACATGTGAAAGATTCTCAAAGTGTAAACCAGATAGGGTAGTCTGCCCTATTTTACTTATACATCAGAACACACTGTATAATCTGCAATAGTTTTGCTCCAGGTGACTGGCAGTGGTCAATAAAATAATGGTATCAATCAGGCATATGGAGCCATTCTAGGAAAACATTTAGATAAGACATATCCAGTGGTCTTGGAAGCACTTCGAGTGCTGTGGCTGACGTCTCAGTGATAGCTCAGTCTCTGTATAAAGATTGCGTGTCCCACGATCTTTCTCTCCCACTCACAGCAAGACCGCAGTCCAGCTTGTCTCTTCTCCCACATGAGCTCACTGCCAAGGAACCTTCAGCTTCAAGTGTGTCGCCTGGCAGGGTCCCGTAGCGAGGACCACCTGGATGTCCTGAGAAGGGTGGCCAGGGACAAGGAGGGTTCCCAGTACATCCAAAGAGGTAATGTCCACAGAGTCTGGTCTCTTTAACCCATTGAAGACCAGTCCTAAGAACACCGGGGCAGGTGTCTATGGGAAATGAGTGTAAAAGCAACCAGTCCGTCCGCAGTGGGTTAAAGACAATATGAAGTTTTGGTACCTTTACAAAGTTTCCCTGAGATTGCCTTGTCTTAGTTTGTGTTTCAGGTTAAAGTACCTTTCATATAACCAACACAGTGAGACTTACTCGCCCCAAAGTGCTCTCATATCTTAGTAATCATGCAATAATGGTTTCGGATATTATCGACGCTGTACAACGTCAATAAATACTAACGGCTCGTTCGAATCGTTCGGATCTTTATATAGCTCCCTCAACGATCATTCTGCGTGTAACTCGTGAGAACCGGATCGCCAGCACAGAACTTGTGTAGAGTTCTGTGACCGCCAGTTATCTGGGCAGTGCCGCAGCGCTAACACTCCTCTGAAGCTGTTTGTGCGATGCGGTAATGCGTGCATGCATGCGAGCGGTATGTACAGTGCCGACAATGCGTGATCACAGATTATGGTACATGAGGCGAGGATGTACGACTAGGACTAGTAGTATGGTACACGAAGACGGGTTTGACATAGAACAGCCATTGCAGGAGGGAAACAAAAACAAATACGAAGACCATAAACAGTGGTCAATCCTGCCGGAGGGGAAAAAAAGACGAGTATAGCTGCGGCAACTTTGAGGCGATCAGATATGCATCAGTATACTTTGTATACTACTAGGCGCTGCGTTTTACTCACCACCGGCCACCCTGGTTAGATCGAGGCTCGTTATGCAGCGAAGCACGGATTATACATACAGATTGTACGCGCACACAACTTGACAACACTGCGGTGGTGAGAAGTGACTTGCTGTGCTGCCAAATAAGACAGTAGTTCCTACATGATATTTTAATGTAGTTAGATATTTTTAATATTGTCTGAATTCATATGTTGGTAAACTCTCGTGATTTTAGAGGCTCCACCACAGTGCTAGACTATCACGCGGACTTGCTATGAGATAGATGACATCTACCTTGTAAGCAGCCTTAGCATGCCCTGTTCAGCAGTCGATCGTTTTACCAGGGAGGTGGTTTACCGGGGAGACGGGAACTCTCTATTCATTCAGTACTGTACATGAAGGAAGACATTACCTCAACCAGCTCCCAGCCCGACCAGATGCATGCATGAATGCAATACCCGCTCGCGCTGGTTTACGTTTGGAACAGCAACACACACACACACACACACACACACTCACATACACACACTCACATACACACACAGTACACACACACACACACATTTACTCACAAGCACACACACACACACATTTACTCACAAGCACACTGACACCAGGGAGTGTTCCAGTCCACCTGTCTTGACACGGGTACAGAAATAGATCGAACGTTTATTGACCTTGAGTCGGGTCAGACTCACAAAAAAAAGAGGAAGAAGAAACCACGTCAGAGATGGAGTGATCAGATTGCAGGGAGAGAGAGAGAGAGAGAGAGAGAGAGAGGAAGAGGGAAAGACACATTTTCACAAACCTGCCCCGTTATGACGCAATCGTGGAGAACAGTGCCAGTAGCTCCATGATACAGTCGAGGATGGAATCAGAGCTTGAAGCTCCTTGATGGAATAAAGCCCATCCCATACTCACGACTATAGGACTGACAGAGTTTGGATCCTGAACAAGTCACAGCAGCTTCAGCATAAACGAGTTGTTTTTTGTTTTGTTTTGTTTTTTCAAATCCAAAGTCGGTCAGTCATAGTCGTGAGTCGTATTCCAATAGTGTGCGGCGGGCTTAGGATATGTAGGTCACTCTTTGGCCTTTAGTTCGGCCTGCACTAATTTATTCATTTATTTATTTTATTTTATTTTTTTTGTATTTCAAAGTTACGTTGGTGTTTTCATTATGCAGATGGTGCATTATAGTAGGCCTATGATAAGTGGCCTATTGGCCCCAAAACATGATTTTAGACTGAAAATAATCCGAGTTACGTGTTTGTTTTTTATTTTTTATTTTTACATACAGATTATATTCAGATTGACAGTGTAAATCATTAATCGATCGATTTTCAAGGAAAATGGACTTACCGGATTATTTTTTTTCTTTCGAACACGCTCTTCTTCCTTCAGAGAAACACAAAACCTCCACATTCAACTCCAAAGGGAGGAAAATCAAGCTGCGCATACCGAGGTTGAGGTAACATAAGTAAATCCAAGTTCTGTGAGTTTCAGAGGAATATCGCAAGATCTTGTGGGTGGTATACTAGTACTTTAGTAAGCTTCAGTTTGATTGTAGTTATGAACTACCTATTTACGACGCCAGTGTAGCCACGGGTATGAGCATGTCGCTGTAATAATATTGTGCGACACAACAGAAGCCTGCAACATTGTGTGCGACATCCTCGAGAATTGGCGACATGCATGTTCTAACTATATAAGTGTTATCAAATTTGTGAAAAACACGTGTAAAACTTGTGGGACGACAAACTCATATGTTGGCTGAACTCTATTTCATTTTTTTTTTAAAGAATATTTTATTCTCCATCAATGGTATTTCGTTTATGCATCGATACAAGGTACTCCATCATCTCTTTATTGTTTTAGGGGGTTTCGTGTTGACAAAGTCGAGTATTTGGCTGCAAAAATTGCGGTGAGCTACCTGTGGTGTATGGCTGGTGCGTGTTCCACGTGTTTATAGGGCATAGTGAAAATTCAAGGAAAAAAACACCTACAACCCAAACGAATTGAAACAGAACGCGCAGTGGTACGGGGAAAAGACACTGCGTGCGAACATCTTCATTAAAAAAAAAAATAAATAAAAAAAATAAAAATAAAAAATGTCGCTACGGCGACAGGTGTATGCCTCCGCAATAATGCAGGTCTATAGTACAATGTCTTGACCATGTGTGATGACAGTTTCACACAATTGGCAAGATATTAAAATGACAGGTTTGCCACAAATGTGCTGAATGTTCACTTTCCTAGAACTATCAATTGGATGAATGATTAAAACGTCAGAGTGCAGGTATTTGGGGGAACTGATGATTTTTACTGGACTTTTGACCCTTTTATAAGTTTATGCATTGAGTAATTTTCAAGGTATTGAGAAAAAATATAAATTCAGTATCAAATGGTAAAATGTTATTATCTAAACCTGGCCTTTGACCTTTGACCTCACAGTTCCAAAGAGAATCACTGTTAGGTAGAACATGCATAAATATGTAAGTTTCATGATAACACCTTGAGTTACTTTTGAGATATGGAGGAAGAAGTGCAATTTAGCACTTTCACTTGACCTTTCACCTTTTGGCACGAAACTTCCCGCAGAATATATATTGGGTTATACATGCATACATCAAGTTAAAAAAATCCTCCAGGCATTGCATAAATATAAGAAAAGTAGTGATATTTTGAGGAGTTGACCTTGAACTTTGACCCCTGACCTTTGACCCATGATCCCCAACTTCCCTAGATAATCACTGCCCATCGGTTCATATATATACTAAGTTCCATGAAGATACCTTGAACCATTTGCGAGATATGGAGAAAAACATGAAATTTCAACCTTTTTTCACAAAATAACCTGTGACCTTTGACCTTTGACCCCGTGACCCTAAAATCCAAACAAAGTATTATCCCCCAGGATATACCCTCATACCAAGTTTGATGCAAAACCACCTGACGGTTCTTGAGATATTGACAAAAACAAAACGGGACGGACGTACGGACGGACGGACGCCCCGAAAACAATGCCTCCGGCCACTTCGTTGGCGGAGAAAAGAGAAAAGAGCAAAATCCCACGATAGCAAGGTGCCACAGACTTGGCAAAGAGGGGTGGGGGGAGGGGGAGGGGGAGGGGGAGGGGGAGGGGGGAGGGCGGAGGGTAAACCACAAATCCGCGCGGTGGCGCATTCCTGCTGAGGTCATAAACAGTCTGGGGCCTGCGGGAATGAAAAGGATGTTTCGAAGCGAGCTCAAGTCGAAGACTCCGGGGAAGACCACTGGCAGGATTGCAATCGTTACCTGATTCTACATTTCTTTCAATCAATTGACGTAAAATAATGTCATTTTTTCTATTTTCTTTATATCTTTCCTGAAATATATCCCACTGCCCTCCAAAGGGGGAAGATTCTCTATCATTATTCTTTCTTTTCTGACGGTGACTCAGAGGTGCTTGATTATAAAAAGGGAAAATCATGTTACTGTTCGTCACTCTGCAAGTTCGTTGTTCTGAGAGAGAAACACTTTCGTTATTTTTATGGTTCCTTGATTTGAACACGGGTGTTCGTTCATCCTGAAACGAAATAAATTTCGTACCACGTATAGGACCTAATTCGTTTTCAGAATAAAAATGTTCGGATTATAACTAACGCCTTCATATTCGGAGCAACAGATGGATCTGGAACAGGAATTTGGGGACCCGGATTGACGAACCTTATACATGACGTGTACTTATCCCCCAAAGTAATGGATACCGTGCAAAGAAATTAACGATGTCAAAAAGGGAGATTAGTTTCCCGCCAATTCCCCCTTCCGTCAATACTAAGGCTCCTACTTCGGAAGTATAGGTCTGTCTCTCGTTGCTCGATAAAGAAAAAGAAAAAGAAATGAACAACGTCAAAATAAACAAGAACAGAATAAACGCATGTTCGCCTATCGTGGGGCATCTATGCAATACTGTTACCTTGGATGATATCCTCACCCTCACCATCGTGTAATTCCTATATAAGAAAGCAATTAATAATTATGTTTTGCACTGGATGTTATGAAAATGTATGTGATCTGGTATCCCGACGTAATGTAAATGATTATGTTACATGAAGAAGGCTGTTCGTGGGTGGTATTCGAATACTGTTTTGTATAATTATGATTTCGTTATGTGTAGATTATGTGCGTATAATAAGAGTTTCATTTTAAATGGAGTTTCAATCAATTCTATTATTCATGTCAAATTGGATTCCTCGGAAGACCATCACGACCATGAATGCCGAGTTGCGAGCAGGGCAATCCATACGTTTACCTTTGGTTATAATACCATGTTATTATAGTTGAAATGTATCATTGTTACCTTGGGACTTTACGGTGAATCATTTATTAACAGACAATCAAATATCTCCCACTGCCCAAGGGGAAACATATCAAACTAAGAATGACATCTAAGTTCATTTTTGCTTTTAAGATTTCCCCTCCCGTCTGACAATAATTTTCTGAAACATCCACCAGTGCCGGATGTAGAATGTTTATTCCGAAGGTGATATCCGACAATGAAGTACAAAGGCTTGATACTCCGATGAATTAGAATCACAAGCTTACGCAATGCTATTTTACGAAGAACACTCTTCGGATATATGTTGAAGATTAGTGCCTAAACATTACCTATAAACCAAAACAATCGTAGCATATGTATACTAGCTAGGCCTTCTAAATAACCAATAAAACATTTAAACGAATTAATAATTGCCTATAAATAATCGGCAGCACCCCTCAAGTATTTCAAGAAACAACTACATGTATATGTCTTGTGCAAAACAATTCCTGCATATTTTTTGAATGTGGCAAGATATAATGCGAACATGAGATTGTGAGTTATAAGAACAATTTCAATATTGAGCTGAGTTCAGCAGATGTCATAAAATATCTTCGGATCTCGTTCATGAGGACATGCCAGCAGAATTTGGGTAAATGAAATGCAGCCATTTCCAGTGGAACTAATGGTAGATCAATGTTATTGCCGTATCCTTGGAGTAAAATGTCGCCGGGGCGCGGGACAATTCATTGTGGTGTCTTCGAAGGAAACATCACCGGAGCAAGTGTTGGTGGTTCAGTCGTCGGCGGAGCAATCATTGTCGACGGAGCAGATGTCGTTGGGGTGATGTTGTGGAGCACATTCTCGCGGAGCGAATTAATGTCAGTGGAGCATAAAGACTGACCTCTCTTTGATACATACGTATACTCATGGACACAAAAGAAACATTAGCCAATGGTATAAAGGGTATAGTGGTCGGACATTTCCATCGCCTTGATGTTACCATTTTGCAAAGAATCTACAAATTTTAGTAACATACATTCACCAAAATTAATGTCATACCGTACATTTCTGGATGCTGAAAATAATTAGAAGCTGACCTATTTCACTCAGCCGTGACAAAGGTGAAAAGTTTACGTTTTCTCTGTTGTTCCGGATTAAAGAAAAACAAAATAACGTCACCATGATTAATTTCCTATTATGACAATGTGTGGGAAGGGATAATGTGTTATTCATATTTTTTGCGGTACATCAATGATCATTGATGCGACTTGACTTGACATCATCTTGAAGTTCATCAGGACGTGTTTCCAGTGACGTTCATTTACTGGTGCTATATAGGGACAGCATGTCATGTTTTTACGGAGCGTTGTTCAATCTGTTAAAAACAATATAAAAAACATACATAACGATATGTGCACAGGAAATTACAATCCTCTGATAATTTATGACAATAATAATGAGATGTGATGTTTATGGCTTATTTGCAATACATTGCACTCCCGTTACAACGAACACGGTAATAACGAAGCAAAACTTCTGTTCCCAAAATGTTCGCCATTAAAGTCTGTGTTAAAAAGATTCGCTTATAACGAACACGTTTATAGCGAAATTTTCGTTATAACGAAGTCTTTTCCGAGCGCCACTGACAAAGAAAAACAAAAGAAATGTGCTCTGTTATAACGAAATGCGGATCGCTTCCGAAAATACGTAGCGGAACAAGCATTTATAGCGTCTCTGCGTGGGCGAATGCTTCACAATACTGCGTTTTCGATCCGTGTGTCACGCACAAGTTTTCGAGGAGAACTTGCATTATTGTTAAACAATCTGACAATAATCTGAAATTGAGTAAGGTTCCTTATTACAAAACACAAAGATTCTGATACACCTAAATGTCCGTTAGTTCGGAAATGAAACAGTGTTTGTTCACGAACATTTTGGCGTTATTCCAAAGATTCGTTATTCCGAAAAAAAAATAAAAATATGGTTCTTATTACGACGGTGCGTTTGTCCGAAAATGATAGGAATTCCAAACATTCATTAATTGGAACATTAAAAAAACAACAACCTAAAACAACAACAAAACAAAAAAAACCCCAAAAACAAACAAACAAACAAAAAACGTTTCGTTAATCCAGAAAAGAAAAGGTAAGTCCACTAACAAATCTTAGGAATTGCAAACCTTATAATCGTCTTATAAGAAAACTGAACCTTCGAAATACGTAACCTGTGTCATTTTTTTTTTTAAATTAACAAACCTTCCACGGAATGACAAACTTTATTACATTTTCGGATTAAAAAACCTTCGCAACAACGAATCTTCGGAATAGTGATCCTTTCTCAGTTAGTAAATTACAAACCTTTGGAATGACGAACCTGATCATTTTAATTTCCGATCGACGAACCTTCGGACATTACAAACAACTTTATGCTCTCTTTTAATTGTAATATTCAAACGAAATTTAAAAGGTCCCATTCCATTTTACATAGCTTTCCAGTGTATTCAGCAAACAGAACATCATAATTTATATGCGTGGTTTCCTTGTTTTTGTGTAATATTGTATTTGTTCGGTTATAACGAAACTTCGTTATAACGAAAGAAAACTGCCCCCATGCCCCCTATAGGGTATAGTTAGTTCTCTTTTCTTTTAAAATGTATATCATCAAGGTTCTGCAGTGACCACGGGTATATTATTTTTGATATTTGTTTTTAGGAAGGAAACAACCCCGTAACGAGGGGGCATTGGTGGCACGAGAAACTGAAGGGGAAAAAATGCATGGGGGAGCCTTTTTTTCCTATTCAGCCGATTAATCCCGAGTGGGGCACCAGAAAGAAATAAAAAAGAAAGGATGCAATATATATATCTTATATATATATATATATACGTGTGATACATACCTGATGGCATACGTGTAGAGCTGTCCACCGTTGCTTGTTATACCGGTCGAACACGAAGCCACCTCGATCACTACTGATTATAGCTTACTATAACACGAAGCCCCCTCGATCTCCATTGGGATTGTGTTATGTGAAAGAGATTGCATAAGATTATGCTCTTGTCATGACATTTGTCATCATGAAAAAAGGGAAAAGACGGTCGCACAATCACAGATGGAAGAGGTCTTTGATTTGCTTTGTTGTTGTTGTTGTTGTTGACAAAATTGTCTCACAGAATCACCTGATAAGCAAACAAACCAGTCCTCTTCACATTAATTTTTTTCTGCCAATTCTCTCCACAAAATTGGCCGCTAAGCAAAAACAACAACAAAAAATAATACAAACAAAACCAGCACATGACTGTGGTAATCAATTCCATCAAATCACCTGCCCAAACAACAAGCAAACATGTTATACATAAAACGCATATTAGGCCCTACTAATTGTAAAAACAAACAGTCAGTAAAACAACTAGAAAACATAACATTTCGGAATACGTCTTTCTTGGTCAATCAGGCCTGCGCATACTACGCTACGAAAAAAAAAAATAAGAAAAAAATGTCCGGCATAAAATGCTACATGCCAAGCGTCAATATCCATGATAGGCCTATGCCTACTCTGATGGCAACGTTGACCATGTAAATAATCGTCATTAACAATCGGATTTTCTATATTATGTTAGTTAGCGATTTTTTTTTCTTTTTGACTAGACAGCCCATTCATTGTCAGAATGAGCAAAAGAAAAAAAAAGGCTGTGAAGACTTTTTTTAAAAATAATTTCTTTCATTTTTTTGTTTAAATCTTGACCTGACAGCACATATGTCGAGAGAAGTGTTTTTCTTCGATAAGCATATGAACAGTAACATGGCAATTGAACATTATTCTAGAAGAACGCTACATGTATACCATCTTGCAGCACAGTTCCATTACACACTCTTTGACTGCACACAGTACACAGGTACCACGTGAATGGAGCAATGAAGCAAAAACAAACAAAAACGAAAACAAAAACCCGAAAACAATAATAATCTAAACAGGATTAGCATTTCTGTACAATCTGTCGACAAATCATCTGCTCAAACAAAAAACATTGTCGCGTTCTGCACAAAACGCATATAGGCCCTACTAAATCTGTAAAACAACAACAACAAAATAAATAACCCGAACCTTTCGGAATCCATATAATTCTTTGACACTCAGACCTATGCTATTTACGCTAAGAAAAAATGGACAAATGGAAAAATGTCAAGCATAAATGCTACGTTGCAACTGATATACGTCGATGTAGGGCAATTTGTCAATCAGCTGCAATGAAAACATCTCGACGGAAGAATTTCATGAATTTGAATAAAATTAATGCTTCGTGCCAAGCGTCATGTACTGCACCAACTCTGGCAACGTATAGTGTATAGACGATCATCAGTAACAACCGAGCTGGGTTTGTTTTTGTTGTTGTTGGTTTGTTGTTGATGTTTTAGTTAGGTTTAGTCGGCGATTGTTTTCTTTTTTTACTTGACAGCTGATTTATCGACATAATCGGCCAAAAAAAGGAAAAAAAAAGTGCAGACAATTTTTGATTTCAAACAACAAAACCCAAAATAATATTAATAGTAATCAAAACAGGATTAGTGGTCATCAATATTATTCTGTCAACAGATCGCCTGACAAAACAAAACCAAACAAAACGAAAACACAATTAAACACGTCTTCCATAAAACGCATATAGGCCCAACTAATTTGAAAAACAATCAGTAAAAGTACGCTGAGAAAAAAAGAAGAAGAAAAGGAATGAAATTAAGAAAGAAATGCTCAGCATATACAGGCTGAAGCGTCAACTATGGCAACGTTGACCGTGTGTAGATCATCAAGCTGTTTTTACTTCTGTAGGTTTAGTTGACGATATTTAGTGCATTTTTTTTTATTGGACTGCTCATTTAGGCTATGGACAGAGTTGGCAAAAACGATGCAAAGATTGTTATTGATTTTTTGATTTGGCTTGTCAGCACTTACGGCGAGAGAATTGCTTTTCTTTCATCATAAATGATATAGTGTAAAAACCATGGCAAATTGAACAAGACCCTGTCGCCATTACACGCCGGCCGCAGTAACTACGCACAGAACACAGGTAGGCCCTACCATGCTGGACAAACAAATCAAAAAAAAAAAAAAAAACAAGAAAACCCTAAAACGACAATAACACAAACAGGATTAGCAAATTTGGTTGTCAGTTCTCTCGACAAATCACCTGACCAACAACAAACATGTCCTACAATCGCAAAACGTATCTCAATAGGCCCCACTAATTTGAAAATTACAAACAATCAGTACAAAAAAAAAAAACAGAAAAAAGGCAAAACAAAAATCCTTTCGATTTCGGATTATGTCTTTCTCTGACAATCAGGCCTATGCAACTAAAAAATTAAATAAAAAAATTAAGATTAGAAATGAACAGCATGTGGTACGTGCGGAAGCGTCAACATCTACCGACTGCATGGCAACTTTGGCTGTGTAGATGATCATCAGTAATAAATACATGAGAGCTGTTGTTCTTTCTTAGGTTTACTTGGCATTTTTTCTTTACTTGATTGTGTGATCATGTATCGTCACTAACAAAAGGATCGTTTCCCTCATTTCAGTCTTGTTTTGCAGATGTGCCTTTTTCAGACAGAAATGTCTTTGAATAGATACAGATGATGAGGAGCAGCAATACCTGAGATCATGAGAAATTTTGTGTCAATCATGCACGGCCACCTGTAGGCCTACATCTCAAAAGCGTCTCAAAGACAGTTTTAGCATGCTTTAGGGTACTGCTTTGATCCCATGATTGTCACCGCAAGCAAGCCGGGAGAAGAACAAGATGGAGATTCGATAAATCTAAAACTATATGCGCAGAAGAAAATAACGCAGAAAAATCAAATGAAGTGAATGTGCAGTCTTGAGGTGTATGTTAGGAAATCATACCTCAAAGCAAACACTTTCGCTAGGGAAAAGCAGGCAGTTTTTAAAAGAAATGATGGAAGAATGATTGTCACTTGTGATCTCAATATTTCACTTTTCCGTAGCATATTCCAGAGCACAAAAAAAAAAAGAAGGAAAAAAAAAAAGGGATCGGTATTCATAGAGGACAGGTATATCCTGTAGGGAAGGTATTATGCGTGTGCAAAAATGTGTACGATGAATGTCCTTGTACTAGTAGGCCTATATTAGGTCCATGGCCTGTCAACAAATCACCCGACGAACAACAAACACGTCCTTCACAAAACGTACAGGCCCACTATTGTTTACTCTTTTTTTTTTTTTTTTACTTGGAAGCTCATTTATCGACAGAATAACAAAAACAAGAAAAATGGGAGGGCTACCTTTGATTGTTTGTTTCAGTTATTTTATCTGTTCTTGTCAACACATAATATGGCGAGAGAATCTTATTGTTTATTATAGCATGAAAACATGGCAATTGAACATGCATTTCGGACCGCCTCTATATAGATCTGCAGAACAGTCCACTAACACGCAACTCGCAGCTGGTCGTATGAATACTAACAGTACCCAAGTACATAATACGTGTAATACGTTAGTAGCTTGCAACGGGGCGAACGAACGAAGCCAGCTCGCTTGCCATGGCCACGCATGTACCATCCACTAGTATACAAATGATGCACAGGATAGAGTGCGTTAGTGTAGGCGTAGTGCACTCGAGGGTATTTACAATTGTGAAACATGCACGAGGCGAAGCCGAGTGCATGTTGCACTACATTGTAAATACCCGAGAGTGAGCTACGCCTACACTAACGCCACGAAATAATCCTGTGCATCATTTGTTTTATAAAATGGGTCGAAAATTCGAAAACTAACATCATTTTTCAGCGTTTTTCACGTACCTTTGTGGTTCAAGACGTCCGAAGATGTTCGTCCCAAACTTTTACGCACGTCGCACTCGCGGAAGTCCCGCACATACAGTACAGTGTGTATAAGTATAATGGGGGGTTGGGTTTCCGGACACCCGCATGAAAACTTACTTATTTTACATAGAACATGCACCCTTTACCTTAAAGACTTGATATAGACTCCTCATATAGGCCTACTAGACAACATACTCTGAAAACGGCGTGAGAATTAACCTGCTAAATCGTTGGATTTGCTCTTCAAAGTGACTCCATGTACGCGTCCGGTCCCATAACGCTTGGTCTACTGTACTGTACAAAGTGTACGTATAGTACAGTATACGTACGTACGCCACATATATGCACAAGGGAAGACAGGCCGGCCGGCCGGCAGCCCGAACTAGAAGTTGTTTACAGGATTGACAGCGCGTACGCGTATGCATGCAATTCATCAAAGGAGCCGCCGCGCGCACAGACGATCGGCAATCTACCATAGGATTACAGGCAGTGCAGTTGTACTGAAGTAAAGGAAGGAGGTGTGTCTCATTTCAGCGCTTCCTATTGGCTACATTCTTGAACCCATTTTATAATACAGTGATTGGCATTGTCATAGCGAACGGAAGCCAGTACGATATCGCCACGGACTACATTGTTCAGTGGACTGAATCCACTCTTTGGTGGAAGCATGACTAGCAAAGAGTATCGACTTTTTGGTGGAAGCAGGGAGGTCTCACCTCCCTGGTGGAAGGCAAAGAGTGGGGAAAGCGCGTGGGGCATGTGTACAATATGGGTACTAGATAGCATGCTCATGGCCACCCACGTGCACAGTATACGGTTGGCCCATCCATGCCCCCATGATACGTACACACAACATACACCGCACAGGGGTATCATTCGATCGTACACTACTGGACGTCGGACATAAAACGCACACAGTGGCTATACACACAATGTACGCAGTTGTCGACAGCTTGCTCTGCTATAAACGGATCGCGGATCGTAGCCTCTGGGATGCGGTCGCGCTTGTGTACAGTACACTTCAGTAGTATATCACAGAGCTCTCTCAAGACTTCTGTAAGTAGTATAGTATCAGTAGTATCCGAAAACCGACTTTCTTCTCGGGACCGCAAGGGGGCGTTGTGAATCATGCGCTCGAGACCAAATCCTTCCGTTTTAAACGAGCCGTTATTTTGCGAGAGTCACTACTGCAGTTCTCATCTAAATTGACGTTCTAGTAATCAAACATGAGTTATAATGCTCCCTAAGCATCATACTGACTAGCAGTTATATCCTGATACTTTGAATCATGGTTTCACTCGGTGAAATGCACCTTAACAGGAACTCCATTTTATCTTTAAGAGAAACTTCTTGCTCTTTTGTGCAAGGTATTAGACGGAGGTTTGTTGAATATCTTATAACATTTTCATGGCTTGTGCAAAATGTTACCATTTCAAACTCCCTGAATATCCAGTATTTGGAAATGCTCAAATCATATCTAATCAATAGTCCAAAGTGAATAGCATCATTATCTACTTTCTTGTTATTGCGACCGTACATCATAATATATAGAGTAGAATGCTCACTTGAAATTCTTCATTTCATCGTGTTTGTCACATAATCAATCATCTTTTTCAATGATTTGAATATGTTTTGGATGTTCTTGTGAGAATGTAGGTAATGGTAAGATATTGTGGTGGTGGTTACAATATGCTGGTTTGTTATAACAGCAGGTACTGTATATACACTGTACATGTTTGGGAGATGCAAAATACTAGTAAGTATTTCAAGAGTTCCCACATGGAGAATGTTTCATTGTCATATATGTTTTGTAATACAAACTCCCACATGGAGACATTTTTCTGTCTTTTTGGTTTCTTTCCTTCTTCCCTTTTCCTATGACCTCCCGTATGGAGGCATTTATTATTGTGAGCTCCCTGGTGAAGACATTTTATTAACATAAGAGTAACTCATAACAGCATTTGATCTTTTTATGATATGTCTTGATTTAATCTCAGTACAGTTAAGTAATTTGCCCACAGCTATATTTCAATATGGCCCCATTTATTTCTATTTCTCTTTTTCCATAAACGCACACATGATAACAGCAGGATTTGTCTTTTACTTTCACAGGTGTACAGAGGATTGTTGCCACATCAAGTCTGTCTCAGAGTATAAAGGGCATTTTCACTGCTGGTAAGTGTAATGGCACTTTAAAAAAAAAAAGAAAAAAAAAAGATCAGTAATTTGGTGCAAAATCACCCAAAATGTTTATTCTTATGTCAAAATTAAGAGCAACAAAATCAATAGTAGGAGATTAATTTTGTAACAAAATTATTAGCGGGGAAGTGATATTGTATTAAACAGAACCAGACACATTTCCTTTGGGCGCACCATAGCAAAAAACCTGGCCCATTGCCCCCATCGTACTCAGTGTAAACAGGCCTTAATGGTGTGGGGTAACATTTACAACGTGTATGACCAGTGCCTTTTGAAAGATTGATGTTAAGGTGAAGAAGTAGTGATTAACAAAGCTTTCTGGTAAAGTGACACATGAAGTTCAGGTCAGACACCTACCAGTTTGGGAGAAATAAAGATGACCATGCCTGAAAATGACTTATTGCTCTATTTTTTTTTTTTTTTTTTGTGAAAACCATGACACTTTTATTTATACAGTTTTCTTTTGACAATGTCTTATCTTGTATCTTTACATGTAGTTTTAAATGATGTAAGGAATCGGAAAGTGCAACTGTTTGCAACAGATTCACATGCAGTCAAAAGACTATAGGGAATAATTTTCCTGGTATCTCATTGCAATTTGCTATGCATTTTAACACCACTGCTATACAAACTAACTTTTGTGTAGCAATTTTCTTCCATAGAAGTGTACAGGATGCCACTTAAAATATTGTTCATCAGCTGAAATTGCTAATCAAATATGAATTGGAAAATTATTCCCTGGACTACAAAGACAATTATTTCTGATTTCTTAACCTTAAGGTGTCTGTCATTGATGTGATATTGTAATGATTTAACTACGCTTGTACTTGTAAATAGAAGTCATATTGAGTTGTCATACCCTTCACCTATCATGTTATCATGTAGTACAGTAAACCTCGGATAAGTCGACGTCGAGTGAGTCGAAAATCACTTAACTCGAAGCAAAATAAAAAGTCCCGATTTTTCCCTATGTATTTTCTCTAAGAAATATTTGGATAAGCCGAAGTACGAGAGTCGAATTTCGGCTGTGTCGAAGTAAAACATTCAGTCCCTTTTGTACAAAATACACGTAGTTTACATCACTTGAGCCGAAGAAGATTTGTCTGGCATTCTCATTACATTTAGAGGAGAACAAAAAAATGGGCATGTCGCAGAACCCCGTCCCTGGCCTGCTGCAGTCGAAAGCATGCACACTCACCGTACCGCTCTGCACGCATGTCAAATACATACACATGTATACATGTATACACACAGCACATCGATCCATATACTTTATCCATACACACAGCACATCCATACTTCACTGTACTTTATCCATGTCAAGCCAGAACTCCTTGGTCAACCAATCGCTGCTTTAATATTTTAGTGACAGGCCAAGTGGGCGGAGCTTGTTTGTGCGTGCCCGGCTGGCTGTATACTTTTGTTCAATGGAGGTGGGATGGGCCTGGGAGAGTGTTTGTCTCAGGGTAGGTTGACAGAGATGGCTACCTATGTTGCCCCATAGACATAGCACATGCACATTGCCACATTAGCGCAGACATTCTCAGAACTACGTTTAACTACTAGTATTGATACAAATTCCATGTTCAATTTAGAACAAAATAAGAACATTATCTTCAAGAACAGACAAATTTGAATGCAAACACACACACGCACGCACACACACACACACATGCATGCAAATGTACTATAATACATGTACATAACTGTGAGTCGAAAAAAAAAAATCGACTCTCGCGAGAGTCGAATTTCACTTAAGTCGACGCATTTTTGTCAGTCCCGAGAGCTTCGACTCATGCGAGGTTTACTGTATTACTATCACTTGTAACCACACTGTTTATTTTTATGGTGCATTTATTTTACTTTGGCCTCTTGTTTAGGAGTCACCAAGACCTTGAGGTACAGTGGACAAAAATTGTTGAAAATGCAGCAAGGAGGAGCTAAGCTGAGGTAGCATTAAGGATTGGACAGGTTGATGGTTGTTACCATGTTTACCTCTTAAGCGTACATGTACATGTATCATCAAGGACTTAACAGGTTGGAGGTCATTGTGAGTTCGCATGTCATAGCCTGAAGTACTCAATGTGGGACACCACTTGGACCATTTGGTATTAGCATGTGATAACTCCTTTTTGATCACCTATGCAATGTACATCATTCCAAAGATGGATGAACACATCGTCAAGAAAGTGTATGGACTCACTCATGTGACTTTCATGTACTTGGTAGCCTTTCCAACTTCATTGCTCCCAAAAAGTATGCAAGTACACAAATAGGTGGCCATTGAACAGTGCTTGTAGATGGCCATTCAAACAATGGACCACAGTTGGTGTCTAGTGTGCTAAAATATTTAGCACTCGTCATTTTGGCTGCTACTTCCTCCACTGTTTTTATCGGATAGTGTGCACGACGAATGGCATCATTGAGATGTTTTGGGTCTAAATATAAGCGCACTTTGTCAGAATTTTTCTTTGCTACGATGACCACGTTATTCACCCATGGTGTTGGTTCATCTTGTTTTACTATCACTATACTATTTATATTTCCTCAGGAATGGTGAAAATTGAGCAAAAAGTAAAATATGATTTTACCCTCTTTCAAGGTTGCTGAATCTGAATCTAGATGATGCAACTCTTGCAACCTTGATGATTTTCAGATATTCAATATGGCCACCAAAAAAGCCCCAAAATGGCCGCCCAAATCTAAAGTTCCTATACATTATGTTATCACTGGTGAAATTGAAAAATAAGAAGTGATAGTTCTGATTTCGAGGTTGCTGAATCCGAATCGCGATGGCCCAACTCTTGTGTCCTTGAGGGCTGTGAGATATTCAAGATGGCCGCCAAAAAAACGCTAGAAAAGCCCCCAAAATGGCAGCGAAAATCTGTAATTCCTATGTGTTTCCTTATGAAAGGTAAAACATTAAAAAAAGGGCTTTAATCTATTTTAAGGTTGCTTACTCTGAATCTGGATAACTCTTGCACCCTTGAGGGTTTTGAAATATTCAAGATGGAAACCATATTGAATATCCATATTTCTTATGACATAGCAAATTCTGATCTGAAATATGGTGGACAGAATGTGACATGGAAACAAATTGTTCACATTTTCATTCACATTTCAAGTGAGCATTTTTTTTTTTTTTCACATCGATTGAAATGACATTCAAAATAATTTCCACAGTGGTAATCTTTACTAAAGATACTTTGTAGATAGAAATGTCAATGCACATTAATACATTTACGGGCAGTGTCTATTGCTAGATCTTTTCTCACAAAGACAAAAAACTTGAATCTTCTGCACACAGATGAAGATAATGAATTAGCTGACCAAAAAGGAATAAAGACAGCTCTGACAATGGCAGTTGGTTAATAAACTAACAGCTGATGATGAAGTAACTCAATTTATATTCTGCTTTAACCTTCTGATCATATTCTCAAAAGAGGCTGCCACATTGCTGCCACTTTTAGATACTCATGGAATGTTTGTAGTGTGTGTAATGGTCACCTTTCTTAACTATTGGACTATCAAGTGCAGAGTCACTTTAACGACTAGCATAAACGTTTCTTAGACCAGAGGACAAAATGACACAGCAGAAACAAAAAAGTGGCGTCTTTAGTCCCTATTAACCTGATGTAATTTACAACCACCACTCAATACATGTATT
This sequence comes from Diadema antillarum, assembly GCF_040938485.1. NCBI lineage: Eukaryota > Metazoa > Echinodermata > Echinoidea > Diadematoida > Diadematidae > Diadema > Diadema antillarum. Next base: position 1,079,103 of record NW_027271621.1, read on the forward strand.
GCCAGAGGGACAGTTGACTCGCCAATAATTGCAGACACCACTGATGAGTCCAAAGCCAACAGTTTGGCTGCGTTCGTCGACTTTCGTGCAGTGTAAAAGCATGACAGCATAACAAGCGATGCTGGTATCCTTTTTTTCTTCATGGCCTCTGTAATGTGGCGCTCGTATACATACGTACCTACGTAGGGGATGTGAAAGTAGTTTTGGAAGCCAAGGTATGGGTCTTACGTACACTGTAGTTTTGAAGCGTAATGGAGTAGGGGATGCAGATTTACCCACAGTAGGGGATGAGGAGGGAGTTGGGAAGGCCAAGGTATGGGGCCTAGTTTTGAAGGATGGTAGTGTGGTAGGGAATGCTGATTTATCCACAGCTTACTCAACTGTGGAGGCACGTCAAAAGACTGACCCTAACTTTTGAATATGCATTGAAAATCTTCATCAGAAAGCATTAACTTCATCACCTTTGTTTTTCCTTTGCCATAAAATGCACTTACTGAATCACAACCAGTGAATGAATGCAATCCAATGAGAGCTTCAGATGCATCTTTACCATAATGATTATGAACTGCTGTAACATCTACAACTTGTATGGTATGAGCTACAATGTAAGTTCCCCCTAACAGTGGGGAACAGAACTCTGCTATGCATTTCACAGTAATTGCCACAGTGTAAGCTTCGTGAATCAAAGGATTTCGTCTGCTCCAAACATATCCTCAACACTGAGGGCTGCCCTCTTGTGCAGCAGTGTCAGCTCATCCTCCAAAGCTTGTATTCTTCTGTCCCGTATTGTCTGCAGAGCTTTCGCTTCGCGTGCATCCACAATCCCTCCATGCTGTTGATGTGGATAATTCAATCCACGGGGTCCACAAACTGATGTTTGTGAATGACGACGTTGTGGAAATAGACGCTGTGATCCATTGTGTGGGGCAGGATATACCCAGCCCATTCATCCGTCAAAATGTGAGTGCCGCGCAGGCATCACTATTTGACTATGGGTTCGAGTGTCTCCCTGTCTCGGCTTTCCACTTCCTGCAGAACGCATCCCCCCGATCCTCTTTCAATGGCACCAAGAACTCAGTGACCCTCCCTCCACTTGCCGCGGTGGTACTTCCTGTGGAAGTATTTCGACTCGTTGATTTCGACTGCAACGGGATTGCCCTCCTCGTTGTAATCCCCCAGCTGTCTGAAATATTTGATTTCGTGTTGGCTGCAAACTTCCCGAAGGAAATTGGTCCAAGCACACGTTGTGTGATGCCCCATGTTGATGTGCTTCTGTATGAACATTTTCACACCAGAGGTAGGTTGGGAAGACATCTCCACACGTATCCCTCGCTTCTCGTAGAACAGATCTCCTTGATCCTCTTTCGTTGGCACCCAGAACTCGGTGACCCTCCCTCCACTCGCCCTGTGGGACTTCCTGTGGAAATACTTAGATTCATCTATTTCTACCACAATTGGATTTCCCACCTCGTCGAACCCCCCAAGCTGTCGAAAATGCTCAATTTCATGCTGGCTGCACACTTCCCTCAGAAAATTTGTCCATGCACACGCGTTGTGACGACTCACGTTCGTGTGCTTCTGTATGAACTCCAGTGGTACATTTTCACACCACGGGTAGATGAGAAAGACCAAGTCTTTGAGTGGCATGTGACTCTGGGAGAAGTAACTTTCCCAGCGGACGGAGATCCGATTCCTACATTGCACGCATCTCCACACGTATCCCTCGCTTCTCGTAGAACACATCTATCCTAATGAGAAACTCACGTCCAAGTATTAATAAGTGATGTCAAAATTGGTTGGTGAATGTGATGATCGCGAAGAGTTCCCTTCGTGTCATTCAATACCTCTGCTGGGCCTTTGTCAACATTTTGCTTGCGAAGGCGATCAGTCGCTCGAGGTACTGCCCCGTGGAAGAGTCCCACTGACGTTGGGACAATGTCGCTCCTTTCCCATAATTAGATGCATCAGTGTCCAAAATATAGATGGCATTATCCTTTGGATAAGCCATTACCTTATCACTGGATAGGTGTTCTTTCAGTGTCCGAAATGTGGACTCACAGTTGTCATTCCATGTGTATTTCACCCCAGACTCGAGAAGGCGGTTGAGTGGGCGTGCTATGCTGGCAAAACCCTTAATGAACCTCCTATAATAGGAGCAGAATCCCAAGAATGAACGAATGTCATTTGTATTGCGGGGGGGTTGGCCACTCAGCCACGCTCTTCACCTTGTCGGGGTTTGCCTTTACTCCTTCTGGTGTAACAACATGTTGGAGAAACAACACTTCCGACTGAAAAAGTGAGCACTTAGTAGGTTACAAATATGAATAATATAAGGATTAAAACACACCTCTTTGCCTGCCTTTAATCTGATGACAAATTAAAGCCCTCCAGGATTCCTAGCAGAGATCCCCACGTACACCACTACAGTGACACAACATATACATGCACGGAGCTGTTGAAAATGCTCAATTTCATGCTGGCTGCACACTTCCCTCAGAAAATTTGTCCATGCACGCGCGTTGTGACGACTCACGTTCGTGTGCTTCTGTATGAACTCCAGTGGTACATTTTCACACCACAGGTAGATGAGAAAGACCAAGTCTTTGAGTGGCACGTGACTCTGGGAGAAGTAACTTTCCCAGCGGACGGAGATCCGATTCCTACATTGCACGCATCTCCACACGTATCCCTCGCTTCTCGTAGAACACATCTATCCTAATGAGAAACTCACATCCAAGTAAGTGATGTCAAAATTGGTTGGTGAATGTGATGATCGCGAAGAGTTCCCTTCGTGTCATTCAATACCTCTGCTGGGCCTTTGTCAACATTTTGCTTGCGAAGGCGATCAGTCGCTCGAGGTACTGCCCCGTGGAAGAGTCCCACTGACGTTGGGACAATGTCGCTCCTTTTCCATAATTAGATGCATCAGTGTCCAAAATATAGATGGCATTATCCTTTGGATAAGCCATTACCTTATCACTGGATAGGTGTTCTTTCAGTGTCCGAAATGTGGACTCACAGTTGTCATTCCATGTGTATTTCACCCCAGACTCGAGAAGGCGGTTGAGTGGGCGTGCTATGCTGGCAAAACCCTTAATGAACCTCCTATAATAGGAGCAGAGTCCCAAGAATGAACGAATGTCATTTGTATTGCGGGGGGGTTGGCCACTCAGCCACGCTCTTCACCTTGTCGGGGTTTGCCTTTACTCCTTCTGGTGTAACAACATGTCGGAGAAACAACACTTCCGACTGAAAAAGTGAGCACTTAGTAGGTTACAAATATGAATAATATAAGAATTAAAACACACCTCTTTGCCTGCCTTTAATCTGATGACAAATTAAAGCCCTCCAGGATTCCTGGCAGAGATCCCCACGTACAACCAACTCTACATTGTGGCTTCAAAACGTGTGTGTCTACAGTGACACAACATATACATGCACGGAGCTGTTGAAAATGCTCAATTTCATGCTGGCTGCACACTTCCCTCAGAAAATTTGTCCACGCACACGCGTTGTGACGACTCACGTTCGTATGCTTCTGTATGAACTCCAGTGGTACATTTTCACACCACAGGTAGATGAGAAAGACCAAGTCTTTGAGTGGCACGTGACTCTGGGAGAAGTAACTTTCTCAGCGGACGGAGATCCGATTCCTACATTGCACGCATCTCCACACGTATCCCTCGCTTCTCGTAGAACACATCTCCTTGATCCTCTTTCGTTGGCACCCAGAACTCGGTGACCCTCCCTCCACTCGCCCTGTGGGACTTCCTGTGGAAATACTTAGATTCATCTATTTCTACCACAATTGGATTTCCCACCTCGTCGAACCCCCCAAGCTGTCGAAAATGCTCAATTTCATGCTGGCTGCACACTTCCCTCAGAAAATTTGTCCATGCACACGCGTTGTGACGACTCACGTTCGTGTGCTTCTGTATGAACTCCAGTGGTACATTTTCACACCACAGGTAGATGAGAAAGACCAAGTCTTTGAGTGGCACGTGACTCTGGGAGAAGTAACTTTCCCAGCGGACGGAGATCCGATTCCTACATTGCACGCATCTCCACACGTATCCCTCGCTTCTCGTAGAACACATCTATCCTAATGAGAAACTCACGTCCAAGTATTAATAAGTGATGTCAAAATTGGTTGGTGAATGTGATGATCGCGAAGAGTTCCCTTCGTGTCATTCAATACCTCTGCTGGGCCTTTGTCAACATTTTGCTTGCGAAGGCGATCAGTCGCTCGAGGTACTGCCCCGTGGAAGAGTCCCACTGACGTTGGGACAATGTCGCTCCTTTCCCATAATTAGATGCATCAGTGTCCAAAATATAGATGGCATTATCCTTTGGATAAGCCATTACCTTATCACTGGATAGGTGTTCTTTCAGTGTCCGAAATGTGGACTCACAGTTGTCATTCCATGTGTATTTCACCCCAGACTCGAGAAGGCGGTTGAGTGGGCGTGCTATGCTGGCAAAACCCTTAATGAACCTCCTATAATAGGAGCAGAATCCCAAGAATGAACGAATGTCATTTGTATTGCGGGGGGGTTGGCCACTCAGCCACGCTCTTCACCTTGTCGGGGTTTGCCTTTACTCCTTCTGGTGTAACAACATGTTGGAGAAACAACACTTCCGACTGAAAAAGTGAGCACTTAGTAGGTTACAAATATGAATAATATAAGGATTAAAACACACCTCTTTGCCTGCCTTTAATCTGATGACAAATTAAAGCCCTCCAGGATTCCTAGCAGAGATCCCCACGTACACCACTACAGTGACACAACATATACATGCACGGAGCTGTTGAAAATGCTCAATTTCATGCTGGCTGCACACTTCCCTCAGAAAATTTGTCCATGCACGCGCGTTGTGACGACTCACGTTCGTGTGCTTCTGTATGAACTCCAGTGGTACATTTTCACACCACAGGTAGATGAGAAAGACCAAGTCTTTGAGTGGCACGTGACTCTGGGAGAAGTAACTTTCCCAGCGGACGGAGATCCGATTCCTACATTGCACGCATCTCCACACGTATCCCTCGCTTCTCGTAGAACACATCTATCCTAATGAGAAACTCACGTCCAAGTAAGTGATGTCAAAATTGGTTGGTGAATGTGATGATCGCGAAGAGTTCCCTTCGTGTCATTCAATACCTCTGCTGGGCCTTTGTCAACATTTTGCTTGCGAAGGCGATCAGTCGCTCGAGGTACTGCCCCGTGGAAGAGTCCCACTGACGTTGGGACAATGTCGCTCCTTTCCCATAATTAGATGCATCAGTGTCCAAAATATAGATGGCATTATCCTTTGGATAAGCCATTACCTTATCACTGGATAGGTGTTCTTTCAGTGTCCGAAATGTGGACTCACAGTTGTCATTCCATGTGTATTTCACCCCAGACTCGAGAAGGCGGTTGAGTGGGCGTGCTATGCTGGCAAAACCCTTAATGAACCTCCTATAATAGGAGCAGAGTCCCAAGAATGAACGAATGTCATTTGTATTGCGGGGGGGTTGGCCACTCAGCCACGCTCTTCACCTTGTCGGGGTTTGCCTTTACTCCTTCTGGTGTAACAACATGTCGGAGAAACAACACTTCCGACTGAAAAAGTGAGCACTTAGTAGGTTACAAATATGAATAATATAAGGATTAAAACACACCTCTTTGCCTGCCTTTAATCTGATGACAAATTAAAGCCCTCCAGGATTCCTAGCAGAGATCCCCACGTACAACCAACTCTACATTGTGGCTTCAAAACGTGTGTGTCTACAGTGACACAACATATACATGCACGGAGCTGTCGAAAATGCTCAATTTCATGCTGGCTGCACACTTCCCTCAGAAAATTTGTCCATGCACACGCGTTGTGACGACTCACGTTCGTGTGCTTCTGTATGAACTCCAGTGGTACATTTTTACACCACAGGTAGATGAGAAAGACCAAGTCTTTGAGTGGCACGTGACTCTGGGAGAAGTAACTTTCCCAGCGGACGGAGATCCGATTCCTACATTGCACGCATATCCACACGTATCCCTCGCTTCTCGTAGAACACATCTCCTTGATCCTCTTTCGTTGGCACCCAGAACTCGGTGACCCTCCCTCCACTTGCCCTGTGGGACTTCCTGTGGAAATACTTAGATTCATCTATTTCTACCACAATTGGATTTCCCACCTCGTTGAACCCCCCAAGCTGTCAAAAATGCTCAATTTCATGCTGGCTGCACACTTCCCTCAGAAAATTTGTCCATGCACACGCGTTGTGACGACTCACGTTCGTGTGCTTCTGTATGAACTCCAGTGGTACATTTTCACACCACAGGTAGATGAGAAAGACCAAGTCTGTGAGTGGCACGTGACTCTGGGAGAAGTAACTTTCCCAGCGGACGGAGATCCGATTCCTACATTGCACGCATCTCCACACGTATCCCTCGCTTCTCGTAGAACACATCTCCTTGATCCTCTTTCGATGGCACCCAGAACTCGGTGACCCTCCCTCCACTGGCCCCAATGGTCCTTCCTGTGGAAGTATTTGGAATCTTCAATTTCGACCGCAATGGGATTGCCTTCCTCGTCAAAATCCCTCAACTATCTGAAGTTTTCAATCTTGTGCTGGCTGCAAACTTCCCGAAGGAAATTGGTCCAAGCACATGCGGTGTGACGCCTCACGTTGATTTGCTTCTGTGAGATCATTTTCACACCAGAGGTAGATTAGGAAGATCAAGTTTTCAAAGGGCATGTGACTCCCGGCAAAGAAACTTCTTCGTCGGACAGAAAATCAATTCCTACACTGGAGACATCTCCACACGTATCCCTCGCTTCTCGAGAATGCATCTCCTCGATCCTCTTTAGATGGCACCCAGAACTCAGTGATAGTCCCTCCACTTGCCCCGGTGGTACTTCCAGTGGAAGTATTTGGACTTGTCGATTTCGACCGCAATGGGATCGCCCTTCTGGTCAAATACCTCAGCTGTCTGAAATGTTCGATCTCGTGCTGGCTGCAAACTTCCTGGAGGAAATTGGTCCAAGCACACGCAGTGTGATGCCCCACGTTGATGTGCTTCTGTATGAACATTTTCACACCAGAGGTGGATTTGGAAGATCAAGTTTTCAAGGGGCATATGACTCCTGGAGAAGAAACTTCTTCGTTAGACAGAAAATCAATTCCTACGCTGAAGACATCTCCACACATATCCCTCGCTTCTTTGAATACACACATTCAAACTGCATTCAATGTCAAACGCCTCACACGTCATGGCGTTGGAGACCAGGCCTGTTTTCGCCAGATAGTTGAGTGTTGACCTCTTATCTTGAAGCCTTGCCTGAATGGCTGGTATCTTGAGAATATCATCCGGCACCTCATTCAATGAAACACACTGGGAGAATTGTCATGAGGCCTTAGTCAGAGGTAGATTTGGAAGATCATGTTTTCGAGGGGCATGTGACTCCCGGCGAAGAAACTTCATTGTCTGACAGAAAATCAATTCCTACTTTGAAGACATCTCCACACATATCCCTCGCTTCTTTGAATACAGGCATTCAAACTGCATTCAATGTCACACGTCTCATATGTCATGGCGTTGGAGACCAGGCCTGTTTTCATCAGATAGGTGACCTTTGACCTCTTATCCTTAAGCCTTGCCTGAATAGCTGGTATTGTGAATATATCACCCAGCACCTCATTCAATGGAATACTTTGAAAGAACTGTCATGACACCTTAGTCATATCATGTTTTGGATGATAAAAATACACATTGCATAAAGCAGCATCAAATCTTCATTGACCATAAAAGGCACAGCATTTAGAAATGATTATGATACATTAATACCCCTAGTGAAGTAAGAACTAAGAGTTCCTTTTCAAAATGTTCTTGTACCATTTCCACCAACTTGCAGTGTGAAAGGCATACTCCTTTTTTCTCCGTATATGCATGGTGAAGATCAATCGATGTCCAAATGTGGGAGCGATCTGCTGTCATATCTTGTACAAGGTTTCGAAAGCAGGATCACATTCTTCTGTGTTCTTCGTTGCTGCGGCCGTTTGTACTGAACATGGATTCATCAATTTTTTTCCCTCCAGTCATGATATCTGGCATCAGCTGCATGTAGATTTCTGACAGCACCTTGTAAACGAATTTGAACTTCTGCTCACTTGTCAGATCTTTCCTGACACACCTGAAGTATAGCTTCTTTGAATGTTTTACCGTTTCCACGATCTGCTGTTCTACACAATCTAACCCGGCACCATCCGGATGTGTTACGAGGATCTGACAGCATGTGACATACATTACCACAAAAGACACAATTTTCCAAGAAACTGAATTTATTGTGGTGAGGTCTTCGGCTCTTGGGAGATGAAGCTTCACATTATTGACATACATTGTAAATCAGATGATTTCCGTTTCAAAATGAAGATTGATATGAAACTTTGACATGTAGGATGACACACAGTTGCGATGTCATGTAATAGTCAAATTCAGATTATTCTTGATTTGTTCCTATAGCACATCACCAAGTCCATCATCTCTCAATTTACTGCAGTCAATTATTTTCTGTATACGATCTTTGCCAGCTGAAGTCAAATTCTTACCAGATACACCACATTTGAAAAAGCACTCATTCATCCTGCCACTGGTGCCTAATGTCATGCCCTGTAAATCAATATAGTGTGGGAGCAAACAATAGCAAACTGAAAGGATGTTTCATGGCCCTCTAAATTATATTAAACTGCTCTCTCATTATTACCCACGCCGATGAAAATCGGCAGGGGGTTATGTAAAGGGTTCCGTATGTTTGTTTGTTTGTTTGTTTGTTTGTTTGTTTGTTTGTTTGTTTGTTTTTTGTTTGTTTGTTTGTTTGTTTGTTTGTTTGTGTACAAGATAACAAGAGAACGGGTAAACGGATTTGCACGAAATGTTCAGGGAATGTTTGGATAATGACAGGAAAGAATCGATTAGATTTTGGTGATAATCGGTTGACCCTTGCAAATTCTGTGTGACCTTGAAGTTTTGACCCCATGGTATAGTGACCATTCCGAAAATTTCCCGTTTCTCACTTTGCGATTTTCCGCTACCATACGAAGACATAAACTCCCCAACGATCCGACTTCGCTGCTCAAATGTTCGTAAGAATTCCGAAATTTACGTTTAGGCCTATTTGAGGGACTATGTCCTTCTAGATTTATGAAAGTTCGTTCTCCGTCATCACAAACTGGCACGTATTTTGATGATTTTTCAAATTAACATTGATTGTTTTTTTCGTTGGAGGAGCATTTTGCTCGGTCGCAGTCACACTGCACGATATGCGTGCTCAATGTCAATGCGTGTGCAAGGCCTCTGAAAATGCATCGCGCTCTACACTGTTGGTGCAAAATTGCACCGGGGACGTTGCGGCGCTCGTTGGTGGCCGAATACTGGTGCAGTAGACATTTGCATTCAACCCTTGCATTGAATAATTTCCGTAGACACTAATCATAGGGGTAATTGCCTAGGGGGTACGTAAATTTTGTTTTTCTTTTTTGCTTTTGTGGATACCATCAAAGATCGTACACTCATACGACCTTTGATATTTGATGATTTTTCAAATTAACATTGATTGTTTTTTTCGTTGGAGGAGCATTTTGCTCGGTCGTAGTCACACTGCACGATATGCGTGCTCAATGTCAATGCGTGTGCAAGGCCGCTGAAAATGCATCGCGCTCTACACTGTTGGTGCAAAATTGCACCGGGGACGTTGCGGCGCTCGTTGGTGGCCGAATACTGGTGCAGTAGACATTTGCATTCAACCCTTGCATTGAATAATTCCCGTAGACACTAATCATAGGGGTAATTGCCTAGGGGGTACGTAAATTTTGTTTTTCTTTTGCGCTTTTGTGGATACCATCAAAGATCGTACACTCATACGACCTTTGATATCATCACACTCTCGGCTTGCTATAATCAAAATATCCCGCAAGAAAACGGCGTATTTCTCGATTTTTAGCGCTTTTTCCGCGACCCGTCGCGTAGACAATACTCTTAAAACTGGACTTAATTCGCGCGCGCTTGGAAAAGTTCCGATTCTGCACTTTTGACGGTGGAATTTGGGATTTTCGATGGATTTTTGGAGGAGACTTAAGGACTTTCCTGTACGTGAATGAGTGTTAATACCGTATGTGTAATGATGTGATTTGCGTGTGATGTGACTGTAGAACCAAAGATCGACACTTCAGTGTACGATCTTTGGTAGAACTCACTGGCTGGTGATAAAGCACACTGGCAATTAAGTGGCCGAATTCTGGTAGATGACCGAATGCACATTATGTTTACCCCGACTTTGTACTTAGGCGTGGGTCTGCCGCCTTTGACGGCCCCTCTCTAGTTAATGATAAGATTCAATCTAAACAAAAAAGTTTGGTGTATTTACGGTACTGATCACGTTAAACTTACTTGCGCGTTACCCATGAATCGCGTCGGTATGTGTACTTATGCGTTGCGTTTCCTCGTACGCGTTCGGAACGCGTACTCGTAATACAGCGAAATATTCCTCTCCAATCCCTTTCAGTATTGTGAAATAGCGCCATCTCGTGGGCAACGTTTCATTATCTCTTCTTGTGTTCTCGCCCGTGCTCACACTGCAATGAAATTTTGTCCATCTTCGTGTAATGTGGACTGAAAGAGCATGTGATGTGGCCAAAAAGACGAAAACAAGTGTTATTTGTGATGTGTTCGGTGTGTTGTTGGCAATTGAATAATGAAAAGAGAATATGCTCAGGTGAATAGGTGAAATGATGTATTTTTCTTAGAGTGAACGTTTTTCGGAAACGTAGTTGATTCTTGGTCATTCTCGGGGTGGCAAGTTGACTCCACAGATATGGCGAGATATTTTCAAGTCTTCTCTATGAAAAGTCATATATAACAACCAAGTTATCTCTACCTTTCTGAAGTTTGAAGTTTTATTAGCAACAACATTTGAACATATACATTTTCAATTGTAATACAATTGTATTTACATACATATATGAAAAAAAGCTATCTATTACTCCTTTATAATAACATGATTAAATGATGACATTTGAGATTTAAATATGAGACATGTAGCGTAATTCTACAAAGTTGTTGTTGTTAACGAGGAAACCAAAAGTTAGCACAAGTGCCAGTCAAGATTGGTCACCTTGATCTTCATACTAAAAGCTAAACACAAAAGAAAAATTATGACATGGTTAGTTGAAATGGCTGTTAATATTTATACAATGTACATCATTCATTTTCTAACATAGAAAACTAATTATACTTGATACAGTACATAATATCTATTAGAGAAGGAAATCTGCAAGGCATTTACGAAATGTAGATCTTTTGCTTTGTTCACGCATTTCTCGTGGCAATGTGTTCCAAGGTTTTGGTCCTAAGTAAGAAATCGATAATTGTCCCTGTGTGGTTCTAAATTTTGGTAAGTACAACATTCTTTTTTCATTTGTTCTTGTCCTGTAAGTATGATGTGCAATGTGGCAATAGTCATACAGAGGGTGCGGAATAGTTCCATTGCAGAGATCATACATAAATAGTAAAACTGAGATCTTATGTAAACTAACAACATCTAGAAGTTTGAATCGTTGGAACAATGGTTCTGAATGTGTTCGTAAAGTCGAAAATTTTATAGCTCTCAGAGCCATTTTTTGAGAGATACGTATGCAATTTAAGTGAGATTTATACTGCCCCATACCTCAATACCATATAATATGTGTGGTTGTATAAAGGATTTATACAAAAGCACAAAAATGCGCTGCGGAACATACTGTCTTCATTTTAACAATACACCTACTTTCCTTTGAATGCATTTATTTACCAATTCAATGTGAAGTTTCCAAGTAAGATGACAATCAATCTGAGTTCGATGAAGGATGCAGCACTCACTTCATCAATGTCTGTGTCAGATAATTTTATTGCACCCCTCATCACAACTAACTGGCGTTTTCTTCTGATTACCATATAATTTGTTTTCTTTAAATTGATTGTAATTTTATTGGCATTACACCATGTTTGGACTTTGTGCAGGTTTTCATTTACTTCATTCACATCTATTTCTTTTTGGCGAGCAGCATACAACTGTAAGTATGAAAAATATTTGAATCGTCAGCAAACAATCTGAATTTAAAGAAAGAGCAAGAGCGTGGCAAATCATTTATAAATATCAAAAAGAGTGTAGAGGCCCCAAAACTGTCCACAAGTTATAGTCTTCGGTGTCGAGACCATTCCTCTATAAGATAGCAGCTGAGGTCTGTTGGACAGATAATCGACAAACCATTGAAGTGGAATTCCACGAATACCATAATGAGCCAGTTTACATAGAAGAATATCATGATTTATCGTATCAAAAGCCTTTTTATGCCTCAGCCACGAAGTGGTGCCGGAGGCATTTAAATTGTTTTCGGGTTGTCCGTCCGTCCGTCCGTCCGTCCGCTTTCGTTTACGCGATAACTTGACTAATATTTACTGGAATTTTACCAAACTTGGTCCAAGTATGAAGTATGATGGGGCAATTATTTGATTAGATTTTGGATGAAATTGGCTAAAGGTCAAAGGTCAAAGTCAAATCATGAAATTGTATCTGTTTATGCGATAACTCAAGACTGGATGGAGCAAATTTCACCAAACTTTGTTGGAGGATGATGTATGATGGGACAATTACTGGATTAGTTTTTCAGTGAAATCGGACAGAGGTCAAAGGTCAAAGATCAAGGTCAAATCCTAAAATTTATTGGTTTACATGATAACTCAAAACTGGATGAAGCAGCTTTCACCAAACTTGGTCCAAGGATGATGTATGATGGGACAATTAGTTGAGTAGATTTTAGTGACTTTGGCAAGAGGTCAAAGGTCAAAAGGTCAAGGTCAAATGCTACAAATGTTGCAATTTCCCGCATATCTATGCAATGCCCAAAGGTATTTTCTTGAAACTTGGTGTGGACATGTACTACTGCGTAAAGATTCTCCAGAGAGAGTTTCATGTCATAAGGTCAAAGGTCAAAAGGTCAAAGGTTAGGTGAAAATGTTGCAATATCACTTTTCTCGCAAATGGTTCAATGTGTCTTCATGGAACTTGGTACATACGCATGTACTGTCTGGCAGGGATTATCTAGGGAATTTAGGGGTCATGGGTCAATAGTCAGGGGTCAAAGGTCAAGGTCAACTCCTCAAAATTTTACTATTTCCCTCATATACTAGTATATGCACATTCCACACTTCCGACAAACCAATAATATCAAAATTTGAACTTAAACTACATTCATACAAGTTTTTTACCTCATCAACATTTTTATTTAAAGAACGAATATTAACATGTGTTACTGAAAAAGATTTTGCCATATGTCCCTGTAAAACATTATCAATATTATTAGGAGTTAGACGGTGTGATTTAACATTCAGATTACTTTCGTGGTCAATGGGAGGGTTATCAACCATGTTAACATATTATGTGTATTCTTAGTATAATACAGTGTTAATGTGCTTTCTTAGGCAAGAACATGAAGTTTGAAATCACCGTAATCAACATCGTTGATTCCAATGTCAAACAAGTCATCAGGGTTGCGTAAGATCTTTTGTTCACCATTATGCAGTTTGCAGATGATGTTCCCTGATTTGGTTTTCGTTTTCATCACACTCTGTGAATCCTTGGCCTTGGCAAGCACAGCTAACCGCATTGGGGTGAGGTCCTCGTTGATGAACAGACCTTTGTACTGGTCTCTCCCCTTTAACTTGAACCGTGCATCATACAGCTCATCCCTTCTCCTCCTAGCCACAAACCTGACGATGGCCTGTCGAGGTTTGCTGTCGGTTCTCTGTTTTCCAACCCGATTGCACATGGAGATGTCATCGGGTTTGATGTCGACACCAACTTCTTTGGCTATGTTGCATACTTTTTGGATGAGAGCCTCACCTGTCTCCTCCTCATTCTCAGGGAGGCCGTTCACACGCAGGTTTTCCCTCCTCATCTCCTGCTGGATCTCGTCTTGTTTGAATTGCGTACGAAGGAGGTATGGGTTTATACGATCTCCGTCACACTCGCCATGCAGGCATCTTTTACAGCCTGCACAATAGCAGGTACTGCAGCTTTAACCACTGCTTGGACAGCAGTAGCAACAATTGTGGACATGTCACCCTGGCCAGCTCTTGCCCCCATCTGGCTGACACCTTCCAGCTGGTCTAGTATACCGTCCAAGTAGAATGAACACCCCATTCCCCTCTGGTTTGGGCCCTGCTTTATCCTCCATGCCCTTCATTTTTTTGACTGCAGTGTCTATTCCCCCGTGGGCAATAACATTCTCCTTGGCCACGTTGATATGTGACGGAATGCGAGCACGCTGTGGAGTGAGGAATTTGCCTGGATTCTTCCCCTGTTTTGGACAACCCATACTGTAGGCAATGTAGAGCACTTGTAGCTATTAAATATGGAACTTCTCCAGATATGAAGAGGCATCTGAACCTGGAAAGGAATCCAAGAGGTGAAGTTCTTTCTCTGTTGTGTTGGCTGCCAGAAGAACCCAGTGGCTCCGGTTCACATTCACTGGAACAAATATCCAACTGAATTTAGATAGATTGGTCTAGCACCAGCTGTGCCGGAGATCTGGGAGTCTCACTTTCAACTAGTTTCTAATGTTTCTGTGTTTTTTTCCATTCCGTGAATGAATTTATGTAGATCTAGTCTCTAAATTTAGCATCATTTGCTCACAAAATAATAATACGACTAGAAATTCAATAAGCGACTATCGCGCGTGAGAGAAGCAAGTTGTTGTGTTAATGGATTGTTATGCAATTAAATATTGACAAAATAATGACGAATATTATCTAAAGAAGAGTGAAGTTGGTAAACTCTTCCTGTGATAGGTCCTGTATTTGAAGGAGACAATGTCTAAAATTTGACATTGGTCCGACTTTCACACAACAATTTCATCAACTGCGAATCAAATAATTGCAGTCTTATGCTGGTAGAGGGAATACGTTATATTTTCAGAATGCATACAACCGCGTTAAATCACAAAAACGTAATAAATAAACACGGGGCGCTGACTTGTTCATTTTTGCCTGTCGGTGCTGAATTTCTTTAGCTTGAGTTTCATTTTTATGGCATGTTTGTTCTTCATGTTGATGTTTCTTTCATTCCTTTGGGGTTGATGATTTTTTTTTTCTGTTTGAAGTGACCTATTTACGTTGTAGTTTTAATTTCTATCGTTCCGGATGCTACAGAGCGTCTGGAACACATTGGAACTCTGGGACATGCGACGTAGTGGAATTTCCGATGCGCGTACCGGAATTTGAATACGGTGCATCGCGGTACGAGTGCATTCTTCTTCACCACAGCCAGTTTCAGACAGAATGTACGCATCTTAACACGTAACGCTTTTTCACAGTCCATTTATTCTCTGATGTGTTCAAAATTTTTTTCAAATCTCAGTAACCATTTTTATGCTGAGATTTAATATGCCGAACTAACACTTTTGCCATGAAAAAAAATCCTGCAAATTTTTATTTTGTGCATTTCTTTACCGTTATGATACTAAATTCTTAAGACATTTAAAAACACTTTGACAGTAAACCACTGACTTGTGTTCTCTACCTTTCTTGCATGGTATATCTATAGGCCTACTGCTGAAGTCGAGAAGTGTGCACTGTCAGACATGACCCTTCACTTCCAAAATGTATGAATATGTTTCAGTCCATATCCATGTACAAGATGTATATTACGATGTTGCTGGAAGAGAAGAATTTGTGATTACTTCGTTATTGCAACAAAAAAAAAAAATAAAAGGAATAATCTGACTATATCATGGAGTTTGTTCTTTTTACAGGGAATAAATCGAAGTGATAACATTATATCATAAATATGTTCAGTTTTGGGAAATAAAATAAAATAAATCATAACCCTCTTTCTTTTGCATCTTTCCAGCGTAGTGGTCTCCATTTTCATCCAACATATCTACTACTTTCACGGAACCCTTATTTTTTATCTGAGAATGAAATACCGATTTGTTTCCAAACAGAATATCCCTGTTGTTCCACAGAATTTGATTTGCAATATCTTCCTTGGTCAGCTGATTCCAAGTTTTTAAAACATAAAAGTGTACCAATGGGGAATATCAATTTTCAATCAGTATCCACATTGCAATGGAAAAAGTCACGTATTGAGAAGCCCGAAAACAAATTAGGCCTACTTATTTTTCTTGTAAAAAAGTAAGCGACAGTGGAGATCTCCTATTGCGTTTTGACAGTCTTTGAGACACATTTTCTTTTCGCTGTTGGTGACCCCAAACATCTGGAGAGTGGCCTCTAGCACAAATGCTAGGATTTGGGGGTCAATTTGTTTTACACAAGGTCATTTTGAACCCATACTCCTCCTACCACTACAATTACTTGTGCTCAGGACATCCTCAGAAACTAACTTAGTAATCAACTTTTTGGCAAAGTTCTGCCTTGAGGTACAATTCGCTTGTAGGGCAAGCAGTTCTTCTTTGGTCTGTCCTCGGCCTGTTCATCACCCATGACTCAGTAAGCTAATGACAAAAATCAACTTTTTCCTGTTATTAAAGCAAATTGAATTGGAAACATTTCAATTCTTTTATGTACATGAATAATCGGAAATGTACATAGATGTATCAAATATCGTGTTTAGAGATATAAAGATTTATTACAATAATAGTTTATGTTTAAATTTCTATTGACAGCTGGATAATATCTGAACAAACACTTTTTAAAAATCAACATTTTGTTGAAGTCATATCAAACGGTGGAATGTAAAAAAGGTATAAATTCCCATTCATAAAATTCACAGCACTGCAAAAGTTCTGCATTTCTTCATATCTGATTTTAGTGAGCTTACCATAATTAGAACAAGAATAAAAAACAAAATAACAAAGACATCCATGCTGAACTTTATTTGAAATAGATTTGAATAGATATTTACAGAGTACTATACAGCTTACACTATTAAACTAATCATCAGTTGCTGGAATGGGTGCAACCCAAATGAAACATCGTTTCCATATCAACGCAGAAAAAAAATCAGAATACGAAATGTACAATTTCAAATAATCTACATACAATTTAACACTAAAAATGAAAGTATCACAAGTAACACAAAATGATGAAATTTCAGTAAAATATAGAAACTTCAGGGAAATCAATTATTCTTCAATAATAATTCAATAATTATTTTTCAGGTGTAGTTCTTCTCTTTCATGTTAATGCATTACATTGCAATTCGTACTAATTTGGTTACCCCCCCCCCCCCAACCCTCAAAAAAAAAAAAGAAAAAAAAAAAAAAGGTCAGGTATTGAGAAGCCCGAAAACAAATTAGGCCTACTTATTTTTCTTGTAAAAAAGTAAGCGACAGTGGAGATCTATTGCGTTCCGACAGTCTTTGAGACACAATTTCTTTTCGTTGTTGGGGACCCCAAACATCTGGAGAGTGGTCTCTAGCACAAATTGTAGGATGTGGGGGTCAATTTGTTTGACACAAGGTCGTTTTGAACCCATACTCCTCCTACCACTACAATTACTTGTGCTCAGAACATCCTCAGAAACTAACTTTGAGATTAACTTTATGGCAAAGTTCTGCCTTGAGGTACAATATGCTTGTAGGGCAAGCAGTTCCTATTTGGTGATGTCGGCCGCTGAATTTTCTGTCCTCGGCCTGTTCATCGTTGTGTCCATGTTTACACCGTCGCCTCCGGTTGCATGGGATTGCTCAACACTGAAGTCCTCACATGACTCTTGGATACCACTACTACTACATGTAGGCCTACGTGTACTTGTACTGGCGTGTGGCTCCCCGATTTTCTCCCATCCACAACTTTCTCCAGTACATTCCCTACTCTATTTAGTGCGGCTGTTAGATTTATTATGCAGTTTTGAAGAGTTTTAAAAGAAGGGAGCAGGAAATCTTTAAAAATGTAGTATTTTTCTTGCTTTTCTTTCTTTCAATCTTTTGCATGTTTGTTTGTTAATGTACAAAGTTTTGCGCATCCCGAAAGTGCCACCCATGGTACGTGCCCCTTTGCTCCACCCCCTCAGATACGCCACTGTTCCTCTAACACAAAAGTTTCATTTAAATCATTTGTCAATGCATCCTTTATTCTATTCAGGATGAAATCACACTTTCAGTCCATCATTCCCTGGGAATTTGTTTTATTTTGTTCAGATTCGCAAAATCATCCCTTTGAAATATTGCCCTTTCTCACTTGTGTATGCTCTCATTTTTTATTATAACTTATTACTGTTGACACTGAAGCCTGGAAGATAAATGAAAGAGGGACGATGAGAATATGAAAGTTTTTTTTTTGTTGATAACATAAAGTGATACGAAAATGAACTGCTACTTTGGGCTCACTGCACGAGTACTCCTTCCCGAGATCAACCCGATTTTGATAAATAAAACCTGACCAAGCAAAATGGTGAAAAATTAATCACACTTGAAAGAAAAGTCATGGACTTTTAATTTCTCTTTGATTTTTATAAACTTTGATTTCCATTCTGCAAATAAGCGAGACTCAGTAAGCAAATGACATAAATCCACTTTTTCCTGTCATTAAAGCAAATTGAATTGGAAACAATTCAATTCTTTTAGATGTACATGAATAATCGAAAATGTACATAGTTGTATCAAATATCATGAATAGAGATATGAATATTTATTACAATAAGAGATTATGTTTAAATTTCTATTGACAGCTGGATAATATCTGAACAAACATTTTACAAAAAATCAACATTTTGTTGTAGTCATATCGAACGGTTGAATGTAAAAAAGGTATGAATTCCCATTCATGAAATTCAGAGCACTGCAGAAGTATCCATTTCTTCATATCTGATTTTAGTGAACTTACCATAATTAGAACAAGAATAAAAAACAAATAACAAAGACATCCATGCTGATCTTTATTTGAAATAGATTTGAATAGATATTTACAGAGTACTATACAGCTTACACTATTAAACTAATCATCAGTTGCTGGAATGGGTGCAACCCAAATGAAACAGCGTTTCCATATCAACGCAGAAAAAAAAAATCAGAATACGAAATGTGCAATTTCAAATAATCTACATAACACTAAAAATGAAAGTATCCCAAGTAACACGAATACAAAATGATGAAATTTCAGTAAAATATAGAAACTTCAGGGAAATCAATTATTCTTCAATAATAATTCGATAATTATTTTTCAGGCGTAGTTCTTCTCTTTCATGTTAATGCATTACATCGCAATTCGTACTAATTTGGTTACCCCCCCTCCCCCCAACCCTAAAAAAAAAAAAGAAAAAAAAAAGGTCAGGTATTGAGAAGCCCGAAAACAAATTAGGCCTACTTATTTTTCTGGTTTGAAACCAGTGTAACGTTACGCTACAGCCAGATCGGCCAGAAACATCGTGATTATTCCAAATTTTGAGAGTTTTACGGTGCAGTTTTTGCATGATAATGTGTTTTGTGATATGATAATACCGTACATACACATCAAATGTCGTAATTCAAACAGTGATTGAATCATCATCCCCAAATGTAAACTGGCACTTGAACCGGAGGAGATCCGCCGGTCGGTGCGTACTCATTGAAACATGTTTTTGCACGTGTTACCGATGCGCGGTTCTACGCGTAGGTAAGTTTGACGCCATCATCACTCTAAGTACATGTATTTACATACTTTGAGAAACATATAGTGCAATGCTGCTTTACATACAGGTACATTGCTCTTTCAAACCATAGATGAAGATAATCTAGCATGTTATTGATCAATCATAATTTGCTTTATTTAAAACTGACTCAAGGTTAAAAGTGAACATGGAAAATGTAGCACGTATGCCACAGTCGAATAAACCTATGTGGGTACAGTGCATAATTAACAATCTGACACTATCTGTGCTATTAAAGGGTGTGTGTATCTTTTGAAATGCAAGTTTCTAGTGTCGTTTTTGGATGGCTGAATTAACACATTAGTGCCGATACAAACCGTACGTAAGATTCCATCTGACATATACATGTATTTCTTGGATAGGATGATTATTGAAACAAATACTCACACGTACATGTACTCACCTTATACATTAAGATGGATGTTAAGTTGAACTTCCAAAACTTTATGATGTATGTATCATCTGTGAATCAATGAGAAAGTTCCTTGCCGTTCCTCCACAATTGAAGTTCGATGATGCCATCCTTCAGTCAATTTTCACATGCAAAATGCCTAAGCTGATCGCTGCTTGCTATGACAGAATTTTCAAGCACATCTCTACACAAGAAACTGTAGGACATTCTGCGAGGAGGTAACGTTTGCAGAAAGAAAAGTCCCACCAGCAGCGTGATGGAGGTCTATTTCATATTGACGAATAGGTGTTGGGATAGGTGATGGAAGATGCAAATAGAAGTGGCATGTCAACCTAGGTGTTTTGGTGTTCATCACAAAGTAGAAAAAACAACCCCCAGAGGTCAAACAAACCCGGCGATAGTTAGAAAAAGGAGTCTGAGGGAGGTGTGGGTCCGCGGCTTCCCCGATAGTCTGTGTGTACGACGCACTGTCATGGCGGTCACCATAATACTGTAAAACATGATATATTCGCGGCATGAAATTTTCGCGAATTGGAGCTGACAGCCTTTTTCGCTGCATGAAATTTTCGCGAAGTGCCACTGGCATTCAATGCATATAGTGTAAACAAGAACTTTCGTGTGCATTTTAATTTCGCGAATCTTGGCGCTCGCGAAATTCGCGAAATTAAAGTGCACGCGAAAATTCCTCGTTTTACAGTAGTCGAGATAATCGCTGTAGTTTGACTGGTCGTCGTCACCAGTTATGCTTTCTCTGTCGATTTTATTGTGTCTCAGGCACAAAGACTCAAGCATTTGCTTTATGTCCTGTGTTTCCTTTTTCAACTGCGCCACCCACTCTTCCAATTTTTGTAAGCCGTTTTGATGTGTCGGGTGTTACAGTCTGCGGCTTTTTCTTGCCTGCACCCTTGCCCGCCACTGTGGCGGTAGTTCTCGCAGACGACCCCGCGGGGCTCGTCGTAGCTGTTACAGTGGTAGGTGCGCAACGAATTTCTTTGAAATTTTGTATGGAGGTTCATTTTTGTAATATTTTTACACCTATAACTTTGGGTGATGCTGCCCCCAGTGTTGCATCTTTTATAGGGTAAAATGCCATGTTTTTGTGAGCTCTAGAGGTCACATTTATCAACGGATTTGGTTCAAATTAGTTATGGGGGTTTATCATGATGTAATCTACAAGCCTACAGATTTTGCATGTGCTGCCCCCAGTGTTCCGTCTTTTATAGGGTCAAAGGTCATGTTGGTGGATGGCTTGTGTGCGCTCTGTAAGCTACATTTTTGACGGATTTTGTTCAAATTTTGGTGAGAAGGTCTACCATGATATAATCTACAAGCCTATAGATTTTGGATCTGTTGCCCACAGTGTTCTATCGTTTATAGGGCCGATGGTCATATTGTTGATGGATGGTTTGTATGCACTCTATAGGCTACATTTCTTGACGGATTTTGTTCAAATTTGGTACGAAGGTCTACCATGATATGATCTACAAGCCTATAGATTTTGGACCTGCTGCTTCAATTGTTTCGTCCTTTATAGGGTCAAAGGTCATATTGTTGATGGATGGTTGTATGCGCTCCATAGGCTGCATTTCTTAATGGATTATGTTCAAATTTGGTATTAAGGTCTGCCATGATATGAGCTACAAGTCGAAAGATTGTAGATATGCCGCCCCCAGTGTTCTGCCATTTATAGGGTCAAAGATCATATTGTTGATGGATGGTTTGTGTGTGCCCTATAGGCTGCATTTCTTGATGGATTTTGTTCAAATTTGGTATGAAGGTGTACTATTATGTATGAGCTATAAAGATTTTGAATGTGCCACCCCCAGTGGTCTGTCTTTTATAGGGTCGCCCTATAGGATGCATTTCTTGACAGATTTTGTTCAAATTCAGTACGAACCTCTACCATGATATAATCAAAAAGTCTATTGATTTTGGAAGTGCTGCCCCCTGTTTTCTGTCTTTTTTAGGGTAAAAAAAAAATAAACTTTTTATGATGCAATGCCAGATGCAGAGCAGATGCATGCAGATGACATATCTTCCGATAGTACTTTTGAATTTTGTATGAGATGCATTACTCTAATCTGTATGTGGAGGCACGTTATAATTCATTGTAGACTTCGGGCTTCGTTAAATGGCTGGGTATGTGGACATTTGCGGATTAGATCGTATGCTTCACCCCTGGTATACTCTAGGAGTAATTCTAGCTTCCTCGCAGGATCGTCCGTTTTGGATTCTACAACGTACTCAAAGTTCCTTGTGAAGGTCAGGTATTCAAGCGGGTCTCCACTGAATGTTTCCATCTCCGGCACTGGCAGGCTAGTTTGTGCGGTAAATTTCCCTGAGCACGAGTGGAAGCATTCCTTTGGTTTTCAACTCAACCCCCATCAAATCTTGTTGTAGCGTAGAAACTTCCTCTGCTTTACCCCAATTTGACCTTGGTTGTTCCAAAGCTTCACTCTTCATACTCCTCATATGAGAGACAGGTTTCTGTCCACCTTCATGAGGTTGCGACTGTTCTATTCTGATATGATGATGTTCAGCTTGTGCATGAGACGGAGGATACTCTTGGGTTTGCTGTGCACCTTGTGTAGTATTCTTCCCCTGTTCCTGGTCATGATGACAATTAAGGTTGTTCTTCACCATTCTCTTGTAGTTCTTCATCCTGCAGAAGCTTCAATTCCGTTTTCAACGTGAATGCAGTTTGGATAATTTGAATAAAATGTTCACTCAAAGTATGGGACAAAAATATTAAGAATTGATTTTTAACATCATGTTTCATCTTCAAGATCATTTTACAGCAGAATTTTTCATCATTTCATGACAAATTAAATAAACACATTAAAAATGGTGGTCATCTTAGGGGAAATCTTGAATATCACAAAACTTTTTAATGATTAAGAGTTGCATCATTCATATTCAAATTCAATGTCTTGGAAATAGGGTAACACCTTCAACACTATTTTCTAATTTTTCATCAACTTTAATGACTTTTTTTTTTTGGTGGCCATTTTGGCAGTGACATCCTGATTATCTCAAAATCCTCCAGAAACAATCATATTAAAATTATCCAGTTATGGATTCAGCACTTGTGAGATGTTAAATCCATATTTTGGTGTTTTTATATTTCATAGCTTAGTAGACAAATTGGATTTTAACATTTTAATTCCATTTTCCAGGATGCAAGTGTTGCATCATCCATATTTGCATTCAGCAACCTCGAAATAAACAATACCATCATTTTTGTTCAATTTTCACTATTCCGAAGGATATATATGGCAATTTCACTTTTAGGCCACCATTTTGGCAGGTATTTTGGTGGCCATCTTGAATATCTTATATAACCTTCAAGGATGCAAATGTTGCATCTTGGATATTTGTATTCAGCAACCTCAAAATAGAGTAAAATCACCTTTTTTTGGTTTAATTTTCACCATTGCGAAGGAAACACAGAAGATTTTCAGATTTTGGCAGCCATCTTGACAGCCATCTTTAATATCTCAATACCTTAAAGGGACTGTACAGTACTGGTTGAGGTAGGGATTCATGTTTTGAACATTCCTAAGTGAGATGATGAAAAGCCTCTTATGAAAATGAAAGAGCATGTAATTCAACATGATTTAACAATTCAACAAGAAGGATTCAACATTTATTTGATGAAAATTGGTTTTCAAATGGCTGAGATATCCAAAAAAGTGCTAATAATAAAAAGCGACATGCCACAACTTTATTAGGATCTCTTTGTTTCACCTTGTTTTTGGATATGTCAGCCATTTCAAAACCGATTTTCATCGAATAAACTTTTGATACCCCTAAGAACTGCATGCTCTTTGACATCTCATAGAGTGGTTTCTGACTATCTCGCAAAACGTTAAAAGCTAAATCTTCACCTCGACCAGAACTATACGCACCCTTTAAGTATGCAAGCATTTCATTGTCCATGTTTGAATCCAGCAACCTTGAAATAGGTAATAATTACCATCATTTTTATGCCTCCGCCCTAATTAGTGCCACAGGCATTATGTTTTCAGGTTGTCCGTCCGTCCGTCCGTACATCTGTACGTCCGTATGTCTGTACGCGTTGTACGTACGTCCGTCCGCATTCATTTACGCGATAACTTGAGTAATATTGACTGGAATTTTACCAAACTTGGTCCAAGTATAAAGTATGATGGGGCAATTGTACTTAATCAAATTTTGGGTGAAATCGGCTAAAGGTCAAAGGTCAATGTCAAATCATGAAATTGTATCTGTTTACGCGATAACTCAAGACTGGATCCAGCAAATTTCACCAAACTTTGTCTGAGGATGATGTATGATGGGACAATTACTTGATTAGTTTTTGAGTGAAATCGGACAGAGGTCAAAGGTCAAAAATTTATCTGTTTACATGATAACTCAAAACTGGATGAAGCAACTTTCACCAAACTTGTCCAAGGATGAAGTATGATGGGGCAATTAGTTGAGTATTTTTTTAGTGAAATTGGCAAGAGGTCAAAAGGTCAAGGTCAAATGCTAGAAATGTTGCTATTTCCCCATATCTATGCAAAGCCCAAAGGTATTTTATTGAAACTTAGTGTAGACATGTACTACTGCGTAATGATTCTCCAGAGAGAGTTTCATGTCATAAGGTAAAAGGTCAAAAGTCAGGTGAAAATGTTACAATTTCACTTATCTCGCAGATTGTTCAATATATCTTCATGAAACTTGGTACATATGCATGCATTGACTGGCAGGGATTAGCTAGGGAATTTAGGGGTTATGGGTCAATAGTCAATAGTCAGGGTCAAAGGTCAAGGTCAACTCCTTAAAAATTACACTTTTTCTTCGTACCTTGAAAATTATTCAATGCATAAACTTATATAAGGGTTGGTTGAAAGTCAAGTAAAAATCCTCAGTTCCCCAAATAATTGTACATGTACCTGTGCTCTACGACAATTAAAGCAAACCCAGTTCAAGGAAAGTGAACATTCAAGACACTACTGATAAACCTGTCATTTCAATGATTTGCCAGGTATGTGAAACTGTTGTCACACATTGTGAAGACAGTTTACTATACACCTATTGGGTGAATCATGCATTATGGCGGAGGCATACCTGTCGGCATTGCGACATTTCTAGTTTGTTCAATTTTCACTATTCCTATGGAAATATATGGGAATTTCACTTTTTGGCTGCCATTTTGGCGGGTATTTTGGTGTATTTTGACAGCCATCTTGAATATCTCAAAACTCTCAAGAATGCAAGTGTTGCATCATCCATATTTGGATTCAGCAACCTTGAAATACAGTAGCACCATCATTTTTTGTTTAATTTTTACCATTTATAAGGAAATACATAGGGATTTCAGTTTTTGGCAGCCATTTTGGCAGCCATTTTGGCAGGTACTTTGGCAGCCATCTTGAATATCTCAAAACCTTCAAGGATGCAAGTGTTGCATCATGGATATTGGCATTCAGCATCTTGGAAATAGGGTGAAACCACCATTTTTTCTTTAATTTTCACCATTCCTAGGGAAACACTGAAGAATTTCAGATTTTGGCAGCCATCTTGAATATCTCAAACCCTCAACACAGGTATCATCCAGATTTGGATTCAGCACCCTCAAAACAGGGTAAATTCATCAAAAACATCGAGCAGATGGCAAAACAAGGTTATAGGTCCGAAAACCCACTTTGGCACCCAGACTTCATTTTTATCTGGTGTTTGTCCAACCCAGAGATTTGGGCCATGATGTTCAATTACTGTATATGCTGTTATTTTCGCGTACAGATATTTTCGCGAATGAGGAGGTCATAGACATTTTCACGAGATGTTGTTCTCGCGAAATGACGCCGATGGTAACGTAAATATGGTATTACCCTAGCGCATGGAGACATTTCGCATGTTGTTAAATTTGCTGTCCAACTGAGATTCGCGAAATTGGCGAAAATTAAACCCTCGCAAAAATAACGGCTTATACAGTATGTTGAGTGTGCAACTGATATTCAAACACTGTGTCACTGCTGGACAATGCATGACAACTGATCACTGGAATGAGGCAGACTGATGTCTTATACATATTATGTGTATTTCTAAACAGAACAATGAAATTTCAAGCTATGAAATGATGGAAGGGAATGATGGAATTCGTAGGGGAATTTCAGGGATGCCAAGTTCAAAAAATTTTTATGAGTAAGATTTTCATGACTCGACATCTTGGCGAGCGAATGTGCGCCCAAGCGAGGGTATGGGAAGGTTTTTTCCCCTGTGGTCTCCCACGGGAGGGAGCTTTTTCAATTTTTAGCTCTTAATGGCGCGATCAGGTGCATACTTAAGTTACTATTTTTTACTTATTTTGAAAGACAAAAGGAAAATAAACCTTCAATTGTAACTATCAATTTAATCCTTTGAGCTATGCTCCTTATTATGGGCCCAAATTGCAGATTTTGCCCGATGCGTGACAAAAATGAGTGCCATGCGTGAGATCGTGAGACGACCCCTAAATGCTTGAGTCTCACTCAGAATGCGTGAGACTTGGTAGCTCTGGAATTTGTGTAATTGGAGCCATATTTTGTATTTCACTGTTTTGTATTCTTTGCCATTTTTTTTTTTTTTAATCACAGGCTTTGGTCTCTTTATTATATACTTGTACCATATTATCTTTTCACTTTTACAGTCTAGCATACATATTTCCTCTTCTCGAACTCCCTCTCTTGCTCTCATTTTATTTGTCTCTTTCTGTCTGTGTATGTGGATCTTTTTCAACCCTTTAACCTACTGTGTATGCAATCAGATATGCTAGGCATTCATTGCCTAGGGAATGTAGATACGAGAGGTAATGGGTTAACATAATGACATTTTTTTTTTAGTTTCTGATTTGCTGTCTGTATCCAGCATTTTGCCTCTAAGTGAAGAATATTTGAGGATTTCTGGCATGACTGCATTTAATGTGAAGGATCATTAAGTACCATAGTTGGCACCTGCAAAATGTTAAAGCTGCGATCGTTTATTGTGGACAGATATGATTCATAGCGTGTGCAGTTAAGAGTGTGTATTTATCAATGCATGATTCTGGTTATGTCTGCAATCCAAGAAAACAAAAGGAAAACATGATAGTAACAGGACAAAGAAGGTCAGATTATAATTGATTCAAATTGCGGCAATGAAGGCAGAAGAAAATGCACCAAACCAATTACTGTACGAGCTGAAATTTTTGCGGTGGTTTTATTTTCATGAATTTCGCAAATTGCCTTTGAACCGCAAAAATAACAACACGCAAAAATAACAATGAGATGAGATACAGCTGTATCTTGCTCTTTTTTTTCGCTGGCCACATAAGAAGTGACATGTTATCTCATGACGATGGGATGTGAACAATAAACCAACAGATTGAACACTGTTTTAATACTAGAGATGTATTGGCCCTCCTGTGATGATTACAAGAAATTCAGAGGTTATCACATCATGTGTCAGAGTGTTTTCAAATCTGTGCCGAAAGCCTTCCTGCTTTTGTCAGTCTGCCAATTTTGGTGACATGACGCCGACATCTTTCATTATGAAAAATGCTATTACCTCCAGCAGAAGACATATAATGTCTGCTGTTACCTACAACATGGTGAAAAGCAAATAGTAAGACTTTTGATAGTAAAACTGATTGCTGCGGCGCTCGTCATGAAGATACTGTGGTGCTTGCCAAACAATCAAGCTTTGTGCTTATTCTTGGCAATCGTTCTGTATGCAAATCAAGATGTAACTCATGTAATTATGTTACATGCAGATGTATTGTATTATTGATGAAAATGATGATTATTGTTAATACAAGTATGCTACTGTTATTTTGTGCTGTGTTCATGAAATTGCAGAAAATTGATGTATTTGAAAAAAAATGGCATACAGAGAATAAATCAAATCAAATCAATTGAGAAAGTGCATTAAAAGTGGTCCTTTTCTTTCAGTGCTTTTCGTGTGATACAGTGGTCCTTGTAGAGACAGGCAGTGCTGTTATTAATCCCACCCAACAGCTCATACATGCCTCTAAAATGTGTAATCAGAAGGTTGTGCCAGCATAGATCACATGTAGAGCTCTGCTTTGCTTGGAGAATGCAGGAACTTATGGCAGATTAAACTCTGACCTCATTTGGATAATATTTCTGCATTTGTGTTAAATGCTTGTGTTTGTATTTATTTAGGTATTGTTTTTTTTTAATAAGATAACATATTTTTATAAAGTATGTTTATATTTTAGTATATTGATAATAACTGCATGGGACAAAACAAATATTAGAATGTGACATTGCATACAATGTCCATGCTACCTCCCACAACAGCACATATACACCCCTGTAGGTTATTCCACACAGATAAGAGAGGGCGCTCTTTACACTGTGGCTTCCAATTATGTCCAGCATGGCTAATGCTGGCTTCAAAATTTTTGTCTTAGATTCCTGTGCGTCTGAAGCGGGAAGGGGCACTGACATTCACTAAATTGTTAATGTCAACACAAAGCCAAACCGGCATACAAGGTGAAAATTAGTAGTTTAGTGCTTCATTCAATGCATTTTGGGAAAAGGAAAATTTGAGAATTTCTATTTCCAGCAGGGATATGTGTCAATAAACTACAGTACTTGCTGATACTTGCGCTTTTATTCTCTTTTGTGTGTGTGTGTGTGTGTGTGTGTGTGTGTGTGTGTGTTTTGTTTGTTTTGGCGAAGGAAAAAATTAAAAGCATATTAGAAATGTGTGTATTTACATGAAAATATTCCAACCCATGTGAATATGACATCTTCTATTTTTTTTTTCTTTATTCAGAATATCCTCTGGGTGTTTGAGTTTGAATGGTTTTATCACTTCTTCCCAGTGGCTATCACTATTTCAAGGCACAAAAGGCAGCAGGCAAAGTAAATACACGTAAAACGATTTCATTCACACTCGACGATCTGTGCTACCATTCACACAGAACACATACACACAGCGTGGTCTACAACTTCAAATTTTAGAATGCTGTAGTAGATATGGAAAAAGCTCTTGATCCCTGGAAGCTCGCAAGTAAAAGGATGCTTTGTGGTGCTATGTTAGCGTTAATTTTGAACACTGAATCACTGAGCTGAAATCAAGGGATGAAAATCTTCCAGAGAGATTTAAGTAGGTTTGAAGACTTTTTCGTGTATTTTTCAAACTTTTTCCTGCATGCCAACAGTTACTAGTATTACATCTATAGGATGTCACATTTTAGATTGTTGAATATGTTTGTGATACTAAAACCCATCATGTTCCACCCTGCATACATACACACATGTACCCATGTATCTGCACGGACCATCCAACTAGCCATAGACAACCAAATTTAACTCTTAAGGCCTATAGCAAGAATCAAATCATCCATTGCAAGACCTTGCATGAGAATTAGTACACTTGTAACACAACCACTCATTTCTAGATATTAATTTTTTATTATACAATTTTTGTGGTAAGGAAAATTATTGTATTACACTTTGTTTTTCTATACCATAATTCACAAATAATCTGCCATTCGTATAAACAACAGAACTTCAAAGCATGTACAAAGTAACAAATAATCACTTCTCGTACAACATACTACAGGCAAAACATGAAAAAAAATGGTAATATTTCATAATTTCAAACTCTGCTTCTTTCCATTGCTTACATAAAATAAATCAATCAATGCTGTGTTTTCAATATGTCACAAGATCCTGTAAGTCGCCACACTGTTTGGCAAAGTCAGTATGTTCTCCACTACTAGCAGAGGCAATGTTTTTGCCTCAACTTGACACCAATTGCAAATCATTTGGATAATGATATTGATGATGATGTTCATGATGATGATGATGGTGACAAAATAATGGTGCTGGAGATGATGATGATGATGATGATGACGATGATGATGACGATGGTGACGATGATGACGGTGACAATAATGGTGATGATGATGATGAAGATGACGGTGATGACGATGATGGTGATATTGATGGCAGACCTCCCAACCATTCTCAGTTTCGAGGAAAGAATCTAAATTTTGTTCATTCCCAGCTCTTGTTTCAATATGAGTCTTCTTTGTTTCTCGATATTTTTCCTAAATACTCCTGTAGAAACTGCTCTTTCTTTCCTACTTTTGAGCCAAATTATCCCTATTTTTCAATCAAAAAGGTTGGGAGGTCTGTGACAGTGATGATGGTGAGGAGGATTGTGAAGACGATCATAAAAAGAATAACAAAATGCATTCAGGCAGACTTCAAATCAAGGACATACACATACTTCTCAGTATAAATGTGCTCATTATTTACATCCATCAGAATACCAGTACTAACCTGTGCATTATGTGTCCTAAAAATTTGGCATTGCAAATTTGCCATATGCTTGCAGTGACAAAAAATAGAAAAAAAAGGGGAAAAAAATGTTTGCAAATGTACAAATAGTAACAAAAACTTATTCTGTTTGTGTGCCTCATGGACAAAAATAAATTAAGGCATCTAATAATATCTCATTCACTGACCATACATGTTCTGGTGTAACTTCTCACATTTCTAATGGCTTCCAAAAATTAGCAAATGCTTACTGTTTTCTTTGACACCAACGTGTTGCAGTTAGACTGACAGCTACTCAATTATAGCTGGCGCTGCAGTTGACTGCAGTTACAAATATTGTGAGAAAACAAGTAGGCCTATCTGGTATTTATGTGTTATATAATCTTCCTAAGAACGAAAGGAATCTTGTGCACATGTACTGAGCAAAGTCAGGCCTGAGTGCACACAGGAGTAGAGTTGTTTTTTTCTTTGTTTGTTTGTATGTTTGTTTGTATGTTTGTTTGTTTTTCTGTGTATCTGTGTGAGGGAGTAACAATTTGTTGGGGGGAGCTGCTTTGGTAAGTATTTGGGACTCCAAATTCTCCAGGCTCTAATAGTCAAGTAGTTGCTGCCAAGTAAATAACTACAATGTATCAACGAACAGTGACGAGCCTTTAAGTTCGACGTCCTTTTTTTATACATCTGTTTTAAGTCCTTGTGTATTAATTACTAGTAGCACGCACAGTCATACAAAAATGTAAAGACACTAGCAATGAATTAAGTTTTGGAATGGACTGGTGATGCCAAGGACTATTTTGTTACGTCTGTTCTCTGAGCAACGGAATAAGGACCTAGAACAATCGAATGAGTAAACTACTAGTGACAAAAGGGAAAAAAAGAATGCATGTTTAATGTGAAGCCTCGAAGATGCCCGGCCCACAGCAGAGTGTAGTTAGAGGGCTGGAGGAACATTGCAGATATAAGTACCAGGATAATGTGTAAGGGTACTGCATTCAAAATGGTGAAGTTGCATGGCTTTCACTGGGAATAATTTTGCTGCTGATCATTCAAATGTTATGTAATAAGTAGCACAAAGGATTTTCTTCTCACTTCTACAGAAAATATACAAGAATCTTGCAAATTGGTTCCACAAATCTCATTTGATGTACCAGCCAGGATAGTCCTTTTTAATACAGAACTAGGCAATGTATTTATGTGGCGTTCCACAGTATTTGTTATTATCAAAAGCTTATAAGCACATGTATGTATGCACTTTGAAACCACTAAAACAAGTACAAAGCACTTCAACTAGCTACACTTGTAGGTCACATTACATACATGTACATGGAGGGGATGTGCACCTTGTAGTTTGCCTTATATGTTTTTGTACAGGAGTGTGACATATTAAGGCATTGGTATGACTTGCCTAGCTTTGGCAATGAATGAGTTAAAATACTGTAGAGGGTCAAAGAAGAATGTGAATCACGTGTTTGGCTGTCCTTGTTTAATCTACTCTTTTTTTTCGCACACAAATTTACATATATATCTGAGCAAGCACTGACAAAAATGTTCTAAACCTTATGACTTTCAATACTTTTTTTTTTCCACTGAAGACTCATTCGGTGTCTGTAAGGATACAATAGTTCCTTTGCAATAAGTCAACCTCAAGCACAAGAGCTTCTAACATCATAGGATGTTATTGAAAGCAATGATCTGTTTTTAAATGGTAGCCACCCACTTCAAATGCCCCTAAAAAAGAATGCGAAACAATTGCTTTTGAGTAAAAAATGTCGGGAACGTTAGGACCTACATGATTGTGCAATCATGATCAAACTTTCAACAAAATGAAGTGCCAAATGTTGCCTTTGTGATCATTCATCAATTTAAACTTAATTTCTATGACACAATTCTGAAAGGCACAGTGTTATATTTAAATGATCACAACAGCCTTTTGAGCCTCTGGCTCAGGTGGGTTAACATTAAGGGAATATCTGTGGGATTAAATACATGTACAGTGCACTCCCGTTATAACGAACATGGTTACAACAAAATTCCAATTACAACGAAGCAAAAATTCAGGGTGCAACATTACCCGCTCTATGTATTTTTATCGTATACAACGGTTGTACTTGTTCGGTTACAATGAACAAAGAAAACTGCCGGTCCCGAGGACTTCATTATGAGGGGAGTCCACTGTATCTTAAATTGCTCTCAATGAGGGTGAAAACCTTACACAGTAATCCAGTGGGGGATGTATTGATAGCCAAAACTAATGTGACTAACAATACCACTTGTTCCTTGCTACCAGGGTTTAACAATAATGCACAAATTAAATCACATGTGAACTAATACTCAGGGGCGGATCCAGGACCAGAAAATTCCGTAAAATTATAAAATGCAAAATTAAAGGGGGGGGGGGTGCACACACCCCTCCAATTTTTCCATTTTAACTCTGTTGTTTTAACCAAAAATAAAGAGGGAATGTGCGCCCAGTGCGTCCCCCTCTGGATTTGCCATTGATACAGCAGTCTGAATGTTGAATGTTGTTTGCAGACTGAACACTTTGTGTACAATTGTATTTTTATGCTTTTGTGCTCTTTCAGGAATTGATGAAAAAATGAAAAGATAAATACATTTTCCAAAAAAAACCCCAAAAACTTTACACTTTCTATCATCAGTAGACCAACATTTCACAATGTTGTTTGGATACTGAAGACTGTCTGGTGATCACAATGATACCTGGGGCCCTCTGGGTGGGGCATGGTGCCCAGTTTGATAAATTGAGATCCTGACCACCTAGGGATGCTACCTGCCAAGTTTGACAAAAATCCATCATGAGGTTTTCAGGAAGAAGATGAAAATGTACAATTCAGGTCCCCATTTGGACCCTTCCAACCACCTCCCCCCCCCCCCCCTACCCCCAAGAGGGGCACCCCTGGATCTCCTATGAACAAACTTGAAACTACAGTCATTAATGTACTCACTCATAGTATTATCTCAGCTCTATAACTTCTGATTCTAGAGAAGATTTTTAAAGATTCCTTCATTTGGGGGGTTTGGGCCCCCTGGGGGCCCCCTGGGCGGGGCATGGTGCCCATTTTAACAAATTGAGATCCTAACCCCCTAGGGATGCTACCTGCCAAGTTTGGTGAAAATGGGTCATGGGGTTCTCAAGAAGAAGATAAAAATGTACAATTTAGGCCCCATTAGGACCCCTCCTCAACCCCCCCCCCCCCCCCCCCCCCCGGTCCCAAGGGGGGCACCCCTGATTCTGCCATGAACAAACTTGAAACTACAGTCATCAATGTGCTAACTCATAGTATTAACCTAGCTCTATCACTTCTGGTTCTAGAGAAGAAGATTTTTGCGGATTCCTTAATTTTGGGGGGTTTGGGCCCCCTGGGGGCCCCCTGGGTGGGTCATGGTGCCCATTTTAACAAATGGAGTTCCTAACCCCCTAGGGATGCTACCTGCCAAGTTTGGTGAAAATGGGTCATGGAGTTCTCAAGAAGAAGATGAAAATGTACAATTTAGGCCCCATTAGAACCCTTCCCCACCCCCCTCCCCTGGGTCCCAAGGGGGGCACCCCTGATTCTGCCATGAACAAACTTGAAACTACAGTCATCAATGTACTAACTCATAGTATTAACTTAGCTCTATCACTTCTGGTTCTAGAGAAGAAGATTTTTACAGATTCCTTAATTTTGGGGGGTTTGGGCAAAAATGTAAGTTGCTTGACAGAGCCAGCAATTACAGCATACCAAAAAGCAAGGGAAAGTTGAGACCTTGAGTGCGTTTTTGAATTCTCAGTGTCCCCCCAAATGTGCTAAAATCATGTTTGCACGATTTGCTGCACCTTTCATTGCTCTAAACTCGAATAACAACCTCTGCGCATTAAGATCTAGTCATTTTTCCCTCTTCCAAGAGGCAGCCAAGATGGGTGAGGTATTTTTCCACATCAATTCTCATTTTGTCAGAGATAATCTGTCATCCCAAAGAATGTGAAATAAACACTTGAAAACCACCACTATCTATTCAGTCCAACTCTTCAGTGACCCTGTGCCTGGAGGAATTAAGTACAAAAGTGGACCTTTTTCAACGCATCATAAAATAGAATCCTCCCTTGAATACAGATAATGACTGAAACCACTGTGTTTGCGATCAAATGGACTGTGACATAAATTCTTGGGGACCAGGAGTTTAACTGCTCATTATATAGATCATCTGTTGTGACACGTGATTTCTTCCACAAGCAATGCGGGGCCAGCAGAGAGTTTTTAAAAGTGGGGGTGGGGGGGGGGGGGGGCACTTCCGGGTTTCATGAGCTAACAAGTAAAAAAAAAAAAAGGTTCTCAGCTCATCTCTCCCATTCTGCTTCCAGTTTTGTTCAGCTGACAAGCAACTAAAAAAAGTCTTCAGCGGAAAAACATAACCTCACCATGCTCACACATCCAGATCTCTATCTACAATTATTTCTTTTTAGTGCCACTTACGTACTTCAGGGTGAAAAATAGTGGGGGGGTCCCAAAGAGATGACACCTTATGTCCTTATGTATTTCTTTGTATGGTGCACAAAAAGTATGAGGGCCCGGGCCCCCACAGCCCTCACGATTCCACCGGCTATGCAATGACATCAATGCAAATCAAAAACATCACTGTAATAGCTCCACGCACCCTTCATGGGTGAAGGCATTAACATATAGATATGCACCTCTACCTTTTCACTCTAAATTTAACGTCTCATGGCACATGTCAACTTTGTTGGTTTCTGATTCTGTCATGTGCTGAAAGTAAAGGCAAGTGTGATGTATATTGTATAATTGTATGTCTTTTCACACTTTAACAAATAGGAATTCCCAGTACAATATGTGATGCCAAGGTCATGTGACAAAGAGATGTAGGGGCCAACCTAGGGGTGTTGAGGAATGTCACATTCAATGGCATACTGGCATTAGATGTGTATCTGATTTGCACAAACTTTGATTTCAACATGGACCTACTTCCATGATTCAAACACTTATCAAAGCACATGATCTTTTTCTTCCAGGAATAGCCTTTTTTCTAAGAAGGAAGAGAGAAACAAAACCATTTGGAATCACATGAATAATACTCCTTATCTCACAAGTGCTATAGAAAACAGCTTGATCCCTTTTGATTCACAAACCTTTGTTTGAAGAAAAGAAATAAAGCTGAAAAAGCTTGATGGAAACTATTTGTAACTTGTTACAACCAAAAGTTTGTTCTTTTACTTTACAAGTACAACAAAATTGCATTCTGTATATCAGCTTTACAATGGATGCAAAACAATAAAGTAGAAGCTGCTGTACAAAAATGTCAATTACTTGCAGTTAGACATTATAACAAATCTTGAATCTAAAGATTTATGATTGTAAGCATAAAGCAATCAATGATAAAGGATACAACTTGTATCTGAGTCATTTACTGAGATGCAATATAAGGATGCTCTGCATGTCTGTCTGTCTGTCTGTCTGTGAGTACCAGAGTGTGTTTGTCTGTTTGGGGTTTTTTCATGACAGTAAACCCGATAAAGCATTCCTTGGAGACTCAATGTTGTACATTATATACATTAAAGACAATCCCCAGTGTCCCTGTGTAAGAGCATGTATTGATGAGATGTACTCTTGCAAATGAGTAATAACTTGAGGAAAGTCCAAGCAGAGTGTCCAGACTTGTTCAAATACCAGCAATGCTTTCATAGGGAAGACATGTTGAGGTTATGTGTTGATGTGAAAGATGCCGGGCAACATCTGACCCTGCACTCTCCATGTATGGCTGTAAAACAATCGAACATTTAAACACTGCCCTTTAGCTTTGTGGTAGCAAATTGTGACATCACTTTGAATGACTTTACAACATAAAAACATACAAACAGACAAATAAACATTATTTTTAAAAAAAACAATGCTGTAAGCTGATGATTGCATCTATTCCTCAATATATTCACATAGATTTGCATACAAAAACATGTTTGGCAATAAGTGGGATAATGAGATAGTATATAATGTGGTTTCTATAGTTTGTCACTATGAGGTTGCATTTTGCAGTTTACCTTCCTTTCGACCAGTGGAAGCAAACACGAGTCACTGCTCTATACATTATAACAGTGGAAGGGGATGAATTATAGCATGTGACAATGTAAAGCGACCTAACATCCACTCTGAATGCCTGGTTGGGTGTGCCACAAAGAAAATTGCTCACAAAGTTTGGATATTGGCACGAATCTCTGCTAATAGGATCCTCTGCAACATTTAACAATACCACAAATAAAAAGCTATTGAGACAGTCGGCACAAAGTTTATGTTTTTGTTTGCTTTACCAGTATGCAATCGCATTGAAGACGTTACATTGACCAATCACATTATTCATGATAAACTTTCAGCTACATGTACATGTACAAACGTAGTTGTACTTCCACATCATCTATCTGAAAACATAGTAATGAGCAATGAGAAATAAATGCAGTCTGAGAGCACTTCAAATCAAACCTTCCTCGGTTGTTCTTAGTATGCAAAAATGAACAAACGGTGCATTGTTTAGTCTGTCTCCATGGCAACAGCCACAAAATGAATGGTAGTGAGTGGCACAAAAGTACATGATATCACTTGTACTTTTTCTACAATGCTTTAGTAGCAGCATTTGAGGGATTGCACGAATGTGTTCTATAAAGTATGCATACTCTATAGACATGTCAAATCAATGACTAAATCAAGGAAATGCTATAGAAAACATCTTTCATGCACACATACATTGTACCCTACAACGAATGGAGACATTGTAAACCATTGCTCAGCCATACACTAAGTAACAACAATGGTTTCTCAAAACAATTCTGATGCATTAACTTGTTCAACTGACATGGTTCTATAATATTCAAATCATGCTTCATTTGATCAGGGTACCGTTAGGTGTCAACTTCATCAGCCTCTCACAAAATAACTGAGCAAAGTATGATCAGTCAATCTGGACATATATGATTTTTTTTAAATCAATGTATCAACTTAGGAAAACACACTGCATCTTTTATTAAGTCTACGTACCAATGGAATGCTTGTATTCAAACATAATTTTCATCTCAAGACAATCCTACAATTTTCTCAAAGTTG
This sequence comes from Diadema antillarum, assembly GCF_040938485.1. NCBI lineage: Eukaryota > Metazoa > Echinodermata > Echinoidea > Diadematoida > Diadematidae > Diadema > Diadema antillarum. The sequence goes on from NW_027271621.1 coordinate 1,116,581, forward strand.
ATTACTTGATGGACTTTTCGTACCTGCATCACTTGCCAAGTTTGATGAGCGTACATTAGATATTTCATTTTTAAGTGAGAGTGAAAGTAAATCAATCCTGACCTTTGACCTCTGCCCTCTATGAAGCCTCTGCCCCAAAAACTTAACCAGCAAGTTGCATCATGCATCAAAGTTGGCAGCACAAGATGACATACATATATGTAATTCCCATGAAGGTGTAAGGCTAAATTCACATGAATCCCACACTTTGACCTTGATTTTTGTTGCATTTGGACTGTAATCAAATGTCACTTAGCCTGTCATGCAGTGCTGATGATCCATTTTTTGAGTTGTTCTGCAAAGATGAGCACGATTGGACTGAATGACGATCATACAAAGATATGATGCCTCTAGTATCCTTGGTGATGAGACAAAACAACAGCCAAATTTATTGTCAGACAAAATTCCTCTAAAATGACTTTTGCTACGACATTTCTTTCTCCTCATGAGCAATTACTATGATTGGTCTCTTTACTTTGACAAAAGAAAAAATGTGAATAAAAACCTACATACTGTACCTCTGAAACAGATATACAAATTACTGATATCTAACATGCTCAGTATGGTCATAGGTAAAGCAAAATTACCTTACATTGTTGTATCTCTCCACTACATCTGCACACTGCCCACATTGATAAGGATGTCTTTCTGAGAATAACAGAAATTTATACATGGTAGTCAGAAAACTAAATTGATGTGATCGAGGCATCACATGATCTGCCTATCATTTACAAAATGCAATCCGCACCCCAACTTTGGAAAAATCATTATGAGAATTGCTGCAACACCTTTCAAAGAGTAAAATACATAGCTGTACATAGCTGTGGTAAGTCATTGATCCATTCAATATAAACACTTGGGGAAAGTCTGAATACGATACAAATGTAAAACATACTGAATACATGTCCTCAATTTTCTATCAAATCTTCACTGTGATATTCTAGGGTGGCAATCTGGTCCACAGAAATTTCTTCTGTGTTGCTTACTTGATAAAAAAAAAAGGAATCAAAGACAAAAAATTAAGTGTGAGTGTAACACATGATAGCCCACATATTTGAGGCCCACTCCATAATCTCATCACCAATGAGGATTTCTCTGTGGTAATATTCACTTGGGATAATGGCCAAAGTAGCAGTAGTAGTAGTAGTAGTAGTAGAAGTGTTTAGCAGTGTTGTAATTGACTTCATGAAGATAAAATCAATCTTATAATGCCTCAGAAATGGAGATGAGTGCAGCAAATGTGAAGAGCGACACAGATACAAACTAAAGTACGTACATTTGAGTAGTTGCGCATTGCTTAACTGGGGAATGTATTTCATGGAGACACATGCTATAGGCTTGTGGAGCAGCTTAAAAAAAGGGGGTGGGGGATGGGGGAAAGTATGCCACTTCAAGGGGGGAAAAGAGACTTTTCAAAAACACACAGAGAACCTGAGCTGAAAAAACAACAACAAATGGGATATTTGATCACTTGAGATGACTGTATGGATTCTATGCATACCAGCTAAAACCTGATTTAATCCACATTGACATCAATACTGTCCAAAAATAGATTCACTAACAGGCATTGTTAATCCTCAAACTTACCAAAATGTGCACCAAAAGGTTACAGTCATATTTTGCAAGTTTGGAGAAAACACCTATTTTTGACAATTTCCACTTGCTTGTAATAGCATGACAGCACCATAACATCAGCAGCAATAACTGAACTGATTGCAGAGGCTAAAAACCTCAATCATACCAAATTTATATTTCCATTCAAACCACAGTGATTCCTCAAAACAAGTGAAACTAGATATATCGCTACGGCGACTGATATGCCTCCGCCATAATGCATGGTTCTCCTAATAGGTCTATAGTACAATGTCTTGACAATGTGTGATGACAGTTTCACACAATTGGCAAAATATTAAAATGACAGGTTTGACACAAATGTGCTGAATGTTCACTTTCCTAGAACTAGGTTCAATTGGATGAATGATTAAAATGTCAGAGTGCAGGTATTTGGGGAACTGATGATTTTTACTTGACTTTTGACCCTTTTATAAGTTTATGCATTGAGTAATTTTCAAGGTATTGAGAAAAAGTATAATTTCAGTATCAAATGGGAAAATAGCATTATCTAACCTGGCCTTTGACCTTTGACCTCACAGTTCCAAAGAGAATCACTGTGAGGTTGAACATGCATAAATATGTAAGTTTCATGATGATACCTTGAGTTACTTTTGAGATATATGGAGAAAAATCTTGTGCAATTCAGCACTTTCACTTGACCTTTGACCTTTGGGCAAGAAACTTCCCACAGAATATATATTGGGTAATACATGTATACCTTTGACTTTTTGACCTTTTGACCTTTGACCTTTTGGCAAGAAACTTCCCACAGAATATATATTGGGTAATACATGCATACATCAAGTTTTTTAAAAAAAAAACCTTCAGGCATTGCATAAATATAAGGAAAGTAGTGATATTTTGAGGAGTTGACCTTGACCTTTGACCCCCTGACCTTTGAACCATGACCCCAACTTCCCTAGATAATCACTGCCCATTGGAACAAGCATATATACTAAGTTCCATGAAGATACCTTGAACCATTTGCGAGATGAAACATGAAACATGAATTTTTAAACTTTTTTTCACAAAATAACCTGTGACCTTTGACCTTTGACCCCATGACCCTAAAATCCAAACAAAGTATTATCCCCCCAGGATATACCCTCATACCAAGTTTGATGTAAAACCACCACACGGTTCTTGAGATATCGACAAAAACAAAACGGGACGGACGGACGGACGGACGGACGGACGGACGACCTGAAAACATAATGCCTCCAGCCACTTCGTTGGCGGAGGCATAAAAAAAAAAATAAAATGTAGATATGTAACAGTTCCCTAATTGGCACTATACACATAATTGTTTCCCATCAGTCATAATGATGGTGGCATTGGGGCTTCTGCACATGAAGTATCACAGTTACTTCAAAAGGGTGCTGACAGCACACTCCCTCCCCACCCCCACTCCCTCCCACACACACACACACACACACACACAGGTATGTAGACCTTTTTTCCTTTGACATTATCGAGGCTGCCAACCAATATCCACATCAGGGAGATTACAAAGAGCGAATCCTGGAGACACTTACATGTTACATGTATTTGATCCCTGAACCAGGATGATTTTAACATTCTATTATCCAGACATAGGGAAATATTGATGATTTCAGGAAGTTTCAAGCACAATTAGTGAGATGAACTTGGCAGTTGTGCAACACTCATTCCAATATACAATATGTATACTCTTGCACAATACCAATCATCAAGGCATAAAAAAACATTTGATATGATTCCATTCATTTCTCACTAGAGGAATTGACAAAGGAGTGTCTTTGGCTTCCCTTCTGTTCATTACAAGTCTGAGAGAAGTATTTTTAGAAAATGACACGAAAACAGACAAACAAACTTTTTATCAAGATGCCACCTATGAGGGTCAGCTCTGGGTTCTTCTTTTTTTTTCCTTCTTTTTTTCTCTTTTTTTTAACATATCAAACAACCACTTTCACTTTTGAGCATGGTATCAAGCAAGCCATGACAGAGCTGTGTGGTTCACTAATCATCCTTCTCTTCCTATTCCGCTTTCTTAACGGCTTAGTAAGTCGTGCAAGCAACTATTAGGCAGCAAGGTAAGCATAGCTGTCTCTTTCCACAATTCAAGACATAGAATTTCTGTACACATAAGCAGACCCATCCATCATACGTCATTTGCTCGCAACAGCTGAACTGTGACATAGATTCTGTTCACTCGACGAGGTATATGTGAAAAAATACAAACTGTACTTGTTTTCCCATCTGAGCTGGTCAACCTGTTTACTGTCGCCTCTGAGTTGTACGAAAGGAGGAAAAAGAAGAGGTAGGATTAAGACTACGACACTAAGAGATGAAGACCCCGCGAAACCAGTCTTGCATCCCTCCATCTGCTGTAGCTACAGAATGTTATGTACAGATGTATACAAAACAAAAAGGGGGAATGCTACGCAGTAGGACAGCCTCATCGGCCAATCACGTGAGCTCACTGTATTCTGTCCCGCCGTGATTGGGCAGGCCTAGTCTGACCACGCCCACAGATCGATCCTTTGAGGCAGTTACTAAGTCTGGATAAAAAATGTCAGTGAAGGAAGCATAAGTTAACTCATTGCATACTGGCCCTTTCTTACTGCACTTTTAAAACAAGATGCAAGTTGAGATATCATTATTCTAATGGAAAGAAAATGTTTACCAGTAAACCTCTTTCATTGACATTCTATGCTCTATTCACTCTGCTGCCAGTGAAAAAGCAAGCAAAGAAACAAATGCAACATTCTTGAAAAGGCCAAAAACATAGCTCTAATTTCTTCTTGTGAGAAAATGCTATATAAATGGAACAATGTAGCTTGCTGGTTTGGTATTTGTCTTCTATGTCATGTTTTTACTCCATCATTGTCTATACAGTATACACAAGCATACTGCTATGTAGAGAAACAAGCCTCGTAATAGCACTATAGAGTTCAGAGGTCTTTGAATACATCCTAACACAATAGTTCTTGCAAAGCTAATATTGAAGCACATTTACTCTTTTATTATTTGTTTGTTTGTTTTTTCAATGACAACAAAATATCCATGCACCAATCTACCCAACCTCCTCATGTTACCCTACCCTTCTAAAAAAAAAAAAACAAATGGTCCATTACTATGCATTAAGCACTTTTAAAAGACAGTGACAAGCTTGAAAACTGGCAACTTGGAAAGTTGCCTCATGATCTTCAGAAGATGTACCACTTTATCTATAGACAGGAACCCCCATTGTCTCACGTTCATATTGATTCATTCACAGTGGCCTGAAACATGGCAATTGATTAAAATGGCCATCACAGGGAACATGGTGAAATTGTGATTTATAGTCTAAAAGGATACACTCGTCATACGGTGAGATGTCCATATCCTGAACGTCAGCCTTGTGCCTGAAGAGTTCCCCAAGGTATTTGTGGCAATCTGGATACCGTCTATACCTGCAAAGAAAAGAAAAAACAGAGCCACAGGATAGCTTAACATAAATGTAAATGTGACATGCTGCATCCTTTTGGATACTGTAATCAACTCATTAGCTGACACACAGGCAGAGAAGCACTTGTAGAGACTTCCGAATATCATCACACGGTGACACCTCTCTCCTGTTTGAGCACCAGAGAATGATGGCCTGATGTAACAAGAGGCAAGAAGAATAGCAAAAGATGCTGTCTTGTGGACTACATACATGGACCCAATCCTGTCATGAAAATGTTGGAACCTGTGTGGTTCGTAAAAGGCAGGTCTGCATCAAATTAAGTAAGCATGTATGTCTGTGGCAGACCTACCAAGTCTCACTTGTAAGGGGTTTTTCTCATGCTCAGATGCCTAATAAGCTCTTTTGAAAACCTCAAGGGAAAAAAACGACCCCCAATCAAAAAAAAAAGTAAATAAATAAATAAATAAATAAAAATAAGCAAAGAACAAATGGATTTCAAAGCCCCTAAGTTGCATTTGGGAAAATCTTTATACTCATCAGAATATGTCAAAATATCATGTACCGGTAATGTGTTCACTAAATGGCACAATTTACAGCTTTTATGTTAAAGCACCTTATTGTTGCTGAGGGGGAAACCCGCCTCCGACAACCCCTCCCCCCCCCCCCCCCCTTTTTGGTCACTTTGTTCCCTTGGGCCACAAAATCTCACACCTTGTTGCTCTCTGACATTGGCATCTCTGCTGCTGTGGTTCCAATACTCGCTTTATTTGGTATATCCATGATTCAAAGATGGAAAGTATTTTTCTCTGGTTTAAATGATATATCTAATATGAGATCCTCATAATTGAGCATGAAATGGCAGTATCAGGAAAAAACATTTCCAGAGACTCCAACTCTCCCGTTTTCGACGAGAGATCTCCAGCCGAAAGCCCATTTTTGCAAAATCTCCCGTTCTCCCGCTTGAGATTTAATTTCTCCCGCCCTGGCTCAATGTCTCCTGTTTGAAAAGATTTCTTACTTATTGCTATCGTTTGTTGAAAAAATAAGCTTTAGATAGCACCCTGGAGAGCATCTATAACCCTAGGAACTTCGCGCTTCGCACACATAAATTTGGAGTCTCCCGTTTGCTAGGGGTTTAAGGCGGGAGAATCTCCAGATCAGAAGGTGCTTGGGGTTGGAGTCTCTGCATTTCACAGCATAGATAGTGAATCACCACTATTGAAGGGGGGGGGGGGGGGAGTTTGCATTCGTTCACCCACAAATCACAAGCGGACCCATTGTTACCATGTGTGATAGTCTTAACAATGACAGATATTTTGCAATGTCGAAGAACGGAACAAGGCAGGTGGATGTCCATGACAACCAAAAGAGTTGTTCACATATCGGCCAACTGGTCAGATTCTGCTGAATATGGCCAACAGTGAGTACTGAACACATAATATTCAGTCAACAGAAGAGCAGGTATCCAATTGGGTCAAATTTTGTTTCCTGGCTTACTGACAGCCACAAATCCGTAAGAAACTCTTAAAGGGATCGTATAGTTTTGGTTGAGACCTAATTTCAGGTTTCTAACATTTTTTTTATGAGATAATGAGAAACCTCTTATGAAATATGAAAGAGCATATGATTTCATGAGGAATTCAACATTTATAGTGATGAAAATTGGTTTTGAAATGGCTGAGATATCCAAAACAGAGCGATTCTAATAAAGTGTGGGACCCACACTTTCTTACGATTGCTTTGTTTTACTTTGTTTTTGGATGTTTCAGTCATTCCAAACCCGATTTTCATCAGATAAACTTTGAATTCCTCTTAAAATGGTATGCCCGGTATTATTTCATAAGTGTTTTCTTGGTATCTTGCAAAAACTTAAAAGCCCAATTCTCATCTCCACCATTACTGTACCATCTCTTTAACTACTTGTCAAACTGTTTAACATTTCAAATCCTGTTTCAAGTGATCATTCAACTCTTTAATCTCAAAACCAGTAATGGAAAGTTTGATAATGCGCTAAGTTTTTACCTTCTGAAATTTATTGATGCTCAAGTACCCATTCATGCTTTCATAACTCTACAGTCGATAGAGCCTATAGCAAGCAGACCATTGAGACACTCATTGCATGTTCACATAATGACAAATTCAAACATTTGTGTTTAGGGTTGGTGTTGTATTGTTCCAATATAACAATGTAAGTCTAACACACAGGGACAGCTGGGGAAACATCAAATTTCCATTGGCAGAGCCATACCAAAGCACCAAATGGTTAGATGTTTAACCAAGGAGGTGGAAAAGCCACTTCCTTGGTTTAACCCTTTATCTGCCCAAGCACAGTTTAACTTGCCAAGCTTTTTCTGCAGCATTCAGTGGTCTTATCCAATCCTGACCTCATCTAAAAGTTAGCAGGCCTTCTCAGACATGCCTCAGCACAACAGAAAGGCCATGGTGACACAAAAAGGGATTAGGGGATAAGGTAATCTGTGTTCAATGACACTTCGTTCATTCACACTGGTCACTCTGGGGAGTCATCAGGGTGATTCAACAGGGAATCATCCGGTGATCGAACAGGGAATCAAAGTGGAACATTCGTGAAAAAATTTCTTTAAAACAAAATTGCATGAGTTCCGGATAGAATTTCTCTCGTCCGCCCTTCTACAGTGGAAGTATGAGTGATGGCGTACATGCCTGCACCAGCTCAAAGACATTGTTAGCATACTGACCTTAACTTCTCACCTATGAGTTTACCTGCAATGTCTTTCACACTTCAGCATCACCCTGGAGTTCCAGGAGACACTTAGGAGTTTAGCAGGAATGGTTCAAGGGTAAAATTTCCTAAAAGTCAACCAGTATTTTACCCCAAATTTCATCGGCAAGACCTTTACTATGAGATCTCCCAGGTTTGTCCGGGTGAAATTTGCTCAGTGTGAAAGGGGTATCAGACAGCTGTGCCCAGCAAAGAAAGCGTAAGGAGTGGCTGCCCGCAGGACCATACACGCATCAGTGCATCTTGGAGTATTGATGGGGAGGAAGGCTTTCAATCGTTTTCTTTCTATGAAACTTAGGGTGCTATAATGCAAATTTGGTGAAGTGTAGCACACAATGGAGTTGAAAGGAATGCAGGGTTTTCTTCTGGGAGGTGCGTCTGTAAAGACTGACTGAGAACTGAATTCTATTATAGGCAAAAGAGATTTAGAGAGTCTGGTTAGGGTATAGTGCTTTATACCCATTGTGGGAGTGTGATATTAAGCCATTTAGTACTTTGATTGTTATCTCTGACTGACTACTGGTAGAGACTGAAATTCCTAAGGTGATGCTTATAACTGCTCTCGAGTGGAGCTGACATTTGATTCACATTTCAAATCCTGCCGACTTTTTCCTTATGACCGGCTCTAAGGACAACAAATGTAATCAACTTAGTTCAGGACACTCCATCTCCGATAAACCCTCACAGTGTTTAATATAATCTGATAGTGATATTGGACATGTCATCCTTGATGGACACCTGTCGCAGAAAGAGAGGAGAGTAGAGCGAGCAGAGACCACACATTGTTTGTGTGTAAACTGTATTTCCGCTACGTACAGCATCAAAAGAGGAGCAGGTGGAATCAGCTACCACAGGCTTGCCTCCATTTGCATTGGATCCAGACACCACACTGGGAGTACTGTGATATATATTCATACATTCCTTTTTGGCTGTAATTTTGGGATGTGCAACTGTATTCCACTGGAATCGGGACTATAACTAGGTACCCAATTTATGCGTAAGTATACACATTCCATATTCCTTAATACTGTACGATAGAGTGAATTAAAAATATATTGCTGTCCTGTCTAACATTGGTCTTCCAAATCAAAAGATTCATTCACAAAAGGCTGAAATGGAAATGGAAAACGAAAAATCCAAGTATTTTGCCAATTTGCATGTCCCCTCACCAAGCCTAAATTTTCAAAATGGTAAGAAGAAAGAAAATTTAAATAAACCTAATGTGCAAATTTTAAAGAAATCACATTGAAAAGAGACTTAACATTATCTTTACACTCTCATTTTGAGAAAGCTCAAAGTTTTTGTGGGAGTAAAACACTTTAATATAATTATAGTTCATATTTGACTACATACAGTGTACTCATATAAATGTTATATTACAATCAGAATTTAGTGTTCACATGTGCAGATCATATGTTGACCGGAGTAACATGATGTCATCGACTGATATTTACAGATAAATAGTATGAAAACTTCATGAAATATTACATGATTGTTGTATCACTTGGCTCTCCTTCAGCATATGACTCACAAGGAAGAAAGAATTTGCTTGGTTGTGAATAAAGGGAATTAATTTCTTCCAGAGATAGTATGATAAATCATGGATAAACCTAATAAAGGGAGAATGAGAGGTGAGGTGAGGCATTGGGTATTTGCTACAACATCCAGTGGGTCACTGCTACTGTATACTGTAAAAGTGGATATTTTCGCGCGACTAATTTTTCGCACTCGGCGGGGTTAGAAAAGTTTCGCGTGTTTTTAATTCCGCGGAATCAAAACATCAACTACTGGAACATATGACAAGCAAAAATATTCGTGCGCTTTTATTTTCACGCTAGTTTCTGGTTGCGTGAAATGCGCGAAAATTTCAACACCGCGAAAATTTTCACTTTTACAGTAAACTGGCTTCAGTTCAGTGGTAGTACCGCTGCCCTTAAGTAGTAGGTGAAGCGAGTTCAAATCCCAGGCTAGTTCCTTCTTTTTCACTTGGTGTTCATTAATGATACAGAATGAGCAAGAGATCTTTAGAGAGAGTAACATTACAAAGAAACTGTGGAATTTGTATGAATCTACAATACTGGCAAATGTTTCACTTATGTACCTGACCATTTATCACACACATGTACAGGATAAAAATGTTCAAATTTACTTCAGTACATCTTTAAAAATCGAGCGAAGAAAGCAGAGGAAGTTTCAATAAAACTGGACATGACTCAGGATTGTCAAGGAATTTTGATGTTTTTATCTCAAGCTTTCACTAAAATTATACAAGCCACAACCACTATAAAATGCAAATAAATCAAGTCATTCAAAACTTTAATATACAAATGATATTCTGGTTTAATTTACCAACTTGCAAAAAACCCTCCCCTTACACGTCATCATTGCTAAGCTTTCACATTGTACTTTCATACAATCATTTAACAGGACAGACAATATTTACTCTTTTTTATTAAAATTCAAATGCAGGATTTATCGAAGACATTTGTATGGGTCAAAGGGAAACCTACAAGATTCCACAAAAACATTTTTTTTTTCTGCTGCAGCTATTATTAATCCATTTTGATTTTCCCACGCGGCATGACACCTATCAATTGATTGTATTTCACAAGTATCCAACCACAACAACAGACCCTCAATCGATGCACAGCGTGTGGTACAAGAAAGGTGAATGGGTGTCTTGCAAAAAAAAAAAAACCCAAAACAACGGTGTAGGGTTGAAGTATGGAGGGCTGCATACTTTGGAAGCATTGTGAATGCTGTATCATCCTGTATGATCCGGCAACACCTTCCAAGGGTCACAGTATTTGCATTCTGAAATAATAAATTGATGAAACGTGTCTACAGAAAAAAAAAAAAAAACTGCTGATATTCAATCTACTGTTTAGTGTCTTTATTAGAGCAAATTCATCATTGTAATCATTTTAAAAGCATGTCTGAATATTGTAATGTAAGATGTTTCCACAAAAGTGCACTTTGTTTTTACTCTACTGTCCATATAGCTGTTTATGATTTAGATAAACATGGCAAACTTCACTTTCTTGTCCCTGCAGGGGAAAAAAGTTGCTGAATGACAGTCACACTGCTTCACTTCTGAATCACCAAGGAACTGTCTAAGCATCCCATCATGATGTCTCCACCAGCTCTGAAGCTCCTCATCATCCTTCTCTGCACTGGGCTGGCCCTGGCCCAGAATCCTAGCACAACTGCCTCACCATGTCCACCTGGCTGTCACTGCAACTACATGACGCGAGTGGTTAGGTGTCAGTCCGATAGCTTCTCAAGCCTCCCAGCCAGCTTCCCATCCTACACCACCACTCTTACCCTCACTAACATTGCCCTGATGAACCTTCCAGCAGACTCCTTCAAGGGGCTCAGCGATCTGGTCTCCCTCGACCTTACTTCCTGCCAAATCAGTGAAATCAGCCCAGGAGCATTCAATGGCTTGGAAAACCTGCGCATCCTGACTCTACAGGTCAACCACCTGTCGATCTTGTCACCTGACATGTTTACAGGACTGGCTAGTCTTCGAGAGTTGAACCTTGCCAGGAACCTGCTGCAAAGTCTTCCAAAGGGTGCCTTTGAGAACACACCTAGTCTCCAAGTATTGGACTTAAGCAACAACCCACTGTTTCAGATAGACAATGAGACCTTCAGTGGGTTACCCAGTCTTGTTTCCCTACACATGAAACAGGGCCAACAGGTTGCCATTCCCGTTGCCTCAATACAAAACTTGACAAACTTGAGGACTCTAGATCTTTCCATGAATCCCATACCACTAGTTCCACCCCGGGCATTTGCCACCCTTGGTTCACTGAGCTTGCTATACCTAAACAACATGGCATTGAACTCGCTTGAAGAAGATGCATTTGAGGGACTTTATGACGTGACATCAATTGACCTTTCCTATAATTTCTTCCAAACATTGTCACCAGCAGTATTTCAAGCCTTAACAAGTTTGGACACTCTCATCCTTACTGGCAACGAATGGAACTGCAGTTGCCCAATGCAACCTTTCATCCAATGGCTCCGCCAGTCTGAAATTAATTACTACAGCACAAACTGGTATTGTGCAACCCCACGGCGCCACCAGGGACAAGTTGTGTATGGCTTAGCACTTCGCGACTTTGCTTGTGAACCAATCATTACAGTGGCTCCCTCTCACACCATACTTGATTACGGAGACAGAGCTACCTTTCAGTGCCAAGCCATTGGTGACCCAGCTCCAACAATCCAGTGGTACACACCAGATGGACGCATGGTGTCTTCTACTTCCAACGCGAATAATACCTACACTGCAGTATTTGGGACTGTGCTGGTAATTCAGTTTGCAAGGGAAGATTCCGTTGGTATCTACAACTGCTCTGCAGTCAATGCACGTGGCCAAGCATCTTCACGATTTCAAGTCATTGTTCAGGGCTTGCCTACTCCAACTGCAACACAAACACCTCCCCAGCCGGGCACACAGATCACACAAACCACAGCTACACCAATTGTTGTAGTGAATCGAATAACTTGCACAAACGCCTTTCTGCAAATATGGTCTACAGATGTGACAGACAACAGCATTAGTGTGTCGTGGACTCCTTACAATGGGCAAGAAGAGCTGAATGGTTACATTGTCCAAGTACATATCTTTGGTGATGTGCAGACAAGTTCCTACTATGTAAATTGGACAGATGCAACTTACCAGATAAGGAATCTGCTTCCAGGCACAGGCTACACAGTCTGCGCCTCCTACCTCCTGGAAAACTGCCCTCTAGTGACACCTAAGGAGCAGTGCAGGGAGATCATGACGCAAGGAGAAGACCTGTCTCTGACTGCACTTCGCACAAAGCATAGGAATGAGCTCATAGGAACAGCCCTGGCCTGTCTCCTGGGAACCCTATTTTTGATGGGTACCATCTTCCTCATCCTCTGGCATTGCAGAAAGCCTAGGAGGTACAAGCATTACGACTTCAAGAACACAAGGGATACCGCTACCTTTGCTGACATTCCTGAAGATGGCATTGACAATGACATCCTTGTTAGCAATGCAGAGGTACCCTACCCTGCTTCTTCTCCTCCTCATAGTAAGGTTGACATGGAAGACAAGAGCTACACAAACCTGGCCATCCATCCCGCAGACACCAGCGAAAATGAGTATGTCAGCCATCCATTGCCAAATGGCACCGCAAACCAACATACCCAACCAGGCAGAGTTGAGCACTCGGCAGATGTCCATTCTGACCTTGTGGAGCCTCCCCCAGGGTACAGTGACAGTGGGGTTGATACTCAGGAGGAACTAAATGCAACAGACTCAACAGCATCCCTGAAATCCACCAGTACGACACCACCTGATGAAGAGAACTTGGCAGTGACCAAGGAACAAAAGGACGACCCCTCAAAGGTGAAGAAAACTAAACAATCCCTTAGTTCAGAAGACAGTACTGAAAGCGATGAAATCGAAATGACCAACATTGGAATTCCTCCATCACAAAATGGAGATGTATTGGAAAGTTTTGAAGTAGAAGTTGTGTAATTTGGTCTATTAATCTAGTAACTATACTGAAACTGAATACTGAATTATTGCACTTCTTACAGTGGAACATCGTTACGAGATTGGATATAGCGAGATACTTGGTATACCAAGGTCCTCTTGCCAGTCCCATTCCTTTTATATTCTTTTGTTTTTTGTCCGTCATATAACAATATCTGATAAAACAAGGAAATTTTAGTGGACCTAACAGCTCCATACATGAAGTTCCCCTGTAATAATACTTATGCTCATTATACAGCCAAGTTCTTGCAAGTTCTAATCATGCTTACTGTAAATTCTTAAGGTATTATTCAACTCAAGATTGCAGCAAACTAATGCAAACTATTTTTTTTTTACTAACTCTTTCTTTGCAGGACAGCGAAATGAATGTGAAAGACATTGTGGTCTATGAAACAATTCAAGAGTGAGACTATCTGAGTGCAATGTTTATGGCATTGCTCTTCCCTTGCTTACGTGTATACTCACTGCTACATTCATAAGATTTATTCACATAAGTATATATCAATTATCATACATTTAAAAGAATTTCAATGTTGTCATACAGGCATTATATCATCATGGTGTTGTTTTCACATACTGTAAAAGTGGAAATTTTCAGTGTGGAAATTTCTGGGCATTCTACACAACCAGAAACTAGCCTGAAAGTAAAAGCAGGCAAATGATTTTGCTTGCCAATGTTCAAGCAGTTAATGTCTTGATTCTGCAGAATTCTGACAAACACGCAAACTTCATCTTACCTGACTGAGCATGAAAAAGTACTCCTGCAAAAATATTCACATTTATACTACCATAGTACAAATTTTTATCCACACATGTAAACTCATTTATATATATTGATTTGACAATATATATTAGTTCATCCACACAGGCAAGGATATTTGGTGATTATTGTTGAGGGTAAAAAAGTGAATTAACTTTGAATATGACGTTGTACTTGGGAAATGTCATCATGTAACAACTTACTAACAACTTGTTTTAGTTTGCTATCTACCATTCGATGATGCAAAAATATGAAAAGGAAAATATAAAATCACTACTGGTGCAAATTGACAGGGACTGGGAGCTCAGTCAACTTCATTATTTCACCAAAAAAGAAAAGACAAAGAGGTGTACAGGACCAAAATACAAACCAACAATATTCAATTTGAAATGGGAAGGTTTTATGACAAGTTGATGAATCATTGATTATTTTATAATTGTGTTCTTATGATTGTCAAAGAAATGTGTAGCATAATATAAAACATATGACAGCGCTTCAGTATGTTTCATAAGTGATGATTTTTACTTAGCTGGTATCATCATATACACATCTTTTATATACACTGATAAATATCAAGACGAGCATGTCCATATTTCTAACCTGTTGGGAATACAGTGTAAGGTATCAAATTTACCACACACCTTTCCCTCATAAACATCCTGAGTTGGGTTTTCCATCTTCTCCAATAATAAAATGCTATGGTAATGTTGTTGACTGATACAAGCGGTATTTTTTTTTTATTCCTTACTTCTGAACTCTCATCTCCCTATCGCAAATTAATGTACACATCTCGTCACTAGCAGCAAGGTCCATATGATAGTCGAACGCTTTATGCAAATGAATGAGGGTATCTTGTGCATCCACATGAAACATGTGGAAGTCAAGCAAGAACACATTTTCGGTGTTCACTTGTGTAGGTTCCAGTACCAGGTAATGCCTCAGTACAGTGGAGTGCATGCAGCAAGCACCCACGGAGCATCTATTAAGCAAATAATCACCGTTGGTGAAGGTGATGGGACAAACTATCACTTTCGAGGCGATCTGGATGTAGAGCTCTTTCCGAAGCGCAGCTGGGGAAAGATAGCGCACACATTCAGATCGCCCAGGAAGTGATAGCTTGTCTCATTGCCTGAAACTAAAAGTTGATTATTTGCTTTATATTCCACATCTAGGGTTCTAGATATTCCCATTTTATTCCACATCTGAAACCGTTTTAGCTGTCTTTAGGTATCCTCAGGGCTCAGGCTACCTAGTTTACTTTATGACGTATGCGCGTAGATGACAAAACAAAAAATTTGCTCCGCACCCCGCGCATGGCACCGAAATAAAAGTGCGTTGCACTGTGGTCTATCACTTGACCAAGGTCAAATGATAGACCATAGTGCAACGCACTTTCATTTCGCGCGTACTCAAAATTGTAAGTTATATCACGCATTAGGACTGAGTGAACTAAGAGATCAGTGAAACAAAATGACTATCATCATAGAGAATGACGAACTTTTCTTCTCCGGTGATGTGATGGGCAAAACTTCACTTTATCATGTGATCAGCTCTTGACCAATCCTATAGCAAGATTCTTAGTATGTGGAATATAATGTAACATACCACTGTATGCATGCATGATAGTGATTACCTTTACTCTTATTGTAGTCTGTCACCCACTTTTCTACCAATTTTCGTCGTGGTTTCAATCCTGCAAAATGTGATGTAGCTTTGTTTTAGGACTAAAGTCGCAAACTTGATACACATGAGGTACAAGCAGCTGCAATGTTCAATGGGATAATGGAGTCATGCAGCCATCTCAAGCTTGAGCTCCATGAAAGATGTCAAGTAATCACGTCTAATTTTTTTCTTTACATAATTACTAAAATATTGTCTCTTCACAATCAAAAACGTACAAGTAAGAGCTAAAGTGTATGCTGTGCATCAGTCACAGAGTTTATAAAACATTTACTGATTTTGTTTGTTTTGATGTGATATCTGTTTATTCGTTTCACTGGAGTGCACAAAACTCTACTTTTATTGATCAATGCCCAGAAGTGGAACGCTTCATGAGTAAGGTAAGGCATGCCTAATAGGCATACCTTCACGGATTTACAGGGTTGAGCTGTCAACCTTCAGGCCACACAAAAATGTCTTTATGCTTGCCTGCTTGGGAGTTTTTGTTGTTGTTGTTGTTGTTATTGTTGTTGGTTGTTTTTTTTTTCTCTCCTGGTTGGGTGGAGTGTGGATAACTTTCTTTTTTTTTGTCATAAACTCAAGGAAATCAGAAGGGATTTGGCATGTAATAAAGAGCAAAGTCACGATTTTCAACACTTTGTTGATGATATCTGAATGGAACCAGGGCAAGGTTGAGCTTCCAACCATGGACCTACCATATGTAGGTCCATTTGTGGTTATTTCATTCATCGATAAACACATAGATTAGAAACTCCAAAATCCCTTCTTAAGATGGGATGAAAAGCACTAGGACTGTAATGGCCCACTTGGGCAAAAGAAAGCAAGGGATCAAAGCACTATTTCTGTAAATGATCCAAGAGTATCTGTTGTTTGCAATTCTCGCTATCGCCAATGACGTAAAAAGTACCCGGATGTTGATTTAAGCGTCATTTACGGTGCATTATGGGATAGTCCGGTTGCAAAGTCACTTCCGTTCGTACGCGCGTGATACGTGACTAATGCTATTTATACACACAACCGACTGTATTCTACGTGTACTTCCGGTTTTCTCAACTTGAATTACAGCTTTAATATGATTTGAAATTTCTCCATTCTTAAGAAATTGCTGTTAATACAACTATTGGTTGTTGCTGCGAAGCTGCCATGTGTTGTTCGCACGACAATAAATGAAAAAAATCTGCAGAAATAGGACCCTTACTGGCATGCGAGACGTGACGTGGCAGCGTGGTTGAAGTTTGCGGGTGACTCCACAGCGCAGTACGTGCACGCGCGACTTACTAGTAGTGGTAGTAGCACTAGGTACTAGCACCGAACTAGTTTTAGCTCAGTGGGTACTGTAGGCCTACTAGTAGTGCCTACGTACATACATTGTACGTACTTACTTGGAAGAAATTGCTTCGGAGACAGGATAAGTTCGAGATCACTGTTCATTCCCGATTGTGTTCGCGACATTTCGACAGAGAACAAAAAATAAAGAAAAAAGATGGGCATTCCATGACGATATACTGTACGTATATCCAGGTGGGTGAATATTTTCCAGCATATTTTCAGCGTATGCAGAGATGACTGATCTGTGATGTGCACATCGATCGCATGATCAAGCAGTACGCTGTGCCGGTATGTGTTAGCTTATGCGCTGCGTGCAGAGTGGTGCATGCTAATGCAAGGCCGGCCGCCGGCGGGGACTACAGTGTACGAGTATGACAGGCCTGGCCACTCGCTGGCTCGGGCGGTACAGCGGCCTACTGTACTAGTATCCGTGGTCGGCGCTGCGCTATAGGTAAGGTACACGTACGCGCACGCTAGCGTTGTGCAAATTATGCCCCGTGCCGGAAGTGCCCTTGCTACCAAGTGCACTAAATCTTGACGAAAAAGCCACATCCGGGTACTTTTTACGTCATTGGCGATAGCGAGAATTGCACTGAAGACAGTGCAACATTATGGCATCGTGACTTGGATATATCTCAGTCATAGTGAGATGAGTGCTTCTGCCCACTGCCTGGCATCTATTAGAACATGCTAGGTCTTATCTATGAACATTTAAGACTCATATCACTTGCTGCCTTTTGTCACAACTAGGCAATTTTAGTGTTAGTGTTTACATTTAGTGCAATAAACAAATATGAATGAAGGTTGAAATGTAGCACATTCATGTGTATTATGGTGACATGCTGGCTCGGTTCACTAACACTCTATAGAAACTTTGCAATGAGTTACTAAGTGTATCTTCATATCTTATATGATTTAACTTGCCTTATTTACAAACTTACTGAGATGTTAAAATGACATGAAAATAGTATACAGTATTTTCATGAAAACACTTTTAGAACTCAAGGACGTGAAGAATATAGTATAGAAATACAAGTATCTTCTCCGCATTTATATATGTTTATGTAACTATATAATGACTGCTATACATTGTATCAAGTTTCTTGTGCTTACACTGTAAATCTCTACTGTTATTAATCATCCATTTGCTTAAAACATGTTTGTAACTAAGTTGAATCTGCCAGATTTTAGTACAACTGAGAACTGTTACAGTTGTAATAGTTCTTCCTCAAGAAAACAGTACCATTTTTGGCTTTTTTCATTCATGGTAAATTCATTTGCTTGTTAATAAACATCTACCAAAAGATATTTTTCTATTAAAGCATGCTGCTGTTAGATTTGATTTGATTTCTTTAATGTGAATTATCCCCTGAAACAAAATTATCATGTAACAGGGTTTTTTTAACATTGTATACTTTACATTGGTTACTTTTTGGATCATTACTAGTGGCATGTTTTGTACAAGACGTAATATGAGCTTGATTTTTTTATGTAGTTTCAAATCTCTGCAATGCTCCAAGAAATTCCAACCTGTAGGAAGTACAGGCCAAACCCAGTAGGTGTCCACGACACCAAAGATGGCATCAGTTCATGCTCCAGGTATTAAGTCTGAATGATAAACTTTGGCATAGCAAAATGTTTTAATCACAAAGAAGAAACTACTCTCGAGAAGTGAATTTCAAATTCTTGGCAGCAGCAACAAATGTTTTCCAATGCTTGATCATCACTATCAGCCACTTTTCATACACCTAAACCTGAGATGACACATCTCCTTTGACAAAATTGATCCTCTTGTTAAGCTTTCTTTTTAGCGAGATACTCCCAAGAAAACTCAGGAGTATCTTCGTCGGAGGAAAAGGTCATGGTAGTTCCCCCGACCTGAGGAATTTACCACGACCTCGTTAAGACGGGCACTACTCTGACCTTTCCTTCGACCAAGTTTCCTCCGACCCTTCTTCCGAAGTTACTCTGACCAAAACTGCCTTCGTCTGAATGCAGTTTCTGAATCTCGGAAATCCTGGTTATTCAAGTGTGGTTGTTTGTTTGGTTTTGGCTTGTTTTTTGTTTTGTTTTTTTGTCAGTGCTACTTGTAGCATTCAAATCGAGAGTGGAATTTGAATTCGTAAATGAAATTTAAATTTGTGATTCTAATTCAGTTACAGATGTCCTATGAAATGGTATTTTGAGTGATTTTTTTTCACTAGAATCCTCATTTAAATAGCAAATAATCTCTCTTGTGTGACCACTCATACATACTTTAAATTTGGGAACACCATCACTTGTAGTCATCTGGCAATTTCTCAGCAGTATAATCCACTTACTGTTTTGCACATTGAAATCCTGCCATATTTTAGTGATAGAAAAATAATTGACAGAATATGACAAGTTGCTCTAATGTAACAGGAGTGCTTTTACATTTATTTGCATAAACAAGGCATTCCAAGAACAGTTTCCGAAGGGTGCTCTGAATCTACGATGAAACTTGAATGTATGTTGTGTAGAAAGTTTGGGTTAATATATGAATTTGTTGCTGAACTGAGAAACAAAAGTGATCAATAACATTATGGTACAGCCAATGTGCAAAATATTTCCTGACCTCATTGTTAAGCCCTGTCACAGGTGCACTGTGGGGAAACTTTAGAGGCATTGTTGATTCCAGTTGTCCAGCTGGCATCTACACTAATAAATGTGTGCGATCAATGTGCACACTTTGGTTAGTGCTACTATACTCTTTAATTTTGATAACATTTAAAAAAAAACATGAGAGTTCACATTTTCTCAGTTTTACTGATTTGCAGTCTCCACGTCATTCATTGCTGTGATGCTGCAATGTGTTGGTCACTGGTTGGTTGAGAAAATGTTCAAAATTACCCCAGCATTGGGCTAGTATGTTAAATTAGCTAAGTATGCGATATGCGTATATTGCTTTTGCATGGTTTCTACAATGTATCTGATACATTTTAGGGTATTGCGAGCTGTCCCGACAAGCAAGAAGCAGTCTAGATGGGATTCAACTCCGCCCTCAAGCTATATCACAGTGCACCCGATAGAGGGCTGGCCGAGAGACACTTGCGGATTGGCAATGCCCTAAATTATCACATGCTTTGAGTACGATATCGTCTAGGTCAACACTTAGCTGAAAGTATCATAACCAGTGACTGCAACTGAGTGTAAAAGGGATATCATGGGCATTATCTGTGTTGTGTGCAGTGTAGGTGACAACTGCTAACAGCGTTTGACTTTTGATATAATTGATACCGGACAATAAACGAATGATGTTAAATTATTCATGGCTGAAGAGAC
This sequence comes from Diadema antillarum, assembly GCF_040938485.1. Taxonomy (NCBI): domain Eukaryota; kingdom Metazoa; phylum Echinodermata; class Echinoidea; order Diadematoida; family Diadematidae; genus Diadema; species Diadema antillarum. Next base: position 1,137,036 of record NW_027271621.1, read on the forward strand.
TCTCAAGTATTTTCTCATGGCACTGTTCACTCGATTCTACCAAAATATCTAGTTTCCACATACAATGTGTACTACATGTATATCTTTAAAAGAACTACATGTAGATGATAGAAAGTCTCATGGCACTGTTCACTCGATTCTACCAAAATATCTAGTTTCCACATACAATGTGTACTACATGTATATCTTTAAAAGAACTACATGTAGATGATAGAAAGTCTCATGGCACTGTTCACTTGATTCTACCAAAATATCTAGTTTCCACATACAATGTGTACTATATCTTTAAAAGAACTACATTTAGATGATAGAAAGTTTGTACAGAGCTGCTATATCAGGTAGTAAATTTTTGTTCATTAAGTTGGATATTGAATAATGACAACCAAGGAGGTTTAAGAGATGGAGTTCCAACTGGCTGTAATCATTCAAACAGTTGTCACTTTTCTATTGATGTACAAAAGAATTCCACAGGTGCATCTGTGCCTTTGGTGATGGGGTTTGATGCCGCCGTCTTGCTGAGCAATCTGAAGATTCATTTTGAACGTTAACTTAATGTTGGCTATATTTTGCTGGTTTATCTATTAAATGAAACGAAATCTCACTTAATGCTAAAGCTCATTAAACAAAGGCCAATCCCTTCAAGAAATATGTGCAAAAGTGTAAATCAGAGCTGTATCATGTGAAAGTGTTTAAAACCATACCCTCCCGGAAAGCCGGTTTTATCACTTTTCCACTTAATTCCTCCAAATAAAACTGATATGGAATAATCTTCGAGTATAATTCGATATTAATAGATATATCAGATTAGTGGCCGGGCACGGCCAGTCGAGTAATTTTCATTTTCATTTCATCATTTTTTGCGCAATTTCTATTCGTGCATCCCCGTGTCTTTACCATTATATACCACCTATCTTTTATAAGTAGGGATGGCGAAAAGTAATTACCATCACAAAGACATATTTTCGTTAGAAAGTGGCTGATGATTATGCAATGAGACATGAGTCAATTGTCTTCCTATCTGCGCGGCAGATCCAGTTTGCCACATGCTTCAAATACTTTCGAGTGGCGGCATCAAACGTGACTTCAAAGGAAATACGACAGTTGTGACTCCACTCTCTTGAACCTCCTTGTGACGACTAAGCAATATCATGAACTCACTGCAATCAAAGGGATGAATGTCAAACATATAAACTTGTGAAATGACTGATATATCATGTATACAGGTTGTATGTACTGTATATTTTGATACTAAATGTAACACATGTCTACATGGTAGTCATATTGTAGATACCAGAATGTAATACTTGAGCAATAATTCTCATTTTTCTACAGACTGCTTAACCAAAGCTTGTGAGTCATACAAGACATGAATATGCAATACTGTAAAAGTGGAAATTTTCGCGGTGTTGAAATTTACGCGCATTTCACGCAACCAGAAACTAGCGCGAAAACAAAAGCACGCGAATATTTTTGCATGCCATAATGTTCCTGTGCGTGATGTCTTGATTCCACAGAATTAAAAACACGCGAAACTCTTCTCACCCGGCCAAGCGCGAAAAATTAGTCGCGCGAAAATCCACTTTTACAGTATGCCCATTCAGCTGACATATATGATGTACCATCTATTTTGATTCTGTATCATAATTTTGTCCTTAGTTATTAAATGCTTTTTCAGTGTCTACTAAATTGCAACTCTACCCACAAGAAAGAACCCATTACCTGCATACAGTGTCAATAAAACTTTTGAAGATCCATGTGGGTCATTCAGATCAAGTCGTGTCCATACTGTCATTACTGCAGCTTGTGAAGTTTATTATGCCTGATATTAAAGAATTGTATTCGTTATCTTGTATGTGCTTATTTGTTCTTTGCAATTTCTTCTCTGTTGTCACATTTGAACATGAATGAATGAGCATGTATAAATTTATCTGTTCATTTTTGAAGCACCATGAGCACTGAAAGGTAAACCTGTGCATTATACAAGTAGCCACTATTATCATCATTATTAACTACATGTAATAGGATTTAATTGACCATATGTTATTATCATCATTTCATAAGGTACAATCACATGCGGCATAATTGCATTGCATGTCCTGTACAATGTACACTGTATAAGATGAAATTCTCATACTCAGCATATTATATCTCCTACACACTTACAACACTGCCTTTACATCAACCATAATATCACACAACTGAAGAGGTTAGAATCCTGTATCTAGGATTAAATCAAAATAAAACAGATTCTCAATGACAATAATGCCACCAGAATAAAAGCTTGTTAGTAGGTTACAAACTGCACTTATTTGTTGTTTGTTCAATTTTTTTTTTTTTTTAAATTTGATTATGTGCTTTGGCAATTTCATTTCAGGTGCTAAAATCAAGCACAGATAAATGGTCATTCTTTTTTTTATTTTTCATTTTTTGCTGGTAAACGATGAGTTTTTTTGGGAGTTAGGGGTATTTGTTTAAATGAGTTCTTGATATTTGCAGAGTTTATATGGGGTGACTTAGGTTTAAAGGAAACCAAGACCAAAGAGAAATGTGGATTGAGTGGAAGTAGTGCACATTAGTAGAACGCATCAGTGAAAGTTTGAGGAAAATCGGACGATCGATGCAAAAGTTATGCATTTTCAAAGTTTTGGTGTTGGGACTGCTGGATGAGGAGACTATAACTTGACTTTATGACATAACGTGTGGACATCTAGTACAAAGAAAAGAGAAAGAAAATTAAACATAATTTCCCTTTTTTAGCAACATGAAAGAGCACTTGACTACCCGCTTTCAGAAAGCAGGGGGAATAATTACTACCCTTAACATACATTCTTGTACAATATGTCAGTATTAAGTTGATAGAATGTGTAATTTTCTTGAAAAATGAATTTTTGTGGAATCCCCTTACCGTATATTTTCTTTATATTGTTGTCCCCACATGACGTCATGAACTCCTCATCCAGTGGTTCCAACACCGAAACTTTAAAAATTCATAACTTTTGCATCGATTGCATCATTGGTTTGGGTTTCCTTTGAATAAAGAATAGTTTTTTACTGTCTGAGAGAGATTCCCATGATACAATATTGAACAAATTAAAGGTATTGAATCCCCACTATTAGTGATAAGGATGATATGTTGTTGTTCTTTTTTTTATTTTCATTTTTCAATGATTCACCCACATATCCAAATCCCCATTGTGATCATGTGTGATAGTCTAACAGTGGCAGATATTCTACAATGTCAAATAATGCATCATGGCAGCTTGGTGTCTAGGTATCCATGACAACCAAAAGAGAAGCAGATATTCTGCAATGTATAAAAAAAAAATGAAACACGGCAGCTTGGTATCCACGACAACCACAAGAGCCGATCGCATCACAGCCAGCATCGCCAGTACTTTATGGGATCCATACTCAACCATTTGGTCATGTTAAGCTGAACATGGCCTGTGGTAAGTAGTGAATACATTATTCAGTCACCAGAAGAACAGGTATCTGATGGCTTCACATTGATGTTTCCTGGCACAATTCCATGAACTCAGAGCAACTTGATGTCACATTATATACATGCAACATGTCAAATCCTGTTACAATTCATCACACAACCCTTAAACCTCAAATCTGTAAAGGAAAGTTTGCCAGTACATTATAAAGTTTAATATCTTCTAAAATTCACTGATGCTTTAAAATTGCTCCAGTGACCATACAAGATAACTGTACAGTGAGTGGTAATTAGACCATTAAGTGAGACACTCTTTGCACAATCAAAATAATGGTGATAAATTCAAATGTTTGTGTCCACATTTGGCGTAAGTTTCGGTAAGTGTGTCTGATACCACAATTACATTGGAGACAGATACAGTTGTAGTAGGGCATGATATGAAGGAGTGCTCCTGAAGCGCTTTGACTTACGACCCTTTTGAGTCTGTTCAAGGAACAACATCTGTTGAGACTACACACAAAGTGGCAGCGAAAGGCATAACTGCCATGGTCACCTTCATCAGCTATTACAAACCTTACACATACTGTAAAACGAGGAATTTTCGCGTGCATTTTAATTTCGCGCAAATTTCGCGAGTGCCGAAATTCACGAAATTAAAATGCACGCGAAAGTTTTTGTTTACACTACATGCATTGAACGCCAGTGGCAATTCGCGAAAATTTCATGCCACCAAAAAGGCTGTTGGCTCCAATTCGCGAAAATTTCATGCCGCGAATATATCATGATTTACAGTATGCACCACAGCTCAGAATACACTCAGTGTTTCACACATAATTCAGCTAGCGTGTTTTCCTTTCAACCTGATCGACAGCCAATGATTTCGTGACTGGTGTTGCAATAAGCTTACATGTAGTCCAACACACTTAGAGTGCATGCGCCTTCAACCTGATTAAGGATAATGTGCCTTTCACTAGGGGAACAACTGCTGCTAGCAAGGGACTTGGACCAGAAACATCATGATTGATAGTTGGTGGTCTTACCAGGCATCCACTGAGTTGCACACAGCTCATCATACAATGAGTATAAAATGTTAATCCAGAAATATTATATATATATTTTATTATGCCCTCTATTTGATGGTCAGTCCTTCAGATGATGATCTCATACATACAGTGTACATGGCATACATGTACATGTATCTGGACAAAAGCTAACAAAACAAAACAGAGCACTTGTAAACACAGCATCACCAGTACTGGTAGGCATATCTGTGACCCTCTTGACCACTCAAGCGAGACTGAGAAGGGAGTGGCTGAATTGATTCCCTGCCCACTACACTGTGCATGCTGGAGTGCATCTTGGGAGCACTAATGGGGGAGGATGCATCTCAATTATCTACCTTTTCTCTGAAACTTTGGGACCTGGTGCAAATTTGGTAAAGCGTAGCAGACGATAGAGTTGAATGAAACCCCAGGGTCTTCTTCTGGGAGTTGTGTCTGTAAAGACTGAAAACCGGACGCTACACAAGAGAGATTTGGAGGGTCTGGGTTAAGGAAGCACTCTATATTCATCATAGGAGTGTGATCTTAAGTCTCTTGGCTATTTTGATTCCTTGACAATGGATTGATTACTGACTGATTCCTAGAATGCAAAGAACATAAAAGTAAAGGGATTTATAGCTTCTCATTCAGTGTAGTACTTCCAATCCCTTTGAAAGAGAGTGATAATAAACGTCTGGCCATTTGGTGCTTGATGTCATCTCCTGACAATGGGCTGATCGCTGACTGAAATTCTCAAGATGCTGCATATAACTGTTTTTAAATAGTGAGCACGCTGTGGTGGTCTCCATTTCAAGTCCTGCCATTCTCCTCAACCATTCAACAGCTACAAGGATAAGCACCCATGACTGGCTTGGGCCTGGTTACCCAATCTCTGTGAATGCTCACAGTATCTGATCTCTGATTGAAATTTCTAAGATGCTGCATATAACTGTTTTTAAATAGTGAGCACGCTCTGGTGGTCTCCATTTCAAGTCCTGCCATTCTCCTCACCCATTCAACAGCTACAAGGATAAGCACACATGACTGCATGGGCCAGGTTACTCCATCTCTGCAAATGCTTGCAGTATCTGTCTTAATCCAGCAGTGATATTGGACACTCCCCTTCTTGACAGACATCCGTTGCAGAAGGCAAAGAGAATCAGAGAGCAGAAAAGCACAAATTCTTGGTATTTCCACTGAGCATAGCCTCAAATGAGGTGCAGGTGGAATTTGCTACTTGCACTTGGATCATCTTGGATTCGCCATTCCAGAAACCACACCGGAATCACTGCGACATATTCACATACACCTTTCTTGCTGTGATGTTGGAATGAACAACTGCATCTCACTAGAATAGGGACTGGATACTGGCTAACCACCAAATGTGTAAGTATATCCTTCATGCTGCCAAGTAGATAAATATATTTTGTTGCACTTTGATTACCAATTAAGTACAGGGCTGGTTGCCTTTTCAGGTCTCTCAAATCTTAGATACATGAAATTTTTAGTGGCAAAAAAAAAAGAAGATAGCCCAAAAGATAACCATTTTGGAAATATCCTGGTCTGACATTTATTTTTAGTTGCCCTGGGAAACTAGGCCACTACTAATGTCAAGCTCCGCCTTGTCATTAGTAAGCCACGTGACATAGATTGTAAACATTCATCTATATTGCTTTGAGTATTTCATAATGTAAATCGTCATGAAATCAGACTTGAATGATTGCTGCATCAAAGAAGACAGTGATTTTCATTATCTGCAGACCATCAAGGATTGCGAGTCTGTGTACTGGGAATGATGTATCACATTCATGCACACAAAGGAGGAATTCCAAGTTAGTATGAAGAGGAAAAAGCACGACCATGGAAATCTGATCAATACAGAGGAGAAATTAGAAGTTATGAAATTGTGAAGTTTCAATGATTTTCACAAAGCAATCTGTCACTGCCAATATAGAGATGCCAAGTTTCTTAGCTGGCTAGGAGTAAGGAACTGTGATTTAGCAGGGTAACAGGAGTGGATGCCGCTATCCAAACCCCTCAAAGGGAGCTTTTTTTTTTCAATTTGGAATTAGAAATTGCAGAGTTTGGTGTGCACTTTCATTTGGTGCATAATTCTCATCTATTCATTGTGGAAGATGGTCCTTTAACTACTGTGGAAGACATCATTTTGAGCAATTTTTTTGTCAAAATTTTGGTCAATTGAATGAGACTAGAATGTATGACACACATGATTTATTATGTGGCAGAATTTGTAGGTTATTTTCTTTCTGGCAGGCATGAGAAAATGTTACCTGTGGGGGTGAGCATAACAAATGCTGATGGGGGGGGGGGTGAGACTTGGTAGGTCTGCTAATATACAATAGTGAGTTGATGATGTCATCGCCTGAAAATCTACCATATTGTTTGTATATAAAATCTCATATGCACTCATGCCCTAGTCTGAACTTATCATAATTTTGGAGTTATTCACCGAGAAAATAGCACTATTCTAAGAGAAGAACTGATTTTTTTTTTTGTCTTTTTTTTTTTGGGGGGGGGGGGTGCAATCTATGTCCACACAACTGTCAAGGTATTACCATCAGCTTGTTCATTTACACATTATATCGACTGTTCAAAAACTGTTCTATTAGATTTTACAAGGCTAAACAAAATCATAACTTTTTATTAAGTCAATGGTGGAATCACTCTTTGCCTGAGTTTCCAGTTCTTTACCCAAGTTTTCTAAGGTAAAATACATCACACAACAGGTCCCTGATCTTTACTAACTACAGAATTGCATCTTTATTCCTATTGTTTCTACCATTTCCATCTACGTATGTTACTCCGCCTGTTCTCTGCCTATGACACCTTATCCGGTGCACCCACAGCTCCAAGGAAGAATACTTCTTTTCTCTTATCGTCCTTCCGTTCACATTTCTATTACTTTCAACTCCTTCCTTTATTTCTTTCTCCTTCTATCCTCTTCATTTTGTCTGATCTTTCCAACTTTCTTACTCCCCTACTCTACCCCAAACAGAACATTTCAGGTCTACACACGTGGTGAATAGCAAATTTTACATCTTTACATACTTATAAAAGTACATGCCAAATCTACCCGTATTATTGCATAGAGTAACTTTCAACATGTTCTTTAGTTGGTGTTGTGGCATTCGAGTACAGTGACAAAGTGATAATTGGTTGGTTGCTAATCTGCTAAGAGGTTTTCAGGCAATGCTCAGTCATAATTTTGCTTGAACATTTTATGGGACCAGCAAAAGAATATATTCATATGAATAGGTATGGAAAATAAAATATCAAAATACTAAATCAGTTTCAATAATTGTGCTACATACACTTTACTGCATGGACTTTATATTTTTACTCTCATGTTACTCATGTTTTTATCAGCATGTTCGAATACAATAACAAAATGTTCACACAAAGTTATTTTCACTCTTCTTTATGCACATCTGTTAACAATAACAAAACATAAAATGTTATATTTTACTTTGTTTTCCCTTCTGTAGAAAAAGCAAAACCAAAAACTGTTCATCACACTGCTACACCTGTGAATCACTGAGGAATTGTCCCAACTTCACACAATGTTTCCACCAGCCCGGATGCTCCTGACCATTATTCTCTGCAGTGGACTGGTACTAGCCCAGCATCATGGCATAACTCCACCACAGCATCATGCAACTGCTCCACCACACCATCATGGTATAACTCCACCACAGCATGATGGCACAACTCCACCACAGCATCATGCAACAGATCCACCACAGCATCATGGCTCAACTCCACCACAGCATCATGCCATAACTCCATCACAGCACCATGCAACAGATCCACCACATCACCATGCAACAGATCCACCACCGCATCATGGCATAACTCAATCACAGCACCATGCGACAGATTCACAACAGCATCATGGCTTAACTCCACCACAGCATCATGCAACAGATCCGCCACTGCATCATGCAACAGATCCACCACAGCACCATGCAACAGATCCACAACAGCATCATGGCTTAACTCCACCACAGCATCATGCAACAGATCCGCCCCTACATCATGCAACAGATCCACCACAGCACCAAGCAACAGATCCACCACAGCACCATGCAACAGATCCACCACAGCATCATGCAACAGATCTACCACAGCATCATGCAACAGATCCACCACAGCACCATGCCACAGATCCACAACAGCATCATGGCTTAACTCCACCACAGCATCATGCAACAGATCCGCCACTGCATCATGCAACAGATCCACCACAGCACCATGCAACAGATCCACCACAGCACCATGCAACAGATCCACAACAGCATCATGCAACAGATCCACCACAGCACCATGCAACAGATCCACCACAGCACCATGCAACAGATCCACTACAGCATCATGCAACAGATCCACCACAGCATCATGCAACAGATCCACCACAGCACCATGCAACAGCAGCATCATGGCATAACTCCACCACAGCATCATGCAACAGGCATAACCACAGCATCATCACAGATCCACCACTGCCATGCAACAGATTCACAACAGCATCATGGCTTAACTCCACCACAGCATCATGCAACAGATCCACCACTGCATCATGCAACAGATCCACCACAGCACCACGCAACAGATCCACCACAGCACCATGCAACAGATCCACCACAGCATCATGCAACAGATTCACCACAGCATCATGCAACAGATCCACCACAGCACCATGCAACAGATCCACCACAGCATCATGGCATAACTCAATCACAGCACCATGCAACAGATTCACAACAGCATCATGGCTTAACTCCACCACAGCATCATGCAACAGATCCACCACAGCACCATGCAACAGATCCACCACAGCATCATGCAACAGATCCACCACAGCACCACGCAACAGATCCACAACAGCATCATGGCACAAATCCACCACAGCACCATGAAACAGATCCACCACAGCATCATGCAACAGATCCACCACAGCACCATGCAACAGATCCACCACAGCATCATGGCACAAGTCCACCACAGCACCATGCAACAGATCCACCACAGCATCATGCAACAGATCCACCACAGCACCATGCAACAGATCCACCACAGCATCATGGCACAAGTCCACCACAGCACCATGCAACAGATCCACCACAGCACCATGCAACAGATCCACCACAGCATCATGCAACAGATCCACCACAGCACCATGCAACAGATCCACCACAGCATCATGGCACATCTCCCTCACCATGTCCACATGGCTGTCAGTGTGACGACATGACCCAAGTGGTTACGTGTCAGTCAGACAGCTTCTCTAGCCTCCCTGCCAATTTCCCATCCTACACCACCACTCTCATCATCACCAGCAGTGCCCTGATGAACCTTCCAGCTGACTCCTTCCTAGGGCTCAGCAATCTTGTCTCCATCAACCTTACTTCCTGCCAGATCAGTGAAATCAGCCCAGGGGCCTTCAGAGGATTGAGGAACGTGACCATCTTGACCCTGGAAAGCAACAACCTGTCATCTTTGTCACCTGACATGTTTACAGAACTCGTCAATCTTCAAAAGTTGAACCTTGCCAGGAACCTGCTGCAAAGTCTTCCAAAGGGTGCCTTTGAGAACACACCTAGTCTCCAAGTGTTGGACTTGAGCAACAACCCACTGCTTCATATAGACAATGAGACCTTTCGTGGGTTGCCCAGTCTTGCTTCCCTACACATGAAACAAGGCCAACTGGTTGCCATTCCTGTTGCCTCAATACAAAACTTAACAAACTTGAGGACTCTAGATCTTTCAATGAATCCCATACCAATGATTCCACCTCGAGCATTTGCCACCCTTGGTTCACTGAGGTTGCTCCACCTAAACAACATGGCACTGCACTCACTTCAGGTACATGCATTTGAGGGACTTCATGAAGTGACAACAATTGACCTTTCATATAACTTCTTTCAAACATTGTCACCAGCAGTATTTGAAGCCATAGCAAGTTTGGACACTCTCATCCTCGCTGGCAATGAATGGAACTGCAGTTGCCCAATACGATCTTTTGTGCAGTGGCTTCTCCAGTCTGAAATTGATTATTACAGCACAAGTTGGTATTGTGCGACACCAAGGCGTCACCAGGGACAAGTTGTGCATGGCTTAGCACTTTGTGATTTACCTTGTGAACCAATTGTTACAGTAGTGCCATATCACACCATACTTGATTACGGAGACAGGGCTACCTTTCAGTGCCAAGCCATCGGTGATCCAGCACCAACAATCCAGTGGTACACACCAGATGGACGCATGGTGTCTTCTACATCCAATGTAACTAATACTTACACGGCAGAATTTGGGACTGTACTGGTAATTCAGTTTGCAAGGGCAGATTCCATTGGTACTTACAGCTGCACTGCTGACAATGAACGTGGCCAAGCATCCTCACGATTTCATGTCACTGTTCAGGGCTTGCCTATTCCAACACCAACACAAGCTCCTACCCAACACAGCACACTGATCACACAAACCACAGCTACACCAACTGTCACAGTGAATGAAATCACCTGCCTAAATGTCATTCTGCAAATACAGTCTACAGATGTGACAGACAACACCATTAGTGTTTCATGGACCCCTTACAATGGGCAAGACGAGCTGACTGGTCACCTTGTACAGGTACATGCCTTTGGTGATGTGGAGACAAGTTCTTACTATGTGAATCGGACATATGCAACTTACAGAGTGAGGAATCTGCTTCCAAATACAGGCTACACAGTCTGTGTCTCCTACCTTCTGGAAAACTGCCCTCTAGTGACATCTGAAGAGCAGTGCAGAGAGATCACGACCGAAGGAGAAGATCTGGTTCAGACTTTACTTCAGTCACAGGAAAGAAATGAGGCCACAGAGACAGCCCAGGCTGCCCTGCTGGGGGGTGTATTTGTGGTGACCACGCTTTCGGCCATCCTATGGCACTGCACAAGGCCCGAGTTATGCCGGCACATTAAGCTCACGAAGTTAAGGAAGTTCTTGAAGCTCAAGACCACAAGGGACATTGCTACCTATGCCAACATTCTTAAAAAAGGCACTGAAGTTGACAAATCCACTGCCACTCCTCACGGTGACACTAACATGGAATATAATTGTTATGTAAACCTGGCTGCTTATCCAGAGATCTATGAAATCGGTGGGTACAATAAACATCCCCTTACAAAAAGCATCATCAACCAGCGCACCCAAACTGACAGAGTTGAGCTCACTGCAGATATTCATTGCAACCTTGTGAAGCCTACCCGAAGGTACAGTTACAGTGGGGGTGATATCCGGGAGGAGCTAAGTGCAACAGACTCAACAACATTCCTGAGGTTGGCAAGTGCAACATCACCTGCCGTAGACAACTTTGTAGTGACCATGGAACCAAAGGACGATCCCTCAAAGGTGAAGAAAACCAAACAATCCCAAACTTCACACAATGATACAGAAAGAAATGAAATGGAACTGACCAACATTGGAATTTATCCGTCACTACATGAAGGTATACTGCAAGGATTTGAAAGCAAATTCCTGTAATTTGGACGTTTGGTTTGTTGACTATTTTGGAAATCAAAAACTGAATGCACCCATTAATAACTCTTAATAAATAGCCATTAGTGCAGCCAATAATTACAAGATGTAATCACTCTGATCAAACATTGTTAACATCAATCAGCTCAAGATTGCAGAAAACTACTGCACACTCTTTTGAATATCTCTTACTGTGCAGTAGAAAAACATGAAGGTGAAAGAAATTGTGGTCATCAAGAGTAAGATTGTCTGAGAAGCATGGTACTTAATTATAGGTGAACTGCAGCATTCATGAGATATCATGTTAAAAATGTCAGGAATTTCTATGTGTTACATACAGGTGTATACATCATTATTGTAGTCTGGGTTTGACATGCCATTCTAATTTCTATCTATATAAAAAGTAAATTGTTTATCAACAAAATATAATTGCATTATTAAGATATTTAAATTGCTGACTTTGGTGGTGAACAGTGAAGTACATGTACCATAGCCAGTACCAGTGTACTACTTAGGAAAGTTCATCATTTAAAGGTCCTGTTTACCTTTGGGAGCACTGATTTTAAAAATTTCAAAATATGACATCTAATACATACAGTGTAGGTCAGTTGTACCGTACCACAAAACATTCTATCATGTAAAATTTTTGTGATAAAGCTTAGAATACAAGAAGATATCTGTATTTTTCTCAACAAACTGTAACTGTAGTCGATTTAGACGGGAAACATCTTTATCATAACTATTTTGTACATTTAACAATACTTAACATAGATTTTACAGATTCAAATTTTTAGTGGTTGTTTTTATCCCTAACTAACATTTTAGAACTATCTTGAAGCACTAAAGCTGGGTTTTTGTTTCATCTGCCAATGGTAAATAATGCCTTTAACTGTAGATAACATACTCAAAAGTTTCTTAACACATCGACTTCATGGCTATGTGTGTGGCTGTTCCTAGGTGGTACCTGAGATATTGAGCACCACTCACTCAAACACTTTGAGAAGTTCCCCAAATTGGGAGTGATTTGTTTGCTGGGTCTGTGTAGCATTGGTTGATACAATCCACTGTAATGCTGTGCACAAGAACCTCTTTTTTGATTGATCATTGCACAAATTTGGAATGCTTCATAAGCACAAAGAGGCAAACCTACACTGTACATTGGATTGTAATTGGTGTATCTCCAAGGATTATAAGGTTGAGCTACCAAGAACCACTGATTGTTTGCTTGGTGTTTTTGTTGTTTGTTTGTTTGTTTGCTTGCTTGCATTTTTTGCATTTTTTATTGATCATTGCGCACAATTGGAACGCTTCACAAGCATTGAGAGGGACACCTACAAATCTGTACATTGTTATTGGTGTATCTCTAAGGATTATGGGGTTGAGCTACCAACCTTCAGGCCCCACAAAGAAATGTCTTTTTGAGGGGCTTTTGTGTTGTTCTTGTTTTCCAGTTGTGTGGAGTGAAAAAAAAAAACTTTCTCTGTGGTTTGTTTGTCATTGTTGGGATTTTTATTCCAACCCACGGAAATCCGATGGGGCTTGACATGAAAGGAACTCAGAGCAAATATGTGGACATTTTCAGCCCTTTGTTGATGATATTTGAATGAAACTAGAATGAGGTGAAGCTCTGGGCAAAACGTCCATTGAACCTTTGTGGTCTTTGACATAACTATGGATAAACACAGGTCATTAAAAAAAAAAACTCCTGAACTCTCTCTTAAGTTGGGGTGATAAACACTTAGACTATAATGGCCTACTTTGACAAACGAAAACGAAAAGTGAGGAAAGTACTTTTTCTGTTGATGTGATGTCTACTGTTTGCACTGAAAACAGTGTAATGCCATTTCATCTTGACAGAGATATCTCACATTGAGAAGAGTGCTTCTACTTTATACCAAACATCCAAGCAAAATGCTAGGTTTAATTGAAGAACATTTATGGATGAGATTTGGATGAAATTTAACTTGTTGCAGTCTGTCACAACATGGCCCTTGTAGTGCCAGTGTTCACATTTACAACGCAATAAACAGAAATAATAGAAATTTATAAGAAAGAGTTTCTTTTGCAAATAATCTCTTTCCCTGTTGATGACTGTTCCCTCTTCTATGCTTTCAATGATGATTGAATGGTAAATACAAGGACGCAATTTTTACATCAAATAATGATTGCCCCCAATTCAAGGCACTCTGAAGTATTTATGGTGACATGCAAACGTATGCTGTCAGGCTTAGTTAATTAACTCACTCTACACTAGCTTCATAATATGTTACGTAAGTGTATTTCCATATCTTTTATGTAACTTGTCTTACAGGGTATATTTCCATGAAAACTGTACAATTGGAACTCAAGGATATGAGTAATACAATATGGAAGTATGTGTTTTCTCTACATTTACTATGTATAATGGACGACCTGGTATAGTAAAGTTTTTCTGCATGTATACTGTGTACATATTAGTTACGATTGATATGAAATTATTGATGAAAGCGGGGGGGGGGGGGGGGGGGGGGGGGGGGGGGGGGGAAGGTGATCCATAGCATGTGCCAATGAAACTTCACCAAATTCCCCCAAACAGATAAATCTCCTGAACTCCTTTAAGAAAAAAAGTGGAAATGTTCTTCAATCATCAATAACGAACCAGAACTATATATTTTTGTTATATTGAGTAATTGTAAATATTTTGTATTCACCATGTCTTTGCTGTACAATTATAACAATTCTAACAAATATCAAATGGGACAACACACACCCATCCCCACCCCCATCCTGTACCCAGCCTATCATGCATATGAATTGTATGTATAAAGAAATGTGAATTGAAGATTTCTTCCAGGGTTGTTACACTTACAAGCTTTGCTTTTGGTGTCAACCTCTGCAACCCCACCAAAAATCCTGTTATAGGATACACAATTCATATTGCTCATTGATTATGATATGCCTGCATTATATTATAGTAATTCTATCACAAAGTCAAAATGTACCTTTAGTTTCACCATATCTTGTATTGTTATGTTTTTCTTTGTAAATTTTGTTCACGAAAAAGTTGCAGAAACCAATAAATGAAAAGAAATTAACTGAATGTTTGCATGTATTATCCTCTTTGTCAAATGCTTCAGTATACAAATGATGCGCAGGATAGAGTGGATCAGTGAGAATTGGATGCGCGAGCTCAACTTTGGAACTGTTTAAACCCACAAGTGCAGAGAGTGGGTTTTAGACTGTTCCAAAGTTAAATGAGAGCATCCAATTCTCGCTGATCCACGAAATAGGCCTGTGCATCATTTGTGTTATAAAATGGGCTCGTAAATTCAAGAAATACAACCATTTTCCCCATCATGCGTCCGGTACACCTACTATACTATACAAGACTTGAACCATGCATTCGGATTTTCGGATTTACTGGACGCATGGCTCAGTGTGGATCAGTAAAGATCAATACATGACAATTGACCGATCAGATTGCAAAGATTCTAAAGCCCATTTTATAATAAAAGTAGACACTGATTGTGACTGAGTGAAAAAGATGTCATGGTCATTATGTGTGTTGTATAGGTGATGACTGTCAGCAATCTGAACAAAGTGTAATTAACACCTACAACTGTTACATCTTTATGGCTGAAGAGGCAGTAAAGCATTTTCTCATGGCACTATTCACACATATACCTAGTTTCAATGTACTATCGAGCTTACACATGACACAAAGTGTTTCAGTTATCCATCACTTTGCCAAGAGTATACAGTGACAATGTAGATACAAGAATGTAATACTTACAATACAATATTAGTATTTCTATAGCGCTCTTACAAATAGTACATATGTATCACAGCGCTTCACAAATCCATCTTTCACTCGGGAGGTAGGAGAAAAGAAAGATAGAAAAAAAAATACAACAAACAAGGAGAGAAAGAAAAAAAAAAGTACATAATGAATCAATCAGTTATTGAAAAGGAAAGTCTTCAACGACTTCTGGAAAACTGACAGAGATGGTGATTCCCTGATACTTTGAGGGAGCTGATTCCATAGGCGTGGGGCAGCTGCTGAGAAGGATCTGTCTCCTGTACGAGTGAGAGTCCTAGGAACAGACAGCCGGTTCTGAAACTTTTACAGACTTCATTACAAGTACCTTTGTTTGTGTGTCATAAGACATGAAATCTCACTGGTAAACTGTCCATGTAGTTAAAATGATGTATTACATGTTCCGTTTCTGTTCATGTGCAAAATAACTTTCTCGCGATTCAGCAAAAGCTTTTTATGTGCATTCTTCGGCAATTCTATGCTTACGAATCAATTCCATGTACATGTATATAGTTGTCATAAAACTTCTGAAGATCTATACACTGTATGAGTCATTCAGATTAAATCACGTTCATGCAGTCAGCATGTGAAGAATGCTTGAAGTCCAAAGATTCCACTGACTATATCATTATCTTTATTTCATGTAGTATTGTCACATGCAAAGAAAAAGATGCATTGCCTCTTTTACACATCTAGTAAAGTGCATTCATATATATCTGTTTGGTTTGGGTGTTCTTTTTTTTAATGTTACTGTCTGTATCAGCCATAACTTGGGGGGGGGGTACTGTAAAAGTGGAAATTTTCGCGGTGTTGAAAGTTTTGTGCATTTCACGCAACCAGAAACTAGCGCGAAAATAAAAGCACATGAATATTTTTGCTTGCCATATGTCCCTGTGCATGATGTCTTGATTCCAAGGAATTAACAACACGTGAAAATCTTCTTACCCGGCCAAGCGCGAAAAATTAGCCGCGCGAAAATATCCACTTTTACAGTAGTTTATGTGCTGACATAGCGATGCACCTGATTAATTGCATAAGCCATTGAATCAGCTTTTCTTCTCATTTTGCAAGTCCACCATCCTTTCCTATTGCATGGTATCCCAATGCAACTGGGTCTTTAAATATAGGGTACATTCTTCCCCTCTTCTGAAGTCTACTGTACTATAGCCATGCTAAAGGCAAGGGTATTGTACAGTATGCTTTACAAAGGCACTGGAACACACCCAAAGATCAGTTGTTGAGGGGGTCTGTGAAGGGTATACTATGACACAAAATGTCCAACAGGGGGCGACATACAGAACGTTGGTGGGAGTGCCAAGGAGCTCAGCACTTAAACCATTACTGAGTGAAATGATAAAGGCAGATGAATTCTTTTGTTACAAGTAGCTTTGTCAGAGCAAACATGCTCATAAATGACAGTCAGCTATCACTGTCACTATTCTCATAAATGAAACAGTGTCCCACCTCCATTCACCATTGACACTGTGCTAAACTCAGATCTTTTTTTCTTTCTCTCTTTTTTTTTAATGGCGTCACCAATAAATTCATCATCTGATATAAGATAGTTTGAAAGTGAGATTGTGTTGTTCCATCGCTACACGTCAATGTAAACTGGCCACACAATGACAGGGAATCGATAAATTAATCAATCTATCTATGTAAACATGGGTGTGTGTGTGTGTACGTGTACTTGTATGTGTGTGGGTATAAATGAGACATAGTCTAAATCTCGATTACCCAGTAATAGTCAATAATAGGACAGTAATGAGAAACACACACTCATGGTTATGTAACTACAACATCCTTTGTGCAGTGCTACCATTTTTTAATAAACTGAAACTCATTTTACATATTTTTGAAATCACCTCTTCATACTTGACTTTACTTGAGATATCAGACAGTCATAATAATTGTCAACATTTTGAAAACATAGAACACTTCGTGATTTTTTTTCCCCGACAATAAAATTAATATTGTAGGTATGGTCTCCTTTCAACAGACCTACAAGTATGTTAACAGTTTTGCTGTAAGGATTTGCAGGTGTCTATCATGTTCAAATATTAAAATACTTACCTCCTTATCACACCCTTTTCACAAGCTGTATACAACATGCTGCCATTTGATGTGTACCTATCCACAGAATAGATGAAGAGAAAAACAAAGTGACATCTACTAGCACAAGGGACTCTATGATATCAGTAACAATGAAACAGCATCTGAAAATATTTGTCAATATTGTGATAAAAGATATTTTACAATTTGTGGAATAGCAAGAACATTTATCATGTATGTGAACAAAAAACAGCGATGCAAATGAAAACTTTTTTTTTCTTTGACTGTACCAATGGCTAATAATATAATGTGTACGAAGCTACACATTTCATGAATAGGTTATGACTATGGATTAAAAAAAAGGATGAACTACACAGTGTACATGTACATCTCAATATTGTTTCACTTTCAGGAAGAATGCATGGCAATGTGTGATAAATAATCTTTTGGGAATGATCAAACCATTTGCTTTGGTACCTTTCGTTGATACTTTCATTGTTTCTTTATACTGAGGTCATTACAAATTGCAGTAATACAAGTTTAAGGTAGTGTAAAAGCTGTTATTTTTGCTAGGGTTTAACTTTTTCAAATTTCACAAATCGCTGTTTGGCCATTAATTTACCAACAAGCAAATCTATTATAAACAGACAGGCACTGGTGCACTCTATTTTACAACAGCCTCGGTGCCAAATCATGAAAACAACATCTTGCAAAAATGTCTGTGACCTCCTCATTCACAAAAATAGCTGTACACAAAAATAACAGCTTTTACAGTAACAGGAATGAGAATATTTCAGAGTTTGATTATCAGCAAAATCTCTTGCTTGCATCATGATACACAAGACAACAACATCAAGTGCAAATCTATTTTAGGTGACCTAGCGGCTGTGTATTGCCACATTTTCAGCTGGGAAAATGTTTCAATGTTTCTAGAGATGAGAGCCCAAGACTATCAGTATGAGAACCACTCAAAGGATTCCATCTCAAACAGGAGTGGGGGCTGATACAATCCCTTTAACATACATACACAATCCCATTCTTTTGGTGCTGGCAAACCACTACCTATATCACAGCCATACTCTTGTGATAAACACTGTTAGGAGGAGGACATACAAAATAAAACCACAATTAAACAGCACTCTTAAACCTTTGAAGTATCAAGTATACTCAGGCAGGTGTCTATGGGAAACGTGTGTTGTAGCAAAATCAGCTCATCCTCAATGGTTTAATAACCACGAATGGGAAGGAAATATTCACATTTTCTTTTTCATTCAAGAACAACACCTACACACTCTGCAAACATAAATTCTGAGAAGCTGAATACTAAACCAAAATTGACGAAATATCTCTGCAAGAATCTTCTTGAGGTCAGTACCTTATTTTCCATATCGATTCGTCTCCGTTTTCTCTTAGTGTCTCCTGGACACCGACGTCAGGCAAGTAGGCACATACTTCACTTCCACCCAGCATAATTACACCTGTGGTGATAAGATCATTTGGACAAGTATTATGTCTACATGAACTGTAAAAACACTATAATCGCATTCACACAGACAAGATAGTGGGAAACGGTCGCAACCCAAAAAATTTGTTGACAAAAATGTACATGCCCAAAATCTACCAAACTGGTGACCCCTGCCCTTGCGTTAGTGCGCTGTTCAATCATGCATGCTTTGAATGACCGAATAAAAAACTCTGATATTTTGCTCCACACATTCGTCATGGTGCAAATTATCATGCTATTTCTCAAATAATCATGATGATTCCAAAATTATAGCAAATTCCTTGGGATTCGGATTGCGATGCTGATTGTGCTAATAAGTGGGATTTCTTTTTACGTCCACACAGGCCAAAATCTTGAGATATGGATCGAGATGCAAATCTCAAGATTTGTATCTTACTAATTTGCATTAGTTTAAAATCTCACTACTGACTGATCAACATGACCATTGACCACTGACGAAATTAAAGTTTTAAAGTGTAAAGTTTTGAACATTCTAGCGACAGGAGGGATCAACCTCTTCTTTTTCCTCAAAACACTTCTATTCCTGCAATTTTCAAGATGCTTGAAGCATTAGCCAATTAAGAAAAACAGATTAGTCTTCATGGGACTTCAATTTTTCCCCACACTAAAGAGCAGTAAACCTTCTGAAAGCTGCATGTGCTCACATCTACTCTATTTATTTCAGAGGTCCGTGTATACTTTGAATCAAGCACTGAATTCACTGATGATTTTAGTGCAGGTATCAGGGCCTCGCTCGAGAGAAACTGTCTCGAATCTATTTAGTTCCTTATGCTGAAATGTGTATTTCTGGGTAATTTTGTGGCACTTGGCGGAATCAAGAGTCCATAAAAGTACCAATAAACAGAAGCGTTACTGAAACAGCTCTGTGAGAACTAGGACTTTGAAGGCTTCTACTTATTTAAAAACTACAAGTGATATATTCACGTATGATGGGGGAATTTCAATATGTTTGACTGGACAATAAGGAAATCATGATTTGTAGACTGCTCACATTCAACCTCTGACTCTTGATAACACAAAAAAATGAATCCTGACACAAGTGACTCACTTGAAAAACCATCTTCAGCCATTGCGTTGTAGGGGCCCGGGGTTGGAGATACTGAGTGGAGAGTAGCACCAGCGGGAATGTCTAGAAGGGTGCGGCCATCTATCGTTACAACCTTTGAAAAAGAAGAGAGCGTCAGACCAGTAAAAATCACTGTCGGACCAGTAACTTTTTCAGAAAAGGACCAGAAAAAACAAAAATGGAAAAAACTGGGTACCTACAGGTCAGACAGACAGGTCAGAACAGTAGAGAAAATGGGTCGGCGTGCAGCCTTGCTTAAGCTTTAACCTTTTGTAATGTCCACAGCTTTCCATAAGAATATCACAAACAGACAGATGTTTCACAACTCACCTTTCCATGGCCATCAACAGATGCAGTGACAAAGGTGGTCTCCCCTGAACACCAGGGCCAACTGTCTGACAGAAAGCTGACGTCACGGATCACATCACAGTGCAACTGCACAGGAAAACATGGCATCCATATTGAAGATGATACTTTCAGCACTTTCAGTATCATTACATGCTGTATGGTACACCTAGAAACTACACATGTACATGTACCATAACCCAAGGATAATGTGAGGCTATCTTTAATAAAGAGAAAACATTTTGATGTGCATTTGTATGCACTTCTGATTCTGATTCTGATTAAGTGTAAACTATCAATTTTAGATGAATAAATCTGTTTAAAATGTTCTGCAAGGTAGTGCTTCTATTATGGTTGTGACAGAAAACCAAAAGGAATTCATTTTTCATACATCATAGTGTATAGTTATATTATCACATCTATAAGTTCTTTACAGAGACACAGTTTTTTTATTCTTGGTGGAATATTCAGTGCTTGCATTGATACTTTCACAAACAAAACACACCATTAGTACTCATCAAGAAATTCAGATGGTTTTGCTATGTTTAATCAAATTGAAAAAGTCATGAGGATTTGATTTGATTTGTTTGTTTGGAAGCCTTGATTCCCCACTTCCTCTACCATAGGAAACAGGCAGTACTGAAATGGGTTAAAAGTGAAAAAACAAAACAAAGCAATATCTTTTGTGGGGACAAGTGGTATTGGATGGCAAACCCCATCTTATGACTTATGCATACCTGCTAACCCTGAGACTTAATAAATCTGAACAAACAAAATCTGAACTTTCATAAATTTCATACACTTATACATATTACACATATATTTCCAAAAATCATAACACACTGAAATTAAAGCATTTTCTTTCAGTGAAAAAACTGAATATTCAGATTAAAACTGAACAGTTGGCAGGTATGCTTATGACTTAGCCACATAGGCTAAAAAAAGAAAATGCTCAATCATTTCATTACCACTTTCAGCAAGTACTAATGGGTGCTAATTAGGTATCAGATAGACTTTATGTACCATACTTACATCATATACATACAACAAAGGGATGGACATCCTCAGATCAAATACAGCCAGACCCTACATGAATGAAATGACCAATGACACAAATAATCAACAAAATTATCAAAATAAAAGTGAAAAGTAGAAGAGTACAGTGTATTTGTACCAAATTATATTGCATCATACTTACAACATCAAACAAACAAAATGAAAAGAGAAAAAGCTGTTCTTGCAAGCAGACTGAAACAAGATTGTTTGCTTTATATACAATGTATATCGTCATTGCAATAAACTTTTCTTCAGCCCTTCAAATTACTCTACCTCCGTCAACTTCAAATAGTGCACGTATAATACAAGCAGTCTTTAATTTCAGTGTTTCTATAACAGACTTCCACACACAATTTCATCAGCAAATTACATTTTGCTGAAGAAACTATTGTAATACAAGATGGCATTCAATATATATATATATATATATATATATATATATATATATATATATACACATATATATATATATATATATATATATATACATATATATATATATATATATATATATATATATATATATATGTATGTATATATACATATATACATCTTTTTTTTTTTTTCTTTTTTTTTACATATTTGACACTTGGGACAGGTTTTGAATATTACAGGAGACAACTGAGTTCAATGAAGTATTCTGCATGATTAACTCGTTCCAGTTTTTGCTGATTTGATGAACCCTGTATCATCCTATTCATCTGATTTTGCTCTTTCTATTATTCAATTCAAACTTCATGGTGTGAAGCTGAATTTGATAGACACCATCCAGCAAGGGCTCTCTCAAACTAAGAAGACATGCACGATGCACACAACCACTTACATTTCTAGAAAATAACCACAACCTGAACCTTGTGAAAGTGAAACAGAGCTATTCAAATTACCCAATTGCTCTATAAAACACAGGATCATCTACACATTCATTTTCTTTAATTACCAGAAAGTAATCTCTTTAAATACAAGAGCTATTGACATACAATTTGATGGGAAAGAAAGAGAGAACAATTTCCTCCCTGAAAAACTGAGTATAAGCTGGTATTTTTGCATACACATATTTTTGCAACAAGGAGGTCACAGACATTTTTACGAGACATCGTTTCTGCAAAGTGTTACCGAGGCTATCATAAATGCACTATAGCCCTAGCGCATGGCAACATTCTCGCGTGTTGCTAAATTTGCAGTCCAAACGTGGATTTGCGAAATTCGCAAAAATTAAAGCCTCGTGAAAATAACAGTTTATACAGTACAATGATGATAAATGTGCTCACATAGCTCACCTTTCCATTAACACATGTACACACAACAGTGTGCGGACACTTTGGGTCCACAGCCAGTCCTGTTCGGTCTCTTCCACTATATGCACCTGGATGATGGAATGATTTTTGAAGATCCTGTCAATTACAGAAGTTAATCTTGGTCTTGCTGAATAGCACTGATAGAAGTAATAGCATACATCAATATTTTAGGGAACAGCCCAACTTGACAGGTAGAACCCCTGATTGGATTTAAATGGGTTTGCATTCACAAGGAAACAACAGGTCTGCCAACATTCCCACATCCAAATCAGGGAGATTCCACACAGCAATCAGGGAGATATTTGTGCCTTACATGCATTTCAATAGGTGAAAATAATTCCCAAATCAAGGAGATTTCACTATTCTCTCATTCAGACCAAAGCAGATTTTGACATTTTCAGGGAGAGGGAGACTCCTGCAGAATCAGGGAGACTTGGCAGCTCTGAAACAAAATGGTACAGTGAAACCCCGTTATAACGAGTTCGGTTTTAACGAGGAACCGCTTATAACGAGGTGATCGCTTCGGTCCCGTTTTCCTTTGCATGCAAACCTATGGTAGAACGAATCGGTTATAACGAGTTCGGTTATAACGAGATTCCGGTTATAACGAGGACAATTTCGGTGCATCATGATAAAGAAAAACATAAGCAATTTGATCGGATATAACGAGGTTCCATTTCTTGACTAAATTGTCGCTTTCAAACACGCGACAAACGAAACATTGAAAACTAAATTGACGCTATCCACGTCTTTTTCCCGTTTTGCAGAGAGCCGTTCCTTCCATTTTTTTTTTCTTCTAAACCACGCAGCTAGACACAGGAATGCCTTCCGATGTTCCTACTGAATTATTAAACATAATCATTCGATTTTCTTTTTCGCGAGATACGCGTGCGTGATATTAGGTCAGACCACAGCGCAACGAGGAAAAAAAGGATAACGCATTCAAAAACTTTTGATGTAGCGACACTTGTGGCCAAAAATGGACAATTGGAATGCGTGTCAACTCATCATTTAATATCCTTTCCATTTTTAGTTCCGAATTCCAGTTCTTTTGCTGGTTAGCAAATATGAGTGTGGATAATTAAAGCCGAAATAATTAATGAAATCATCGCGATCCCGCCGAGTGACAGTAGCGTACAAATTGTTGAATAACGCATGTTAACCTACTTAATCGGTGTTCAGAAAAAGAAACAAACGCATTTATTTAGTTTGAATAGATCTGGATTTGTTCATTATCATTTGACAAATGATAATTTGAATATGAGTGTGTATGATTAAAGCCGAAATAATTAATGAAATCATCGCGACCCCGCCGGGTAACGGTAGCGTAAAAATAGTTGAATAACGCATGTTAACCTACTTAATCGGTGTTTAGAAAAAGAAACAAACGCATTTATTAGTTTGAATAGATCTGGATTTGTTCATTATCATTTAACAAATGATAATTTAAATATGAGTGTGTATGATTAAAGCTGAAATGATTAGTGAAATCATCGCGATCTCGCCGGGTGACCGTAGCGTAAAAGATAGTTGAATAACGCATGTTAACCTACTTAATCGGTGTTCGGAAATAGAAACAAACGCATTTAACAGTTCAAGAACGGAATCGATGTACAAAACGCGAAGAGATTTTCTGAAGAAAATAAAGAACGCATTTTTAATCCCTTCGGGCGCAACGATCATACATTGTATAAAATTACAGCCGAAATGATTCATGAAATTATCGAATTCCCGCTGGGCACTAACAGCGTAAAATACCTCGCAAGTTAACGGTAAACAACGCATGTATGTTACCCTGAAATCATTGCGATCTCGCCAGGTGACAGTAGCGTAAAAAAAAAAATTGAATGACGCATGTTAACCTAAATCAGAAAAAGAAACCAACGCATTTATTAGTTTGAATAGATCTGGGTTTGTTCATTATTACAATTTTAACACTGCATTTCACAATGAAGATTTTTCTTTCTTTCAGAATGGTCTACCAGGTACAGATTTGCGTAAAAAGGATCACAACCTTCCATATTCAATCCTGCCGCATATTTTTCAAGAACGGATGTACAAAACGCGAAGAGATTTTTGGGAAGAAAATAAAGAACGCATTTTTAATCCCTTCGGGCGCAACGATCATACATTGTACAAGATTACAGCCGAAATGATTCATTAAATCATCGCATTCCCGCTGGGCACAAACAGCGTATAAAGATACCTCGCAAGTTACGGTAAACAAGGCCTGTATGTTACTCTATTCGCGCTGGTGCTTAGAAAAACTTAACAAACAAGAATTATTGCAATAAAGATTTAACTCATTTCAGCCCCTAATTTTTCGTCTAATTCACAAATACTTTCCCTTTATTCTCACAAATAATTTCCCTTTATTCTCTCAATAATAATGATCCATGATTGTGTAATAGTATGTTTTTCTTTGTTTTTGATGCGTACGGATATAACGAGGTACCGGTTATAACGAGGTAATATCGCCGGTCCCACGGACCTCGTTATAACGGGGTTTCACTGTAATGCAAGGTTTGAATGTTGTTATCTGGACTTGCCTGTTAGCTAAACTTAACGCACTCAAACTTTCGCTCTCTATAGTTTCAAGACCCAACCCACCGGAAAACCTAATGGCTTCAGTGCCTTTCAGCTCTGATGCATAATGACTGTAGAACACTGAACCCCTGTTTTTGATCAAGAACATCCACACAATGTAAGACTCTGCATAGAGTACAGTCTCCTATAAGCATCTTCTCCTGTCTTGGGATACAAGGGTCTGGTTTACTGAGAAAATAAAGTGAATGTAGTGATGCACCTACACTTGAACAAGATAACTTGTCTTCCTCTTTTCTTTTGTGTTCATTTATTCATTTTATTTTATCTTTTTTTATTGGGGGGGGGGATTTTCCTAGCTTCCAAAAGCCTATGTTT
Organism: Diadema antillarum; assembly: GCF_040938485.1. Lineage (NCBI taxonomy): Eukaryota > Metazoa > Echinodermata > Echinoidea > Diadematoida > Diadematidae > Diadema > Diadema antillarum. Next base: position 1,163,108 of record NW_027271621.1, read on the forward strand.
GATAGAGATTAGTTTGTTTGTTTGTTTGTTGTTGTTGTTGTTTTTTTGCTTGTTAGTCGCTGTCGATTGAAAGCCAATTGCAACTTGTACCAGAGGTTTTTTTTTTTTTTTTTTTTTTTTTTTGCCAGTTGATGAAACCTTGAAGTGGTAGAAGAAGTGCAGGTAAGGCCTTTAATTTTTAGCTTGTCAGCTGAAGAAACAGAAAGTTGCGCTGAAGGCCTTTTTTTCTTTTCTTTTTTTTTTCTTTTTTTTTTTTGTTGCTGTTGCTTGTTAGGTGAAGAAACCCAGAAGTGGGAACAGAAAGTTGATGATGGTAGGTTTGGTTTTTTTTTTTTTTTTCTTTGCTTATTAGCTGCTGAAACCCAGAAATGGCACCAGAAATGATAAATTGCCCCCCCCCCCCCCCCACTTTGAAATACTTGGTGTCGGCAGTGTAGCAATCTGTTGATATATTCTGTTCAGTCTACTGCTTTTACAGTGAGATAGCAGTTGATACATATTAATTCATATAGTCATGCTCACTTCCAGCATAATCTCCATTCAATTCCCTATCCCCCTCATAAAACATATAGCTCTCTGTGTGTGCACATTTGTGTGTGTGTGTACAATGTCCTGATCACACTCTCTCCCTCTCCCCCTCCCCTCTCTCTATTCCTTTCTTTCTTTTTCTTTCTCTCTCTCACAATTTGATTGGACTAGCTGATTTACCCCCTAAAGCCCTGTAAGACTCACAGCTATCATATGTCAGGAGTTGGTTTCCTGTTTCCACGTCCACCACTGCCAGCCGTCCTGCGGTCGTGGTGGCCAAAATCTGTGGAGTACAAAGGGGAGGACTTCAGATGACTTCCTCAAACAAGATTATCACGACTTAACCAAAACTGCTTGAGCCAAAAGTATGGCACTGGGAAGATGTTATGTATCTACTTTCGATATGAGTTTAGTCTATAGAGACTTAGGTAGAATAATGATGATGATAATGATGGTGAAGATGACTGTCAAATACTTATATTACTAAATCTCTGTTAACAACATTTTTTTAAGGGCTTTAACAGTCATAACCCAAGGCACAAGAAACAGCTGAAATGCAGCAGTGTACAAGTGGTTAGTGGCATTACACTGATAAACACACAAAGGAATGGTTAGATTAAGACACTTTCAAATGTACAAATGTGCTATACTTGGGTATCTAATTAAACAAAATACATATCGATCACTTCAGAACAGCATTTAATACTGAGTAATCTTTTTCAAGAAGTTAATAGAGAGAAAGAAAGAGGTAAAAACCAGCTGGATTATTCAAATTCATGGAATTCTTCCGTCAAAAGGTTTTTATGCAACTGATTGGCAAATTGCTTTACATCGGCGTAAACAAACACAAAATTGATCAGTGTTTTAGTAGTAGCCATGATATAAAAGAAATCATGGGCATACGTACTCCAGCAGGATTTGAACCTACATGTATGACCTCCTGGGGGGTGTTTCATCAACGCTTGTCAGCGCCGACAACTGTCAGCGCTGACCAATTTCAGCAAGGTCCTTGGTTTTGATTGGCTGAGATGCTCTGGTCACTGACTGTTACTATGATGATTCAAGTTGTCAGCGCCGACAAACGTTGATGAAACACCCCCCTGATCTCCAAACAGGCGTCATCTCCACTAGACCACAGAGCTTCCACTCGACAGCAAGTGCTGGTTCTAATCCTTATAGCATGCCGTGGGTACTACATAATTATTCAAATTCATGGAATTCTTCCGTCGAGAGGTTTTTATGCAACTGATCGACAAATTGTCCAACATCGATGTAAATAAGCACTGAATTGATCAGTGTTTTAGTAGTAGCAGCCATGATAAAAGAAATCATGGGTGTACGTCTATGTAGGGCAATTTGCCAATCAGTTGTACCAGCTGGATTGCTATGCAAAGACAGGAAGTTCATGTGCACTAATACTCACCTTCCTTCCATCACAGGTGAATCTCACAGCATTAATATTTCTGGCTAAACTAAATGTTGTCACCTGAAGACAAAAAAGAAAAGAAAAGAAAAAGATAATGGGCTTATCACGCTAGCAAAAAACCTCCAGAGAAAAGATTTTGAATGAGAATGCCAGCAATTGTGAGACTCTAGTTCTAACCTGCAACAATATTCATTTTGTGTGTCTGTGTGGTTTGTGGTTTTGTGTGGTTTTTTTTATGTGTGTGTGTGTACCGGTAGTTCAAATAAGAGGCATATTGCTTCCTTAAATGGTTACATATGAGTTTGATAAACAATTTCCCAATTATGGCACCATTATCACACTGAATTACAATGCATTGATAGTGTCTTTAGCACTCGAATAAAGTGACAATAAAGAGAATATTCCTATTGCTTTACTGCTCAGCACATGGATAGCATGAGACAGAATTCCATATGTGATATTCTCATACTAACTGCTATCGTCAGACAAAATTTGGAGGAATTCAGGGTTGTATTCAAGATGTAGAAACACGCTGTAACACACACACATACACAAACACTCTATTGATATTAATAAAAAGAAGCTAGGTTTGTTGTATTTTGCATCACAATCTGTAGACTGTATTATCAATATTTAACATAACCACTGATACATGGGGAAAAAATCTTGTCAGATCATTGGTCTCACACTATTTGTTTGAACTTACACAATGCTAAAGTGAGACTCTTCTTACTACCTCATTACAAACACAGGAAGACAAATTTTAAATATGTTGATACTTGTAATGTGCACACAAACTTGATAACGCCAAGATTTCAAATTGAAACTAATAAACCATTGGATCATTCTTAATTGTTATAAGAACTACTGAGTTTCATATTATGATTTCACACGCAGAGTTGATAGGTTGTACATTACATGTCCAACATCTTAATCTAACTTACTGTCGCAAATTATTATAACAGCGGAAGCTGAAAACTGTAAGGCACATAAGTACATTAACTAGCAGCAATTGAAACAACTGCAATGACACAACATTCTTACAGAGTAACTTTGGAGCAAGGCACACTTCTGCGCTGTGTAGAGATTCACCCTGCCATCAAATGCTCCTGAGCAGAATAGGTACCGGTCCTAACAAAACAGAGAGAGAGAAAGAAAAGATCACACACGACATAAATATAACTCGTGCTCAATCAGTAAAACAGTTCAGATGATAATGATATTGATAATGATTATAATGATGATGATGACAATAATAATAATGAAATTAAAGAATAATAGTGATAATAACAATAACAATGAAAATCATAATACAATAATAATACATTATTACTATTATCATTATTACCTCCGCCAAGGGAGGAGGTTATGTTTTCGTTACCGTTGGTTTGTTTGTTTGTTTGTTCGTTAGTTACTTAGTTAGTTTGTCCGTGTGCAAAACAACTCAAAAAGTAGTTAATGGATTGGGATGAAACTTGCAGGAAAGGTTGAGAATGACACAAGTAACAAACGATTAACTTTCGGTAGTGATCCAAGAATTTTGGGGGAATTTATGGAGGATTTTTTATATTTTGGCATGTAGGGTCATGAACTTGGGAGTTCAGGCTGCGCGTATTTGAGGTTTGCATGCGCGCACTAAAGTGCGTGCTCTCGTTTCTGCTAGGGCGAGGCACGCTGTGCACCTGAGGGTTTATGACGTGACAAACGCTTCTATATATCCTATTGGAAAATCGGGCGACTTTCAGCACACAGTGCAAGTATGGGTGAAAATCACGGATATCTCTATGGAAGAACTTTATCAGTGGTGGAAATGAGCTGCATGCTTGGCGGAGGTCTGCGCTCTCAGAGTGCTTTTCTAGTTATTATTATTGTTACGATCATCATTACCACTTCTGTGTGTACTACTTCACCTACTATTATTACAATTATCATTCATTACCATCATCATCATTCATTCATACAAGTTACATACAAATACATTACTTAGAATAGATATCAAAATCAGAGAGGGAGGAAGAAAAGCAAGCAAAATATTTTCATGGCATAGAAGCAAAGTCAGCAGTTACTCATAAAAAAAAAATAAACAACTTGTACAGAGTACTTTACACATAATTATCACAGAGACTCCAACCCAAAGTACCTTCTGATCTGGAGATTCTCCCGCCTGAAACCCTTAGCAAACGGGAGACTCAAAGTTGATGTGTGCGAAGCGCGAAATTCCCAGGGTTCTAGATGCCCTCTCTTGCTATATAAGGCTTATTTTTTCAACATACAATAGAAATATGTAAGAAATCCTTTCCAACGGGAGACAAAGAGCCAGGGCGGGAGATATTAAATCTCAAACGGGAGAACGGGAGATTTTGCAAAAATGGGTTTTCGGCGGGAGATCTCCCGTCGAAAACGGGAGAGTTGGAGTCTCTGTTATCAAGTGCCCTGAAGACGCACCGCTTCATATCTTGTTACTTGCATTATCTCTCAAATTTTCACTATTTCATCATCTTTGCTCTATTTCCTCTTTAAGATAAACAACTTTCCTATTTGTGGAATCCACAGTGAGTCTTTCATGGTTTAGCAGAACTGTAAAAGTGGATATCTTATTTGAATAATTTTTCATGCTCAGATGGGTAAGATGAATTTAGGGTGTTTTTAATTCCGCAGAATCGAGACATCAATAAGTGGAATTTGTGTAAAGCAAAAATATTTGCATGCCTTCATCTCCACGCTAATTTCTGGTCGCCCAAATGCGCAAAAATTTCCACATAAAAAAAAAAAAAATTGGGTACAATGCTTAAAAATCTCAAATATGTTCTAAATTATGTGGACAAGCAAGACATGACAAGCATGCACATGCACACAAACCAACAGGTACATAAAATATGCAAACTTCCCTACGAAAGAATCCGATAGACGAAAATCATGATTTAATTTCTGCTTGTTGAAAAAAACAATACAACATTGCATATATCCAAATGGGACTGTTTTTTGTAAAATTTTGTGCTCACTTTTTTTTTTGCGGGTATCTTGTTTGACTTTGTGACCTATGTACTCACCTTCGGACAAAAGGCTACACCCCTGACGCTGCCCAGGTGATGCTTGAGATAGTGTGGCCTGCCTTCTTCCTGCATCTTTGAGTGAGTGAGTGAGCTCGCCTCTCCCTCCTGGATCCTGCCGGTCAACAACAACTGCCCGCCTTCCCTGGGTAGCCCCCCGCCTTGCCTCCTGGACAGACTCTAGCCGAGCAGGGTGACCCAATGGTGGGCTGACGTACTGGCTCCTGCATTCATCCACATTCGGATACCCAGACTCCTTGATCATGGGAACAATTAAGGCAATTTATACAGTTATATGCTACCATATTCCTCGCATTTATTCCTACACCAAGCCTTACAATTACAATACACAGCAACAAAGGAGAATTTCATGATTGGTGCAAAGCACAATTACGCTATTTCTTTTGCTTCACTTACTGTACGAGCTGAAATTTTCGCATACAGATATTTTAGTGAATTGCTACATGGAGGACATTTTCGGGTGTTGTTAATTTCGCGGTTGCGAGGTCTAACTAGCTATTCGTGTGTTGTTATTTTCGCAATTCAAAGGCGATTCACGAAATTTGCGAAAATAAAACCACCGCAAAAATTTCAGTTCGTACAGAACTTGGCTTTTTCATCAGCATTCAATAATCACTGAACTGTGACTACCGTGAATTGTGTCAGCCAATGCAATGTCATATGAGTTCTTAATAAAGCAAGTCACCCATAATTTGACCATAATGACATTAATGTGGTTAAAAATTCTACTGCCAGCTACAGAAACCTATGGCATGCTTTTGCGTGCCGTCAAAATTTGGCATGGCACAGAGTCAGAGAATCGAACCTTGTCCTCAGTGCTGTCTTTTCTTTTTAGTTCTCAGGGGTCAGGTAAATATTTTTAAAGGTTTAAAAAAGTAGAACTCAAATGGCACTGCACTAAATGTTACACCAATTCCAGGGTACAAAACTTAGAACGTACCCGCTGCAAAAATCGCAATCATGCATCAATAAAAATATTAGTCATTACCAACACTCAACAGTACAACAGGGAGTGAGAAGAGAAGGGAATATGAATATTAAACCTGTTTAGTGTTAGTAGAGCAGAAGACAGCTCAGACTGAGTAGTGAGTCAGACAGTCACCAGTGGAAAGGCCAAGCTAAACGACGTAGTAACGTTAGAATTTTCAAGGTTGAGGAAAGCAGCTAGCAGGCTACCACCATCAAGAAGAAGTACTGTCTGTGAACCGTGGAATGGCTGCAACTGGCAGGGCAGAGGGAGAACCTTGCGAGCTTTCGACAGTATACTATTAAGTTTACATTAGTAACGTTACGTAGTATACGTACGTGTATGAATGGGGATACATTCATGCAGCCGAGCAAAGGCAAAAAGCTGAGGAGAGAGAGAGCCACTGCTACTGCTGGCACTGCACTACAGTGCTACACCGTACAGTACGTGGAGTGCACAAACAGGGTCGAAGGACTGTAGCGATATTACTGTGAAAATGAATAGCATACTTCCTACGTCTCACGATGTAATAATACGTATCACATTAGATGGTCTGGGTGACGGTTTGGATTTAGGAACGAGAAGCAAAAAAAATATATATATAATAACCCTTTCTGCTATTAAGTTTCAGAAATATTTTCACACTCACCGACTTTCTCTTTCATTCAACTCTCCTCAGCCACCTAGCTAGCAAGTGACGACGGTCACATACACAGTACAAGTACGTACGTGTGTATCGAGTGTGTGTGTGTTTGCGTTGAGCTGAGTGTATGCACAACTTTAAAGGTCATGAACTTTGTGCTCTGTAAAGTGATGAATATTCATATAATTATGTGGCATGAAATGTGTGAATCGTGGGGACCCGGGCGCCCCCTCCCCCATGGCCCCCCTCCCCCATGGCCCCCTCCTCCTATGCCCCCCCCCCCCCCCGGCCTTGGTAGATTTTAAAGCTATTGCTGTAAGGCTTGAAGTATTCAATGACAAAGAAGGAGACACCGGCTCCCGATTTATCGCGGCTTTACAATTACCAATTAACGAAAATCTAGTACAACTTGAAATTTGAAATTGAGACTCCAAACTCGAAACTCCATACTCGAAACTCGAAACTCGAAACTCGAAATTCGAAACTCGAAACTCGAAACTCGAAACTCGAAACTCGAAACTCGATACTCGAAACTCGAAACTCGATATATAGTAGTACATCGTGTAGTAGTAGTAGTTGTAGTAGTAGTAGTAGTAGTAGTAGTAGTAGTAGTAGTAGTAGTAGCAGTACTGTAGTAGTAGTAGTAGTAGTAGTAGTAGCAGTAGTAGTAGTAGTAGTAGTACTGGTAGTTACAGTATAAGTAGTAGTAGTAGTAGTAGTAGCAGTAGTAGCAGTAGTAGTAGTAGTAGATAGTGATAGTACAAGTATAGAACAGTTGTAATAACAATAATGATCATGATAATATGACGATGATATTGACACAACAATAATGATAATACACGTAATAATAATAATATCATATAATGACACCTATGTTTCCTTTTAATGCATACATTCATATATTTTGTTCTGAGTTATACTGTTTGTCATTTCTGTTTCGTTCTAGTCTACATGATTGACTCCTTCTGCAGTTAATGAATTCTATTCTGGTTGTGACCTCATCTGTCAATCATTGCTGTAGGCCTACTGATATGTATGTTTAACAAAAAGATATTGGAATGCACCTTCCCCTCGACT